>NC_090934.1:937921590-938246590 GCF_040938575.1 Ambystoma mexicanum | reverse complement strand
TCTAGAACAGAGCTGCCTGCCCTAGTAAGGTAAGGGAGAGAGCCGCCCAGAACCTGGTGTCCGTAAGAAACCTTTCAGTGATGACGGCAGATTCCTGGGAAGAAAAACGTTTGGGTTTCAACAGGTTAAATGCCCAAATATTTGAACGACTCCCTAGCCACCAGGAATGTACAGTCTATCAGGATCGCCTGCTGTCCGCTATACACCAGGAATAAAGTAGAATTATGCCAATTGACGCAGAGTCTGCTATATCATTGATACATTTGCAGAATCTCCCTGACTCTGGGTTTGGACCTCCGGGGTTCCCCCATATACAACAGCAAATTGTCCACATAGAGCGACACCCGGTCTTCTCATCTTGATGGCTATACAAAGCCCTTCGTGACTGGGTCCCCCCTTAGCCAAATCGCAAGTGGTTCAAAGGCCCGAATTAAAAGCAGTGGGGACACAACCCGCTGTTGTGTACCTCACCCCAGCGGGAAATAAAGATAAGTCGGTATAATAACTTGACCCATTGCAAAAACACTTGTCGCACCCCCATTTTAGCCAATAGTATCCAGAGAAATTATCATTGGATAATGTTGAATGCTTTCTCAAACTATTGTCACAACACTGAGGGAGTCTGGAATGTGCCCCGCCCGATTCAAGACAATGTGGAGTCTGTGTATTTTCATGTGGGTGGCCATGTTTGGTAAAAAAAAAAAAATGTTCTGGTCGGGTGGATCAACTGTCTCTGAGCAAGGAGTTTGGCCAACACTTTAGTTTTACAGTTAATACGTGATATTGGCCTATAAGAGGCACACTCCTCCGGCTGCCTTTTTAGGCAGGACCACAATGTTTGCTTGGCGCAGATCCGGGGGAAGCTCCTCCTTTCCCTGCTTCCCAGTAACATGGACAGCCTAGGCTTTGCTAGCCTGTTGCTAATTTGTATTCATAGTACTGTAGGGAATCCGTTGGGTCCAGGGAATATGCCCGATTGGAGAGATCATATGGTCGCTGTCGCTTCTTCAGTAAAGTTGAATTCCAGGGCACAGGGCACATTTTTGGTCTTTCTGTAATGCTAGGAGTGGGAAGGTAGTCTAGTTGCTCTGCAAATTAAAGTTCAGCTCGATCCAGAGATGCCCCGTACAGCCGTGTGTAATAATTTGCAAAAGCCTCACATATTTTGCCATCCTACAGAATCTCCCCGTCCACTACCGTGTGACACATTGTACATGTCTGGGTTTCAAGCACACTGGCAAGGGAAGCTAGATGGCCTACTGTTAGGGTGTCGAAGAAGGAAGCTGACACAAGGGTGGCATGGTAATTGCTTTAAACATTTATTTATAGTAAAAAGAAACCTTCAATATCCCTACTCCTAAGAGGAGTTTCCCTGCTTCAAACTAAAACTAAAGGAGCTGTCGGAATGTCCATCAAAATCAAACTCCACCGTCCTGTGTCACAATCTACTTCTATCCATCACACGACAACAAAAGTATAACTCAACAGAAATTTCTTTCTCCAGAAGAGTGACTCCCTTCTCCTGGTATTTGGGCGATGATCCAAAAGGGTTCTTTTGTAAAAGTATACCAGGGGTATTGACTCCCTTCCCCTGGCTGGTGTTTGCAATGAAACCTTTGTTCAACCCAACTCTAGGGACCAGGCGAATGACTCCCTTCGCCTGGTGTTGGTCTATACCTTCCAATGTAGTTGGAAGATTTCCTCAGAGTTCTTCTTCTTTGGTGTTGGGTTTTCAGGCCCTCCTCTGGTTGTTTGTGGGTTTACCCTTGCCACTGCAATGAGGATACTTTTTTGGAATGCACACATCTTCTCTCGGAGGGTCAGCAGCTTTGGAGCTCCCACTGCGACGTGGAAACTCTCCTCGTACACACAACTCCTCGCTATGAGGTTCCATGGCCTTGGGGCTACAAATGAGGGACGGAAACTCACTTTTGATGCACATATCTTCACTTTGAGGTTCTGTGGCCTTGGGGCTACCACTGAGATGAGGAAGCTCTCCTCAGGTGCACAAATCTTCAATGTGAGGGTCAGTGGCTTTGGGGAAGATTGGTTGCACCGATCTTCACTATGGGGATCAGCGACCCTATTCACATAGTTTGTCTTATCACAGGTTGACCTGGGACTAAGCAGAACCTGCCCGTGCCTCCGGTTACCTTCTCTGGGATCTTTGCACATCTTTGGTTCTTCCTGGGACTAGGGTCAGCGTTTCATCTGCTTCGCACGACTTTGCTGAGCCCCAGACGTTCCGTTGCGGCTCCCAGCTTTTTACGGTCTCTGCGCTGTCAAGCCAAAAAGCCCACCACCCGAAGTTCACGCCACCGCTCCTCTAAGCTCGGCTGGGGCTTGGGTCGGATCTGTGTGATTTTTCCGTCGCAGAAAAGTCAGCAACAGGAAAGTTTGCATGAGAAATATACGCACCACAAAAGGTTTGTTCATTGCCCATGCAAACATACATTTAAATCCCCTACAAACCCACAACAAAACACCCACACCCCAACACACCCCAACCCACACCCCCACGCACACCCTACTTACCATTCAACACGCACTGTGTCCGTGCGGTGCCAGTTCCGTTTCACTTCCGTGATCGAGAACTGGCGCTGCAGGGACCTTTTCTTTTTTTTGTTTTTTTCGGGCAGCTGCAGGTGTCCCCCTCACCCTGCCTGCAACCCCTGCTCATTATATGCAGCACCTGTTTCTTTTGTTTTTGTTCTCGGCTGTGCTGTGGAGGTGTCCCCCGCAACCCACGCTCACTATACTGTACAGTGTAGTGAGCGGGGTGTTGCGGGGACGCCCCCGCTGCCCCCGCAGTTTTTCTTTTTACCTTGGGTGCATGCATTTACGACCTTTTTGTATAGGTCGGAGCTTTCGGTGTGGTCATTTTGGCTTATACCCTTGGGTCAGCTCCTGCCAGACCTTACAAGGACTCCTTCACCGGTTCGCCAGTGTACTGCTTCCTCTGCCTCTCGTCTGCCAACAAGGTTTGAAACCTCAGCTCTGGAGAGATTCTGCACCTTTTCCTTTGTCAATCATGAATTTGTATACAATGTTGCCAGTCCTGCCTGGGCAGATTGTCAACGTCCTTTGTTGCTTTTGATCTCTTGATCGTCAGGCCTCCTCGGGACCATCTCGTACCAGCACTAGGACAGAGAGTAATCTTCTTCGTCTTAGTTCTTCCGGTATCCCAAGCACTACAATAATACATGGGTCAGTTTTTAATGAAATGGCTTTGAATGGAGGGGGAGGTTAGGGAAGGTTGGCGTGTGGTGCTCTTCAACAGACTGTACCCTAGGTGATCGTCCTTGTTCCTAGGGGGGGAATACCACCCCATGAAGTCCTCCCGCATTAAACCACCCCTTGAGGGACTATTGGGTATTGGCCACAAATCCCTAGCCTCATGGCAAAGGGCTTGGGGAGAAGTTATAACACTGTGAATCTTTACACTGCTGTGCTGTGTCCGTCTCACAGTTTTGGTATGCATCCCGGGTGTGTAATAGTCGCTTCTGGTGCCCCAGAGAGGGATTCGAGATTATTATTATTATCATGGTATTTATTGAGCAGAGCTACCTTCAAGAAGCAATGGAGCGCTTTAGAGGTATTCACCAGCACAAATACATAACAGAGCGCTTTACAGAGGTGTACAATACTACAGATGCATAATGGAGTGCTTTTCAGAGGTAACAACAGAACAGATATACAGCGGGGGTAGGATGCAGAGGGGACAGCGGAGGGGTACAGCTGTACTGGGTGGCGGGGAGGAGAGGGGTGAGTGTCGTCAGAGTCCGGTTGCGTGAGGGGCGATGTGATGGTGTAGGTATTGAGAGTAGAGACTCCTTGAAGAGGTGGGTCTTGAGTTCTTTTCTGAATTGTAGGAGCGTGGGGGCGAGTCTGATGCCGACGGGGAGGAGGTTCCATAGTATTGGGGCGTAGGCAGAGAAGTTTTTTTTTCTGGTCCTTTTCCTTTTTGCAGTGGCAGATTTAAAGTCTGCACGTGTCCTGGCTTCTGGTGATGCAATGTCCGCCGGAGATGCTGAGTTTCTCCGCGAGGTACTTGGGTGACTTGACGGCGACTGCCTTATAGATGATGCAGCAAGACTTGAAGGTAATTTGTGAGTGCAGTCGGAACCAGTGAAGGTTGATGAGGGCCTGGGTGATGTGGTTGTATCTGCGTAGATCCTTGATGAGGCATGTGGCCATGTGTAGCATACTTCTCAGGGGAACAAAGGAGGATGACAGGAGGCCTTCGAGGAGTGCATTGACCCCATCCAGGTGGGAAAGAACCAGTGCTTGAATGGTGTATCAAAAGCTGTCCGGAGGGAGGAAGGGCTTGACTTTTCACAGGAGGGAGAGCTGATACCAAGCTGTCTGAGTTTTCTTAGCTATATGTGTCTTGAAGGATAGGTGTTTGTCAATGTAGTACCCGAGGAGATGGCTGTCAGGGGGAAGTGGTAACTCCTTTGGGAGAGACACAGTATTTGTCTTCTTGTGGGGATGGGAGTCCTGTAATCCCCAAATATCTAATGGCCTGCTGTCATTGCAAAAGTCCCTCTCATGAGGAAACCCAAAGAACCTTCTGTTAAGAGTTACCTAGGCATAATAGGTTATATACTTTGGGAGTTTCTGAATTAGAAGTGACATCCTCTAATGGCCATGATTCTGTCTTGGGTAGAAATCGTAGCCCTAATGATAAGTCACATATCCCTCATGTAACATCTCTTAACTTTAATAACATTCAGTTCAACAATAAAACAGAAATGAGTAGACCTAAAAGACTTGAATCCATTATGGACTTCAAGATCCATAATGCCTGTGGTACTTGGATGAATAAGAATGACCAGGAGTCAATGAGGATTTAAAGTGCCACTGAAGAGAATGTGAGGTCTAGTTGTTTGAAGTCAAAGCACCTGAGCGGGACATTTATAAATGAAACTGGACCACAACTGTGTGGTGTAGGTGGAAGAGAAAGGAGCAGCAGAGACAGAAGCAGTGCGGGAAGATACCAAAGCGGTTGAAGCTGCAGTTGAAACAAGAAGAGACTTCACTCTCCCAAGCTGTGGGTTGGGGTCGGATCCTGTGCAGATCAGAGTGTGCAGAGAGGCGCGGATGCCGACGTGGCAGCGAACCTGCGAGGAGGTCAGGAGAGCGGTGGTCGCTGAAGTTGGAGCAGCAGAGGCTCCCAGAGAGAGAGAACCAGATGGCGAGAGAACTTAAGGGGCCTCTGAGATGCAGAAAAGAAGAACCGCTGTGCCGCACAGCACATGAGGAGGACGCTGAAGCTGCCAACAGTAACCAGTGAGCCTCAGAAGAGACGCTGGGCACCGGGGTGCTTTGTAGCGTTTACGGCTTCTGCAATTAAGCTGCAGGGAGCCAGAGAGCAAAGTGACCTAAGAAGGGGGAGGCAAAGATAGTTAAATGACGCCTAATCAAACCCATTAATTGGTGAAATTTAAAAGGGCGCAATTCCCCATTTCTGAGACATCAACATGGGGAAAACTTGTAACACAAATTGCCAACAGCCAAGAAATCATACAGAAGAAGTAACAAGGCAGAAAGGGCACAATTCTCCATTTAGGAGATGTCAACTTGGGGAAACCTGTAACCCACGTTGCCAACAACCAAGAAATTAAAAAGAAGTAAGAAGGCAAAAATGGTGCAATTCTCAATTTATGATATGTCAATTTGGGGAAACCTGTAACCCACATTGCCAACAGTACAGACACTATAACTAAGAGATAAAAGGGCAACAAGGGCGCAATCCTCCTTTCTTGAGATACTAGTTGGGGAAACCTTTAACCCATATTGCTGCTAAGTAGAGATTAACTGTAGCAGTAGGAGCTTTATTCCTGACAGGAGAGTGAACGAGGAAAGGGACCATTTATAGTTAGTCCTGGTAGGCAATTAGACCATGAAAGAAACGGTTGATTGGAAGAAATGTGGTTGTGGTAAAAAGGTGTTGTGGCGAGACATTGATAACTATCATTTTTACAAACTGTTGCATCACGAAAGGTAGTGGTTGTGGTATCCTGACAAAAGCATTCCATTCAAGGTGAATTGTGATGAGTTAAGATTTACTTTGAAACCTGAGAAAGACATTTTTGTGGAGGAAAACAATTGTTTATGAACTAGTGTTTTGTGAAAAAGACATTTGCTTTACCAAGTGGGAAGATGCAGTGGATGGAAAATACTTTTTGTGTTGGACTTAACAGATACTTGTTGAATCAGATCCTGTTTTAGGGTATTCCTGAATTGATCCAGGTGAATGGATCCAAACCTGGTCACATGGATTAATTTCTTAAAGCTATAAGTTTGAACTTTTGCACTGTTTTGTTGAACTGAAGACAGCCAAATATTCTTTATACTTTTGTGATGTATGTATTAGTATTAGGGCCAGATGCTTTTTGGACACTAGGTCATCCTTCTTTAGTTTTAGTTTGCTAGGTAGCGATATTCTCATTAGGATAGGGAAAGATGCGCGTTTATCTCACCCCTTTTATTTTAATAAAATGGCAAACCTTGAGAAAACTTTGTGTCCGTCTCACATTTCTGACCCCTCACACTCTCCACTCCTTTAGGTCTAACCAACTCCTCCTGGCAAATCTCCAGTCATCGTCTCTCCTTCAGTCTCATGATCTTCCTCCGTCTGGCCTTCAGTCTTCCCCAAAGTCGAGCCTCCTACTCCTGCAACCCACACTCCTGGACTGGGCTGCCTGATGCTATTGGAACATCCCCCGTCCCTCTGGATGGGGCTCTGGCTAAGGATTTACAGGTGTGACCCACAAGAGTTGAGGTTCTGTAATTGGCTGTTGGTCCCAGCTTCCTGAGTTTCAGAGACAGGCTGATGGGGCTAGGGCTAGGTCGATTTTTATCCCGCCAGCTGTTTTGAAATACATATATGTGTCTGTGGAGCTTAGGTGGGCAGCTGGTGTCAGCAACACGTTTGTCATTGGAACCTGAGTTGAAAAGATGGGCTGGGGAGGGATATGAGTGTCTTTAGCTTGAGTCTCATGCTCCTCCTAGTGTTTACAGTTTCAAGGATTTTGTCTTTGGGTCCATGGACGTGGACAGGCACGCAAACCTTGGTGTAATCGCGAGAGGTGGGACTGTGGTTTCTTGAGCTCCGGCGGGTATTGTCCTGCAGTTGTTGATGATCCAGAAGGGTTTGCCAAGGGTTCTGCTTTCAAGCTTTGATCTGGTATTGTTTGGCTTGGGCAGAAGGGTATGGTAGAGCCACAGTGACTGATTTTCACAGGTTCTGTTCAGGGAAAGAATCCTTATATTAATCAACCTATGATGGGGAGAGGTTATGATCTCGGTGCTGTGAGTGATCTTTGCCAATTTACCCCAACAGAGGGAGAGCCCCCGAGGATCCTCCCCATTCTAGCCCGTCCCCCACTGGGTTGGGTAAGTACCCACCCACCCTCCAAGACCACTATTCCAACTGTCCGCAGAGCCAGCCAGGGACTTCATTACAAAGGCTATCGGGGATCCCCAACCAAGGACATTTTGGTAATAATAGGGGTTATTTGAAATGATCCCCCTTATACACTATTTGCGGTACTGATCTGTTAGATATTGTAGACAATGATACTTGCATGTGGGAATGCAGACAGCATTGACCCCCTGTGACTCCCATAAGGCCGCATAGGTAATGTGCCATCATACACTTTAGGCTATGTTATAATGACCCACAGCGGGTTGCACATCAACATTTGTTGCTGTATTGGTTCTTGCTATCTGCAGTATGTGTTGGGCCACCTGGTTAATAGTCATTATGGGGCTTCAAAATGATCTTGCGCGTCTGGCTGCTCTCCAGAGGCAGCGCTGTGATGCTATTAATCAAAAATATTAAAATATGCTTTTGGAACCTCCCATTGTGCATCTTAACTCTACTCAGGCTAGGGTAACAGAATCGGCTGAGTTGCTCGGTCAGGTAATCCATTCGACAGAGTTAGGTTTTGAGGATACTAAATGCTCCCATATGCTTATTAAATGTGAACATGCACCATTTGTTGACTCTTGTAATAGACCACTTGCTAACACAGTCTCTGCACGTGCTCCTGGGGCTGAGCCTGCAGTTCCTGCAGTTCCCAGCTTATATAGCTTACGGAGGGATGAGCCTGAGGTGTTAAGTTATGTAGTTCTATCTGTGATAATTCATGTATGCTGCAGAATGACAGTATATTGATGCCAAATGTCTTATGAGCAACTAATAATCTGGATGCTCCTATAGTTGACTTATCAATCAAAACTTTATTCGGCTAAAATGACATAAAAGTCACAAAGATAAAGAATAAATATACATGATAAAAAAAGAGTTAATACATAATCAACCAAATTCATTACATATGAAAAAGTGCAAAGTGCCCAATAAAATATATAAGAAAAAAGAGTAAAACAAGCTTTTTCGAATGGATTGTGTCCTCCCACATATTCCTCATCTTATGATAATTCGTTATCGCCAGCTTTGCTGCTTCTGAATTTTTTTTCCGGCGAGGGCGCTGTGCTTGAGGGCGTGGTGTCAATTGTCCCTCGACGGGCTCCGTACGTTGTTGACGTCACTGATGGTATAAATAGCTCGAGACGCGCCCGTTGGCTTCAGTTCCGTTTTTCCGATTGCTTCGCTCTTGAACGGTGCGCTTCGGAATTTTCTTCTGAAAATGTTGTCGTCTTCTTCAACACCTTCAACACCCAAGACTGGGTTTAAAAAGTGTATTGACTGCGGATCGAAGATGTCGATCACAGATCCTCACTGCGTTTGTCTCTGGTGCCTCGGTTCAAGTCATCGAACCGGCGACTGTGGCTCCTGTCAGTCAATGACAGAGAAGGTCCTTCGTGAGAGGAGAGGTAAACTGGCGGTGGGGCAGGAAGCTTCTAAAGCCTCGAAGGCTGCGTCTAAAAAAACATAAAAACATAGACACTCTAAGAGATCTCGGTCTCGTCGTAGATCGAGGCGCTCATCATCTTCCTCTTCTAATAGAGTGAAAAGGAGACATAGATCTCCTTCGTCATCTTCTGTTTCATTGACCGAATTGGCACGATGCCCGACTTAGTCGGATTCCCCTAGAAAATGGGAGGAATTTCGAAAGAAGATGATGGAGGTCTTTGAGAATGCGGCCTCGACTCCCTCAAAGAAACCTCAGAAGAGCCATACCCCTATCGTTCCATTGGATGACATAGGGAAGTCCGGAACTACTGTGGTAAAACCCGGTAGTATGGATGAAACTCGAAAAACTCGAGTCGAGACTCGAGTATTTCGCCGATACCACATAAGAAACAGAAGTCGAAAACATCCACGACTTCGTCGATGCGATCGGCGCCGGCAGCTTCGACATTGAAGCCAAAAGCGCCTTCGACACCTGTGTCAAAGACTTCATCGGGATCGTCGAAGATTCCTTCGACACCTTCGAAGAATCCTTCCATTCCTTCTACGACAACTCAGAAGGAAGAGAGGAGATTTACTCCATTACCAAAATCAGACTTTTTTAAGTCTGTGTCTTTGATTTTCGAAGAAACTGGCTCTGAGGATGAGGAAATCTCTCCTTTTGGAGTGCAATATGGCACTAGACAAGTTCCAGAAGAACTTATAGACCCAGAATCTTAGATGAGCGATCTGTGCGAGACTCTGCATTCTGCTAGTGGCATTGACGCGTCACCTGATTTAGTTTGCTAGACCTGACCCTGCAGAACATGCAGATTCAGGGTACAGGAGTCTGATGAATAGAGTGATAGAATATATGGGTTGGGGTAGAGCCTCACCCACTTTTGAACAAGACGATATAACGGACATAATTGTTCGGGCCCCCAGAAGGTTCAAGTTCTCCTTTTCCATAGGGCACTTCAGAGAACAGTGGAAAATAACTGGGAAATCCCTGACAATATTGCTGCAGTAAACAATAATTTCCCTAAGAAATATAGACCACCTAATTCTGATCCTGAATACTTAAACAGACATCCCACTCCAGAAAGTCTGGTTATTCAAGCTGCAACTACTTAAAGACAGACCGCGTATCCTACTATCTCCCCGGATAGAGAGGATAAGAAAGTGGATGCTTGGGCCCGTAACGGCTTTACTTCGGGTAGTATGGCTCTTAAGTCAACCAATGTTACCTGTACCCTGGCCAGGTTCACCCATACCCTGTGGGACTGCATTTCGGCGGTGGCTGATAATATTCCGGAAGGTAAGGAAAGGGAAGGCTTCCTGAATATTGTCGAAGATGGAAAGGAGGTAATGGGGGAATGTCTCCAGTCTGGACTGGATACTGCTGATAGTATCAGCAGATCCATGACTGCAAGCACTGTAATACGCAGATTTGCGTGGTTGAGGAAGTGTGGGTTTGCACCAGATGTGCATGCCATACTTCTCAACATGCCCTTTGATGGCTTGAGGTTGTTTGGTAGTAAGGCTGATCAAAGCCTATAAAAACTACAGACCTCAAAAGCGGCAGCTAAATCTCTTAGTGCCTTAATGCGACAGCCTCAGAAAGCATATACGGGCTCATCTTCCTGGAGGGGTCGTTCTTCTCGGTACTACTCCTCTTTTGGTAGAGGAAGAGGACAGGCTTTTCAAAGAGGCAAAAGAAATGTCACTCATGGTGGAAGAGGAAGAGGTGCGAAGTCAGCCTCAGCAGCGGCATCTCCGCCCTCAGCAGCTCCTGCAGCCGCTTCCAAAGCACTCTGATACCTTGTTACACAAAACCCCAGTGGGAGGCAGGATCTCTCAGCATCTGAAGGAACGGCGGGGCATTACCTCAGATGCTTGGGCACTGGAAAAAGTAGCTCAAGGTTACTGTCTCCCCTTCCTAAAAAGGCCTCAGAACAATCCACCGGGAACCAACTCTGTCAAAATTCAAGATCCGCTTCTGTTGCAGGACATTTTAACCCTGCTGCAGAAAGGTGCTATAGAACAAGCACCTGTAGCGGAGAGGAACAAGGGTTGGTACTCCCCATATGTTCTCATCCCAAAGAAGGACGGAGGATTGAGACCCATCTTGGACTTAAGAAACTTGAACAAATTCCTCAGGAGGACAAGTTCAAGATGGTAACCCTTTTTTTCAGATCCTTCAGGCTCTCCAGCTCCAAGACTGGTTGGTATCATTGGACCTTCAGGATGCTTACTTTCATGTGCCAATCCATCTCAAGTACAGAAAGTACCTAAGGTTTGTGATTGGCAATTCTCACTATCAGTTTCGAGTTCTGCCATTCTGGTTGACCTCTGCCTCGAGGGTTTTCACCAAATTAATGGCGGTGGTAGCAGCGAGTCTCGGGAGAGGGGGGATTCACGTCTACCCATACCTGGACGATTGGTTGATCAAAGGACGTTCTCCCGAACAAGCTCAGGAACATCTTTCGATCACCTGTCACTCCCTTCACAAATTGGGCTTCTTCCTCAATTTCAAGAAGTCCCACATGGTACCAACCCAAAAGCTCCAGTTTATCGGAGCAGTCTTGGATACTTCCTTGGGCAAAGCCTCGCCTCCTGAGGTGAGAGCTCTCCACATTCTGCAGATGGTAACAAAGTTCCAAAATGCCCAGCATCTGCCGGCCTTCGATTTTCTGAGGTTGCTCGGCCTAATAGCGTCCTGCATTTTCCTAGTGCCAGAGGCCAGATTGAGAATGAGATGCCTTCAATGGGCCCTAAGGACTCTGTGGTCCCAGTTCTCGGGGAATATGTCAAATCTGCTGCAAGTTCAGAGCACAGTTGCTCAGAATCTACTATGGTGGGCTTGCAACGACAACATCCTCAAAGGAGAATCTTTTTGGCAACCATGGCCGGAGATAACAGTAGTAACGGACGCCTCACTCACGGGGTGGGGAGCTCATACCAACGATCTTACAATCAGCGGTCGCTGGTCTCCATCGGAGTCCAAACTACACATCAACCTTTTGGAGCTGAGGGCAATCAGACTAGTGCTGAAGGCCTGCCTGCCTTCTGTACAGGGAAAGAATGTCCTGATAATGACGGACAACACGGTGGCCATGTATTACCTCAGCAAGAGAGGAGGTGTAGGGTCACTACCACTGTGCAGAGAGGCAATGCAGCGCTTGTTCTGGGCAATACGAGAAGGAATCTCTCTATCGGCAGTTCACCTAGCCGGAGAGCAGAACACGGCGGCGGACGCTCTGAGCAGGCAGAGCACAGTATCCCACGAATGGGAGCTAGCTCAGGACATCGTCCTAGAGATCTTTGCCCTTTGGGGAACCCCTCAAGTGGATCCGTTTGCAACCACGGAAAACCGGAAGTGTCAACAGTACTGCTCAAGGGAATTTCCTCCGAAAGGAGCTCTAGGAGACGTGTTTGTGGTGGACTGGAGGTTTCCACTTCTGCACGCGTTTCCTCCAGTCCTCGTGATTCCTCAAGTAATCGGGAGGTTAAGAAAGTTCAGGAAAACCATGATCCTAATTGCCCCGGATTGGGCCAGAAGGACTTGGTACCCGGCTCTTCTGGACATGTCCATCTACCCTCCAATACGTCTCCTGCAAAGAGAGGATCTTCTCTCTCAAGAGGAAGGCCGGGTTCTCCATCCAGATGTCAAGACACTCAACCTTCACGCATGGTTTCTGAGAGGTTGAGATACAAGGATTGGGATCTTCCGGATGACGTAATGGAAATGTTGCTTTCGGCCAGAATGCCAGCAACAAAATCCTTGTACCGGTGTCATCGGAATAAGTTCAGTAACTGGTGCCAAGATAAGGATGTGGACCATTTTCAAAGTGGCACCCCAAGGGTGCTAGCTTTCCTATTACATCTAGCCAATCTGGGGCTCCAGATCGGAACAATTAAAGGATATCTTGCTGCGCTGTCCATTTTCAAGCGCTCCTCGGAAGAGGTTTCCTAATTCAAAATTCCATTAATAATTCAGTTCCTGAAAGGGCTTACTAATGTATACCCTCCAGTACCTTTTCATGTCCCAATTTGGGATTTAAATCTAGTACTTAAGTTTCTAACTTGTATACCTTTTGAGCCTCTGCACTCTTGCCCCTTGAGGCTTCTAACATTATAAACTGTCCTTCTTGTGACCTTAACATCAGCCCGCAGTGTTAGTGAACTACAGGCTCTCTCATGTAAACCTCCATATACTACTTTTTACAAGGACAAGGTGGTGCTTAAGGTTAAACCTTCCTTTTTACCAAAAGTAGTTTCTGACTTCCATTTGTCACAAAAAATCATATTACCAACATTCTATCCTCTTCCTCATTTGGGCAAAGAAGAGGAGAGACTGCATAGACTGGACCCCAAAAGGGCACTTAGTTTTTACATTTCAAGAATGTCAACATTACGTCAAGATGACCAACTCTTTGTAGGTTATACAGGTCATAAATTGGGATTATCAGTGGCAAAGCAAACCATATCCCGCTGGATCATTCTGGCTATAATTGAATGCTACAGATTGGCGGGAAAGGACCCCCCAGATGGGCTTCGAGCCCATTCTACCAGGGGGATGGCTACTTCTGCGGCTCTGAAGAGGGGAGTTCCTGCAGCAGATATTTGTTCAGCTGCAACATGGAAATCGATGCATACTTTCATCAAGCATTATTGCTTAGATGCTTCCTCCTCAAATGAGGGGTTATTTGTATATAATACGGGGGAGGAACATCCAGTCGAAAGAACGTTACAGTTGGTAAGTAACTTGTTCTTCTTGTTGAGTCCAGTGGGGAGATTATGATCACTGCCCCACTAGTACTTCGCAATAAAAGACAGGGGGTTAGTGTTATAACACATTGTCAATTAAAAACATACTTGCCATATTTCATGTCTGGATGTTATCAGGTTTGTTCGTCCTCTGATACAGAGTCCATTCTTTTTCGACTAACATACAAGCCCTGTGGACATATTTGGCAACACAACTTACTATAAAAGGATTTGTAGTCCCTTTACGTAGCTCCAATGTCTCAATAGTTGAGCTCATACCAGATGCCCTGAGAAAGGGGCCTAAATATCTTACCCTCAGTGGTTATGTGGCCGTACATATGAAAAGAAAGTGGGATGCTGTCTCATCTCCCATGCCACATAGAAAACAAACCTTTGAGTCTCCCCTGGCCCAGCGGCTGGTCAAAGAGGCAATTGTTAAGACCCCAAACCTCAGTCTTACACAAAGTGATCTTGCTAACGATGAAGATGAATAATTCAAATAACATTCAAAACCAAATTCTGGTTTAGAGCAAAGATACTCTGAGCCACAATGCAAACTATTTGCATTTTCAGTCATCTTTTTTCTTGATTGGACAATGGCAGCCTTTATTCTAGAACAGACTGGGTTCATTGAGATCATACAAACTTTTTTTCACGTGGGCCACCCAAGGGATAGATTTGCCCCACTCAAGACACAAAAGATGTTTCAAGGCACCTAAATACTTTGCCAAATCTTTTGAACTCCATAATCTCACCCAATACAGCATTGTGGGACAGAAAAGCCAAATCACTGTTGGGCGCAAATCGAGTTCAAAGTGTATAAGCGCATTGGAAGTTCAGCTGGTGAACTATAGCAGTTGTTTGGCAAATGCGTTTTCCACCCTGGCTAGAGTGATAGTACTGGATGTTTAATCTACTCTGTTTAGAAAATCTTGGCTTGAACACCAAGACTTTCGTTTTACTGACATTGAAGCTTAAATCAAGGTCAGCACATTTCTTTAGGAATGGAGCTAGGCAAGGTTTCAACCCTTGAGACGTGGTGGATAGCAGAGCAGCATCATCTACATAGAGGAGCGCAGGATATCTAGCCTGGCCCATCTTTGGGCAGTCCATGCTGTCCTCTAGCACTGAGGCTGTTATTTCTTCCATGTACATACTAAACAATTGGGATGCAAGAACGCAGCCCTGTCTCACGCCCTTAGGAACAGGAAAGGGGGCTGTGTTTTTCACCAGTCATATCATATCTAACTACCACCTTATTATTACTGTACAGCTCCTGGATCACAGCAATCAAGTAAGCGGGGGCCTTTCTTTTTTGAAGAATCTGCCACAATTTATTTCTTGAGACCACATCAAAGTTTGCATATAAATTCATACACTTGAGCACTGTATACTTTTCAATCAATAAGAATAATCTAAAACTCTGGTCTGTAGTGCTTTTATGCTTCTGAATGCTCACATGTAGATCACTAATTATTTAGTCTCATCAGCCAGATTTATAGATGGGACAAAATAATCTCGTCAAAAATCTTCCCTGCTGAATCCAGGTGCAAAATAGGTTGGTAATTTGCTGGCAAATCCCTGACCCCTTCTTATAAATTGGGACAATAGCTGCTTGCTGCCAGGTGCGGGAAACTGTATTACGTTCAATAATCACATTAAAAGGTTTGCTCAGTACAAAAACCCAAATGGCAGCCTCATCTTCAAACAAATCGGATGGGACACAATCCGTGCATGAGGCCGTGACACGCTTTTGAGTTGAAATAGCCATATGCACTTCTGCAAAGCTAATACGAAATGCATTCTTCAGCAATAAGCCTTCAACAGTGATAGTGGCAGGGGAGTTCTATTGGGGAAATCAGCACCACAATCACTATAAAGATTAGAAAAATGCTGTTCCGATGCACCCGCCGGGATACAGCATTGAAGAGATCGTTCCCCATTAACATCTTCCCTGAGATAAACTTCCTGAAGGTTCCTACATCATCTTCTGCATGTGCCTCATTAAGCAACCTCCATTGCGAGGTGGCAAAATCTGCCTTTTTGTGTGCCATTAACCTTTTATAATGGTGTCTCTGGGAACGTAAGAGCAAGGAAACGCAAAGACTAAGAGGTAAGAAGAAAAAAGGAAAAACAAAACCACTAACCCAAATATCAAACCTCAACTTTCCCCATACAGTCTTCACACAGAAACCCACACAACCACTTCACTGCACAGCAGTCC
Source organism: Ambystoma mexicanum (assembly GCF_040938575.1). Taxonomy (NCBI): domain Eukaryota; kingdom Metazoa; phylum Chordata; class Amphibia; order Caudata; family Ambystomatidae; genus Ambystoma; species Ambystoma mexicanum. The sequence continues at coordinate 938,230,736 of NC_090934.1, read as the reverse complement.
GCACACACTTCACCATATTGCAACAACAGACAAACAAGACACCACCCATATCAAAAGCACATGGGAATTTGCATCGACCTGATAACCGCACTCCAGCTCAGCGGACGGTGAAAACCGAACAGACACTGCCAACAGGACATCACAGCTCTCACTCTCCTATTCCCACTACACCCTACTAACCACTCACCTCTCCTTTTCAGATCCGCCAGAGCGCCTGGGGACCACTTCGGTGGTATAAATACCATTAACATTAACAATTTCTCATTGTTAGAATGCCCATGATCTGACGTTTGGCTTGGTGGCATTCTTTGTCATACCAAGTAGCTCTATGTAGTGTTTTTTTCTTTACCTCACGTGACTTTCTAGTTACATATGGGAGGAGGTTGGTAGTAAGCAAACCAAACTCTGTTAAAACCTTTTCCTTCGGAGCGTCTGGATTGCACATTTCTGTAAGATTGCTCAGCATGGCATTATAGATCAGGGCTTTTAAGCCTTGATCGAAACATCCTGGCCCATTTCACTGCTTTACGAGCGTGCACAATTACTGCAAGAGCAGCCACCCTGTCATTCATCAGGGTGCAATTTGTTCAATATGGGTCGGTCCTAAGATGAATTAATCACTATCCACTTTACTTAAGACCTCAAAGTATTTACCCTTCTCCAGTCCATCGCCTACACATGGATATGTCTGTGGAGCAAAATTTGGATTAGCTGGTTGGTCTTTATTAAAAAAACATTGCTGGTCCTTAACCCCAAATTATACAAAGTGAAAGTTGTGCCAATAGCTTTGGGGTACATCCTCCTGGGTTTCGAAGCATCTACATATGGAACTTCGCAGGCACTATCCTGTGCCTTTCCATAGTGCATCTAATTCAGAGAGGGGCTCTAACTGTAAATTAAAATATCCACCCACCAGAGTAAATGTCCTTTGCTGAACTGCCCAGCCATCCAACATTATCAGGTCATGAAGTTTCTCTACAGTGTCAGACCCAGCTTTAGAACTATGTCTATTATATATATGTCAAAAAGGAGGAAGGTATAACCCCCATAGTCCGTGCGACCAGGTGTTGTAAATAAAGAGTATCAGTGGCTATAACTTTTATATCCCAATTTAGCAATGATTGTAAGGATTGGTATGATTTGACCGTGGCATAATTGTTTGCGAAGGAATTGACCATACTCAATTTTGCTGCGAACCCAATTTTGCTGCAGCCAAAATCAACTAATCAAGATTCTTAGCAATACCTGCGATGTTCCAGAAAATAATTTTACAGGGAAATTCAGCTAAGGGACTAGCACTTCCTACCCTCAGTCAGTTCACAGCTTCCAAATCTCCATCTCCTGCCAGAGCATGCCTCACTTATTGTTCTCATTACCCGTCTATTGATAGCTGGGGAGGATGTATACTGGCCGTACCAACTTCCCCTGACATTAGGCAATGCCTGATAGCTGTTTCGTTAGAACTATGGTCTGGAGCATGAGGGCTAAGCCTGATTGCAGAACCTATGGGTATGTGCTATAGTCTACAGCCAATATGCCATCCACCAAGTTTCATGATTGAAGAAAGACTTGTATTGAATCAGAAGGGCCACTTGAGGGATAAGCTGTCTTGCACATTACAATGTCAGATCTTATAATTAAGACACAGCCCTTCACATATCTTATCCAATGCGTGCATTTGTCTTTTAGTGAGTCTTGATTTTCATAAACGTTTTGACACAACCTTGGGACGTTTAATTTAAGAAAAAAGGCTGTATGTCATTTCTAATGATCAGAGAAGGAGCTGAATTATGTGTTACACTAATTTGGTGATGTGTCGGGAGATCGTTTTTCTCATGTCTTATTGGGCGGGTTATAGAATTATCTTTCCCAGGGTCGCTTCCCCGACAGAAATTGTTAACATATTGATTTTTAAGGCCTTTTTTTTCAAAAGGCCTTAGTTTAGAGGGGAGTACAGTAACACTTTCTTCAATTGTTTTAGCTCACCTAGGAGTTCCAATAAAGTTTGTTTGTTTGTTTTATTATTTATAATGCACGCCAGACCCGAAGGTATCAGGGCGCAGAGAGCTACAAGTAAATTTTCAGCTTGGTTACAGTGCTGTACAAGTACATACAAATACAAATCAACATACAAGTTCAACTACAAAATATACAATATGTGCAAGAATATGCAGATTCAAAACACAATGCAAGTCCAAATACAGCATATACAGTATGGAAGAGAGTCATGGGTAAGTACGACAAGGAAGTATTTCCAATTTTGTTTATAATTAGATTCCTAATATATATATAAGGAAGTCCGCACAATCGGACCCAGCTCAGTCTATGGTCTCTGCAGATGCAATCTCTTATGACACCAAATTTTCTTCATGGGCCATTGTATTTTTCAAGAGGGTAGGACAGTGCTTATTGCGGGCACTCCTGGCCTTTGTACGCTTAAAGCTCTGCATTTTATTTACCAGGCTCCTCTTCAAGGGCTTTTCCACCTTATTCTAGGCAATTCACTATCTAGTAGGGCAACCCTATTTTGCAAACTCAATCAGGGATCAATTACAACAACCTCTACAATGTTTTCAACTTCCTCCCTCTCCATACTTGTCTGGGCTTTCAGTATAGAGGTCAATGTTTTTTTTCCATGGCATCACTCGCCCAGGGCGGACTATCCAGGGAACCGTGGAATTGCACTATGTTAGTTACACAAGATATCTGTTGTTCATCCCCGATTCCACTATTTATTAGTAAAAAATAACCCTCCTAGGCCAATCTTTTACCCACTTCAAAGGGTGAAAGGGGATCGTTTTGGGGGGCCCTTTAAAAACACTGGACGGTGTTAATAAGGGAATTTACGCAGGGACTTGGAAAATATAAATCAGGTCATCCTCCAAATTATCAGTCACACAATTTGAGTTGATTACTGGGTTTTTTGTTGATCTTGTGTTCAAAATTAGTTTTGTATTGCTCTCAGGTGCCTCTGTCTCGTGTAGCAAGCCCTTAATCTCAGAGATTAAAATACTTACCTCTGTTATGGTATGGAACATTTGATAGATTTTCTTTCCCCTTTGGTTAGGTGATATAGGCGTCACAGCCTTTCTTTTATTCACAAGGAAAAAATATAAATAAACACAAATTGGACGAATGACACTTCTTAGACAGTTTAAAACCAATTGTCATAGAAAGTTAAATATTATGACTATTGTAGAATTTGTTACGAGAACTCTAAAATTGTGCCCACAAGAAGACCAAAGTGTTCATATACAGTCTTAAATGACTGTGACAGGGTGAGGGACGGCCGGCAGCTTGAGGGGCCGCCAGAATCTGACTCCCCCCACACCCTTTGTGATCTAGTGCTGTATCTGTTGTTCGTTTATACAACTGTGTTGCCTTTAAAGAAGAAATCGGGCATCTTCCCAGCGCACGCCCCTGTTCTGTAGCAAGAGATGTAATGCAGAAAGACACTGCCAGCAACTTTCCTGACTTTACTGACTTGCTCAAAAGTAGAGTTCAGTTCTTACCCTTGAGAAGTGCAGGCAGTTGTTGGGAATTACTGTAAGTCTACACAGTAATGTGTGCTAAATTGATTAAAACTTGCAATAATAGCAATAATATGAGAAGCAAATTGAAGTCTGCATTTGATCAAAGTCAGAATCGAAGGCTTGGAATCAAACGGCTGCTTCGGAGTTCAGAAAGGTTTCACATATGGAAAAAAGAACAGTACTTAGTAAACCTTTGTTTGCCTTCATTTTTAACGGGCTCACCTGAAGAGCAGAGCACAGCTGACGCCTTTAATAAACACAGGCTTCAGTAAATGGAGCTCTGAGTTTCTCCAGGTCCAATAGTGACCGCTTCCCAGACAAAGGAGCACAAATACAAAAGCAATGAAGCAGCACGAGCACCTGCGGCACCCTGTGTGCTCGCTGACCAGTCCTTGCACTTTCTGTGCCAGATGGTTATTTGGCAGTTAACAAAGACCGACTCTCTGGCAAGGGAGGTGGAGCCACCATCATTTTTCAAAAAAATCTTAATATACATGAAGTCACCATTGAGGCCACTGAGGGCTCGGAACTATTGATGGTTAAACTTCTATTAACCCTTATGTCAAATACAGCTTTTTATTTTTTTTCAAATATGTTTTTATTAGTATTTATGCAGGCAAGCTTAACAGTGCATCGTCAGAGACGCCTTTCCCAGTAGGCATGCGAGTAAGATACCACAACCAAGAATAGAAACCGAACAGAAAACATAAACGGAAAACAAATAAGCCCAACGATGGGCGAGTCGTGCGGTTTCAGGGGAGAGTCAGAGGGGGGAAGGTCAATAGCAGGGTGTAGGGGGGAGCTGAATGTCTTAGGTTGACGGGTTAAGGAAGCGGAGCGTTCCGCTTGCACGGGTGCAGGGCTCTGACGAGGTGCAGACTTCCCCGAGTCTCGGGACACAGGAGGGGATTGGGCCGGGCCTGAGATTGTTTACTGGTGCCAGGGTTGTGTCCTGTTCCGCCTTCCTCGGCGTGAGTGTATTAAGCCTGTATCCCCATCCAGCGAAGGATGGGGGGCTGTCTCGTTAGGCCAGGAAATTTCCTTGTGTAATCCAGGAATAGGGACCAGATTATTTTGAATTTGGCGGTATTGCTGAATGTTATGCCCGTGATTTTGTCCACCACCACTGTCTCCCAACATTTGGACCACCACATTTGTATAGCTGGGCCCTCGGGTTCTTCCAGAGTCTGGCCAGGAAGATATTTGCTGCCGTCAAGAGTTGGATGCATAAATCTGCTATGCGGCCTGTTAGCGGGAACTGGTCCTCGCCCGTAGCTCCCAGGAGGACGATGCCTGGGTTCCAGGGGATTATGAGGCCCGTTATCCTTTTGATTTGATCCAGGACCTCCCTCCAGAACAGCGTGGACCTCGGGCAGGTCCAGCGCGGGTGGAGCAGCGTCCCCCCGGTCGGGGCAGCCCCTCCAGCATTGTGGGGGTATGGCCGGGTTGAATTTGTTCATAGCCTCTGGGGTGCGACACCATCTGTAACACACCTTGTAGGTGCCCTCTCTGTTTGTCATGCATCTAGAGCTATTGTGGGCCTGGGACCAGATCTGACTCCATTCCTCCGGCTCGATGGTTCTGACAATGTCTTTTTCCCCATTTGAGCATGTACGGTTCTTTTTTGGACGGGTCCGACCTGTCGAGCAATTTGTATAGGGTCGAAATTTTCCCTTTGGGGGGTACGACATGAGGGTCCGCTCTAGGGCTCTTAGCTCTCTGCCGCCTAGTTTCTTGGTTGCTACGCCAGTGCCTAAGATGGGCGTAACGGAATCTTTCCGTCTCGGGGATCGAGAATTTGGCCTTGCATTCCTCGAAGTTTAGCGGGTTCCCGTTCTCGTAGAAATCCACCATGGTTCTCAGACCGCCCTCCTGCCATCTGTTGAAGGGGTTCGGGACGAGTCCCGGGGAGAAGTCAGGGTTGCCCCAGATTGGGGTGAGCGGACCTGTCGGGCTTCTGCATTTCCAGAGGTGAGCCGCTTTCTTCCAGCTCGACACATGTTCCACGTTGCCGGTAGCAGGCCTGTGTGCCTGGGCATGTTGCCTGTTTTCATGTGGGGAAGTGCTTCGATCAGGGTGGTGCTCCAGTCCTCTTCCAGCTTCAGCCATCTGGCCCGATTGGTGGTTGTTTTCCAAGCAAAGGCGTGGGAAAGCTGGGCTGCAAGGCAGTATCTGGCCACGTCTGGGACCCCCAGGTCACCGGTGGCAGGCCCGCGGAGCATGATGTGTCTTGGGATTCACGGTTTCTTGCCCTCCCAAACCTATTTCAAAATGGCTCTTTGCAGCTTTTGCAAGGCTTTCGTGGGGACGGTTGTGGGGAGCGCCAGGCAGAAGTAGAGCAGTCTCGGGAGCAGGTTCATTTTCAGCGCCTTGATGGGGCCGAATCAGGAGATTTCCTGCTTGCACCTGCGTCCCAGGTCGTCTCTGAGATCTTTGGTTAGTTGTGGGAAGTTTATTCTGTATTTGTTTTCCGGACTTGGACGGGATCTGGACCCACAGGTAGTTTATCTGTGCTTTAGCCCACTGGATCGGCTAGGAGGCTTGCAATGCTCCATATGGCGGCCCGGCACATTGATTCCCGTAGCTGTGGACTTGGCGATGTTTATCGTGAACCCCGAGGCTTCTCTGAATTCCTTCAGCTCCTTCCATAGGGTCTGCATGGACCCCTCTACTCGGGTGAGCAGTATATCGTTCGCATAGAAGGCTGTTTTGTAGGTTTCCCCCTTAAGTTCCAAGCCCTGGATTGTCAGGTTGCTCCGGATCCTGCTGGCCAGTGGTTCCATGGAGAGAGCAAAGATAAGCGGGGAGAAGGGGCACCCCTGCCTGGTCCCTCTTGCAATGCTGATTTTCCAGGAACAAGCTCTGTTCAGTCTCAGGTGGGTGGACTGATGCTGGTAATTGATGAGGGCCCATTTCCTAAAGTTCGGACCGAACCCGTAGTGGCGGAGGGTTTCTTCTTTGTAGCCCCAGTCCAGCATATCAAACACTTTGTGTGCGTCTAATGAGAGGACCACCAGGGGGGCGCCCATTCTGTTCGCTGACTCTATGACATTGAGATGTTCTTATAATGTCCTGCGTGTTGCGGCCCGGGATAAACCCTGTTTGATCTGGGTGGATAATGTCTGGGAGGATGGGGGCTAGTCTGTTGGCCAAGATTTTGGCAAACAGTTTGGCATCATTGTTCAGCAGCATGATAGGTCTGTATGATGCGCATTGTGTACGGTCTTTGCCCGGCTTCAGGATGAGGAACATGGAGGACTCCTCCATGGATGGTGTAGTGGCCCCTGACGTTAAGAAAGAGTTAAACAGGACAGCTAGCTGCGGTGCCAGAATGTGTGTGAACTTCTTGTAAAATCATGTTGTGAGTCCGTCTAGTCTGGGGTACGTGTTCTTCAGGGTGCGGATCGTATAGGATACTTCCTCTGTCGTGATTGGCTGCTCCAGGGCTTCTAGCACCGGGTGTAGCGGAGGCTTCTGGGTGACCGCCAGGAAACTGGCCTGGGCTGGAGCGGCCGTAGGGGGCCCTGCCATGATGCCTTCATGATGCTGCGTCATAAGATCCAGATTCTCTGCCTCTAGGTAGCGCAGGGTGCTGGCGTGGTCAGATAGGCACTGGACGTAGTTCCTTCTTTGTGTTTTCTTCAGCTTGTGCGCTTGGAGGTGGTTCGACTTGTTGCTATTAAGATAGTAAAATTGTTTGGTGTACAAGAGGGCTCTGGCCGCCCGGACTGCCTGGTGCATTTCCAGTTCTGCCTTTGGTCATTTGAGGTAACGGCCGCTAGCTTTGGCCGGGCGCTTTTTAATGCTGCTTTCCAGCCCTATTACTTTCCTCTCCAGGTTGGTTTGGTGTAGCTGGTTAAGTCGGCAGAGCCTTGCTGTGGCATTCATGGCTACCCCCGGATCACTGGCCTCATTGCATCCCCGGTGGTTGCCCAGGCGACGTCTGGCGTGGCGTTCTCCTTGAAATAGTTCACAAGTGTTTCCGCTAATTCGGTCTTAATGGCTGTGTCCGAGAGGATATGGTCTTGGAGTGTCCAGGGCCTTTGGTGGGGCTTTGGGAGACCCTGAGTGCGTAGGTTCAAAGTCATTGGCGCGTGGTCTGAGATGGTGATGTGCCCTATGTCGAGTCCTTCCACGCAGAGGGCCAGAGGGCTAGAGGCTAGTATCAGGTCAATCCTCGAGTATCCCTTGTATATATGCGACAGGTGTGTATAGTCTCTTGCTCCTTGGTTGAGGAATCTCCAGATGTCTACGGTTTCTGTTTCCCTTAGGAATTCGGCCAAGGCTAGGGCGTTAATGAAATCCTCTCTTGACGGCGGGAGAGTTTTGTCCAAGTTAGGGTCTGGTGGCAGGTTGAAGAACCCCCACCCCCATATAACAGCTGGCCTCTGGCGAAGGCGGCTATGATCGGCAGGAGCTTACGGAGGAAGGGGCCTTGGTCCTTGTTGGGGTTGTAGATGGCGATTAGAGTGATCGGTAGCTCAACCAGTAGGCCTCTTGAGTAGCAGGTATCTGCCCTCAGGATCCTTTTTTGGTGGTGACCTGGGTTAGGGGCAGATTGCCGCTGATGAGGATAGCCACCTCCCTTTTCTTCTGCTTCGCCGAGGCAAAGAAGCGTCTTGGATAGCTTTGGAAGTTGGTGCGCTACTCGTCTGGCTCTAGGAGATGCGTTTCTTGGAGGAAGACTATATCCGAGCCAAGTCGAGCTAGCTTTTGCTCCACGTATTTCCGTGTTCTGGGTGCGTTCAGGCCCCAGACGTTCCAGGTCGTCACGTTAAGAGTCTGCTCTGGGGTCCCCATCTATGGCTTCTATGGAAAAGTGTTCTGTCACCCTCCATTGCGCCAAGTTCCCTCTGACCCTTTTGGTTTGTCCTCCTTCCGCAAAGCCTCCCCCTGCCCCCAACCCACTGAACGAACTTCCGGGTCAGACTTAAGCCAACTGGGCAGGCAACCGGTCCAACGCACCAAGTCAATTGGAGGCAACAGTGCCTCTTATGCAACCGGTGAAACTGATGATGGATGCCGCATAGGGCACTCCAGGGAGTGCTGTTCCGGTGGGCTACCGGACCTCGGCGGGCAGCTGGCTCAGCCGTTGACATTCTTCTTGCTTTTGGCGGGGGGGCAGCGCAGTCTGCACCATCTCTCAACTCGGGTCCATGACTTCAGGGGCTCCCGCGGTCTTTCCTCCGGGGTCTGGGCGGGTCCGTCAACCTAGGTCGGTGTCTCCTCTGGATTCATGAAGAGGAGTTCACTCTGGGAGTGAGAATGTGGCGGGTTTTGCCTTCCCATGCAAAAGATAGGGAGGTGGGGAATCCCCAGCGGTATGCGATCTTCCTCTCGCGGAGCCAGTCGGCTTTCCACTTTGCCAAGGTGGCTGCCCCTAGGTCTTGGTATAGGGAGATTACTGCATCCCGGAAGAGTACTGCGGGGGGGGGGGGTTTGAGTTTCTAGCCTCGTGCATGATCTCTTCTTTGATCTTAAAGAAATGCACCCTCACTAGGACGTCTGGAGGGGAGGAGTTGCTTTGCCAAGCCCTGGTTCTGTGGACTCTGTCGAGCTCCAGGGGGGCCCCCATCTGGGAGGTTTAGAATGAAGTGTGAAGCTCAGGAGGTTAACGTAGTCCCCCAGCTCTGCATCAGAGTTTGAGGGGGGATTCCCCTCAGGCAGATGTTGTTGCACCTGAATCTGTTCTCGGCATCCTCCTGTTTCAGCTCTAGGGCCTCGCACCTGGCCTCCAGCGCCGCAACTCGGTCCGTGCTCTCGCCGATTTCAAAGTTCTGCTCGAATACGGTGGTTTCTATTTCTTCCGTTCTTGACTCGATTTCACCACTCCCCCCCCCATCCTCCCCCCTGCTTATCCAAGGTGGAGATCTTGCCTTTCAGTTCCTCGGTACCTTTTTGGTGTTCTTTAGTGAATGCAGTGAGCAGGTATTGGAGATCCCCTTTTGTTACCCCCGCGCTGATTGGTTGAGGCTGGCTTCCACTTGGGTCCCTGAGGTGGGTTCTTCGTGGCACTCTCCCCGTTTGGGTTTCTCTGTCATAGTTGCCGCAAACAGGGAGGAAATGTCCGTTTGTTTTGGGGGTCTGGGGTTCCTGGACATTCTGGGCTGCGGGCTGCCTGGCCTTCAGGTGAGGCCCCCCAAGTTGATCGCCAGCCGAGAGCGCTTTGTCCTGACTTCTGCCCACGTAGGCTGAGGCCCCACCTGATTTCCAAGCACCCGACGTGCAGGGATAGGGCTCCTGGTGCAACAAACGTACCGGATTTCAGCAGCGGAGGGCGGGTGCAAAGTTGGTCCATGCGGTCCCAGGTCCGTTAGCTTCGGGGGTCCTCTTGAACCTGGTGGGCCCTGGGGAGGGCCGGTGCTGCATGTTGAACTGCTGGGTCCGGCGGGGCTGTCTAGTATGCACTGCGCCCAGGCACGCGACTAGGGGCCCTAGGTTGCAGTGCCGAGGTTCGCAGCCTGCTACCATGCGATGGGGGGCCGACTTGCGGCGAGGGGCAATCAGGGGACTGCTGTCTGTTGGTGGCGGGCGATGTGGGCCTTGGTGCGCTGTGTGTTATCCAAAGCATCAGCGGGGTGCGTGGGGCAGACTGCCGGTGTGAGTCTTTCGCATGTGCAGCAGGGAGCTGTGTGGAGGCAAGTTGTGGAAAAATGGCCTCCTTGTTTGTGCAGGCCCCCGCAGTTCTTGTTAGCCCTGCTCCCACCCGGGCAGGGGGAGAACCAAGGCACCCCTCGTCTAAGTGGCAGGCCGCAGGTCTCTCTCAAAGGTGCTTGGGGGGGTGCCTCTATCCCCCCTCTCCTCCACGGCGCGCTGAGAGGGGCACGCGGGGGGGGGCAAGAAGTGGAGCGATGGTCCCCTTGGCTAGTGTCCGGGGGACCACGCTCCCCCACCGCTGCCAGAAGGGTCTGGCAGGCTGGGCCAGCGGCTGTCCTGTGCCGCTCGAGCGGGCCAGTCCGCCACAAGCAGAGCTTGTTTCCTTTGAGTCGAGGGGAGGAGAGAGCAGGTATCTCCTCAGCAGGGTTCGAGGCACCGCAGAGTCGCTCTGCTTCTCTCCGGCCTGCTGGTGCACCCTATGCTACTCTCCGGAGCTTCAGAGCAGGGCCGGCAGTTTTCAGGCGTCGGAGTCCTGCGATAGGCGGGACCTGGTGCGTGGCTGGTCGTAAGTCACTGCTGGGGATGCTTGGGGGGAGGATGTCTCTGCCGCCCCGACTCCTCCACCGGCGCGCCGAGGGGGGGTGCGGGATGTGGAGCAATGGTCCTCTAGGCTGGTGTCCAGGGGCTGCACTGCCCCAACGCTTTCCCCTCTGTGCAGCTAGTGCGGGTGGGCCTGCCACCAAGCGGGGCCGCAGCACCCGCGGAGCTCGCAGCTCACGTTGTTGTCTTCACTACCGCAGTGCCGGGTGGAGGGGAGAGCAGGCGCCTCTCCAGCAGGTTGCGGCTCTCCTCCAGCGATGATTCGGGGAAGGAGTCTCTGCCTCTGTACCTCTCTCCTCATCCCCGGAAGGCGCCCCTCATGCTACGCGCCGGCCCCGGCACAGCGAGCAGGGAGGCAGTCCTCAGTCGTCCGAGGTCTTGCATGCGGGGTGGATGCTGGTGTGCTGCAGGTTGCTGCTGGGTGGCGGGCATGGAGTGGAGCCCCCGAGGGACACAGCAGGCCGGAGGGGTTGCCTGAGTGAACGCCGGGACCAGCGAGCATAGTGGCTTCACTGACTGTGCTGCGCCCGCCATTTTGGAGCAGAGGAGCAGAGGCCTCCCCAGCCCCTCATAGACCGGGTGATTTCTTGGGGCCTCTGCAATCCCGCAGGTTGGGAGTTGGCCTCTACATGCAGGAGCCCCACCAGAGCTGGAGACACCGTCTATCGTTTTCGGGAGGTCAGTTTTACTGGGGCGTATTAATGTCGGCGTGTGAACACAGTCAGGAGCTCTTAGAGAGCCAGACCAGCCATCATGGCGCCAAGCCACGCCCCCCAAATACAGCTTTTTTATACTGTACAGACCCCCTAATGATATGCCACATTTTGAGACTCAGTTCATCTCTAGTCTCCTGCCAATGATTAAACCCTCCTCCAATATTTTATTGTTGGGCACTTTTAATTATTGGTTTAATGATGATGCAGATCTCACTGCTGCTTCACTTAGTGAAGCTCATATTGACATTGGCTTTCAGCAGCATGTATGTCCTCCACCCATAGGGAAGGTCACATATTAGATTGTATCTGTACTTATGAAATGGCGATCAACAATCTCACCATATCCGTGGCTGGATCATTATTTTGTTAGATCCATTTGCCTACCCCTAACCTGAATCAATGTGTGCACCCTGTTAATATCACTGTCACCAAGCGTTATTTGTGCAAAGCTATAAAAGATTCTCTTTCTCTGCTCTTACATACACCTTCTGAGGTTCTTGTGTCTTTAACATCTGTTCAAGACACTGTTGACTATTATCAGCACTCCCTGACCTTAGCCATAGATGAGATTGTTCCTTTAAGATATCGTAAGATCTGTCACTTCCAATAAACAATCTTGGTTTACATCTGATTTACATAAATTAAGATCTGAGAAAAATAAATGTCACAAAAACTGGCTTAGATCTCTTTCCTCTGAGGATAAGGAAGTTTATCTCTCTGTTGCAAAACAAAATAAGGGAGCCTTACTCAGTGCCAAAAAGGAACACTTTGAATCACGCATTAGTGCAGCTAAATCTGACTCCAAAGAACTACTCTAAGTTCTTAGAGAACTTGAGTGCCCCGATGTGAAACCACAAGATCCTATCAGTAAGGATGACGTGTGGTGTAATGCTACAAAGGATGCCTTAGAAATAAGGTTCAACCCCTTAAGCAAACTATTGCTCAAAAACAAGCTACTGTCTCACCACTACCTAGTCGCTGAAATAACCTTCCGGCTGCCTTTCCACCATTTCAATTCTCTAATGTTACGGAATAGGAGGTTGCAGCTAATATCCACTCCCTTAAACCACAGTGTGCAAAGGAGATCTTGCCCAGCTGTCATTGTGAATGAGAGTGTACCCTCTCTGATTTCTGTGGTCACCAAGTTTATCAACGTTTCCTTTAACTCAGCTACTGTACCTTCTACCATCAAGCAGGCTTGGATAATGACTTTGCTTAAGAAGCCCTCCCCTTACCCTAGTGTGGCTCGAACTATGATCAATAACTAATGTACCTTTCCTATTAAAGATTATCGATCGCGTTGCATATTTACAAATAGCCTTACTTGGACGAGTACAGTTTATTTGGTCTTAGGCAGCCAGGCTTTAGGGACGCACATGAGACAAAGACCGCCCTATTAGACCTTAAGTCTAACATGCTCCAGATTAGGGATAAGGGTTGGGTGGCTCTGCTTATGCTTTTCGACCTTTCTGAAGCGTTCGATCTGGTAGACTATAACATATTGGTAGATTGGCTGCACTCTTCCGGTAATTTTTCCTCAGAGGACATAGCCTGGGTTCTCTTTTCTGTCTGTACATACTGCAAGAGTTGTTAGGGAATCTGCAGCAGCCCCCCTGTTAATTTGGTCTGTGGTTTTCCACAGGGGTCCTGTCTTTTCCTCACCTTATATAATGTATTCGCAAAACCCCTTTTTGATAATCTTAATTATCTTGGTGTGTTATACACTAACTACACCGACGATACCCAGATTTTGCTGCATACAGGATTTGGACAATATTAAAAAGAAACGACTTTTAATTGATTAGCGTTGATTGACTCTAAAACGGAGTTGCTTGTTGCTGGCACCCAACCATGACTTGCAAAGCTCTCTGCTGACTTAAGCGAGTTTACCATTGCTGGTTGCGTTATTCCAGTGGCAACAAAGGTAAGTTTAGTTTAGGGAGTTTAGTTTGATGCCTCGCTTTCGATGAAAGCCTATGCTAACAATGTTGTCTTCTAGCACCTCATATTTCTTGAAACTATTGTGCCCTAATCGCCCCTTCGTATTCAAGGAGAATTGTGCTTGTCTGGCACGTGCCATTGTTGGAACAAAGATTGATTACTCTAGCAGCCTTCTGCACGGCACTAAACAAGGCAATATTTCTAAGCTGCAGACACTTCAAAATAGCACGGTTAGAATGGTGAACCAAATCAAATGTAGGGCTCATGTTACAGAGGCTCGTTGCGCCCTAGATTGGTTGCTAGTTAAGGAGCATTTTGCCTTTAGAGTTCTTACTCTTGCCCATACATGCATGAGAGAAATACGTTCCTTTCCTCTGTTTAAGAAGGCGCTTAAGACTTACTTTTTAAAATAAGTTCTTGGTGGATTTGCTAATGCTACTTTAATGGTCTGTCCTTGACTGCCTCACTTTGCCTGTTTAGATTCTGGTTTATGAATTTGCTTTTTGCTAAGGAGCATTTCTCCAGTTTTTGTTTGTTTGTTCATGTCTTTTCGTTTTATGTGCATGGGCTCTTTGCGCGTTACAAATCTATAAATAAATAAATAATAAATACATTTCTGTTTTCATTATTTCCCACTTGACTCATTGAAAGCTTCCATAATGCCCAGCTACCAGATCATTTCCAGTTTCTGTTATGCTAAGCTAGAACATCATGCACAGTTTTCACAATGTCCGTTTAGCCCCTATGAAGAATGCCCATTTAGCAGATGATAGCCAGATTCCATTTACGTCAGTTAGCACCCTTTTGTCTGTTTCTATTATGTTAATGTTGTACACCATTACAAGACTCAGTTGTGCCCAGTTAGTACATCATGGCCCATTCCCGTTTGGCATACTTAGAGCATTCAGTTCCAATATATCCAGTTAGCAGGGGTTGAAATTGAGGGGATCTGGGAGCGATTTAGCTCCTGCTTCTAGCATAGTAGAGCCTTGTTAGCTTGAAACCAACAGCTACCAGGATCTACTTTTCGCTCCTAATACCAACTTGTTCCTTCCAAACATGTAAATGTGACATTAACTTTGAGTATTTGAGAATGTTAATAAACAAGAATTAGAACACATCTAATATGACGTTAATCCCCAGGGGTCTAAACTCTCGCCCTGGTTTTTCAACCAATACCTGGCAACTCTCGTCCGCTGTATTGCTATTTTCTGCTCTAATTTCCAGTGCTATGTGGACGACACTCAACTCATTTTCAAGCTGCACTCGGCCACCTCCTCCACCTCTCTCATCACCGACTGCCTAACTGCCACTGAAGATTGGTGTGCCGCCAACGATCTTTGTCTGAATGCCAGCAAGACAGAGATCCTCCTCATTGGCACACAATCACCTTCCTTTCCCCTCTCTCTCTGGCCGGCCTCCCTTGGCCCTCCTCCTATCCACATCTGCGAGGCCAAGAACCTCAGTGTCACCTTTGATTCCACACTTTCCTTCTCCACCCACATTGCTGATGTATCAAAAAAGTCAAACTTCCTACTGCACCTCCTCAGAGGTACTCTTCCTTTCCTCTCCTTCCCCCAGGAGCTCACTGTTTCCCGAGCTCTGGTTCTCTCTAGGTTGGACTATTGTAACAGCCTCTTTCTTAATCTTCCTGTCTCTACTCTCCGCCCCCTTTGCAACTTATCCAGAACAGGACTGCGAGACTTGTCCTTGACCTCAAGCCCTGGGATCGTATCTCTCCAGCTGCGAAATCTCTCCTTTGGTTCTCAGCCGATGCAAGGATTAAATTCAAAACCCTCTGCATTGTCCACAAGGCTTTCTGGGGCCTGGGTCCAACATACCTTCAGCTATCCGTCCGCAAATACCTCCCATCTCGAGCTCTCCGCTCATCTAGCTCTAACTCCCTCAGGGTCTGTCGTTTCTCAAACGTGCTGCGGGTAGATCTGTCTTCGGCTGGGGCCTCCCTCTGGAACAGCCTCCCTGCCACTCTAAAACTTGAGGAGAACCATCTCCGGTTCCGGAAGCACCTAAAGACCTTCCTCTCTGCTTCTGCCTTTGCCCCCCCCTACCCTGCTGATCTGTTCTCTCCTGGCACTGTGCACCTTGGCCACCCTCTGTCCTCTGGGCCGCGGTACCTGCTCAGCCTGCCACCCTCACGCACTGCCTCTGTGCCACCCATACAGTCCCACCATGTTCTTCCTGCACTTATCAGACCTACCCAGCCTGCTGCCTTATACCCCGCACTTGCCACTTGCTGGCTGCACTACCATTGTTTGTTGCCTTTATATTTATTAATTTCTTATTTGTTTTTTCACCTTTTCTCCCCCCTTCCATGCACTTCTCCCCCTCTCCCATGCACTTGCGCGTTCTCTATGTCAATGGGCCTAGTAAGATCGTTGTTTTTCTTCTCCCCTGTTCCCCTTCCCTTGCCTTGTTGTCCTCTGAAACACTTGTGTATGAGCGCGATAGAAATAAAATATCAATCCCCCGTTCCAAGAGCTGGAACAGGGGGAGGGGGTAACGGCCCGACAACCCAAGTTATTGGCCCGAGCGAAGCAAGGGCAGATAACGAGGGCTCTGGGCCGTTACCCACTGTTCAAGCCCCTGGAAAGGGGGATTAAGGCTATTAGCACCCCAGGTTGCCAAAGCGGTAACAAAAGTATTTTCCTTCGTTCAACGGGACGCTGCACACATCCCGTTTAACGAAGGAAAACACTTTGCCAAGTTGGTTGCCATGGAAAGGGAAGGCAGGGCTCTGTACGGAGCCTCTCTTCCCTTTTCATATCGGCCTGCGAGAGCCGTGAGGCAGGAGCAGTTGCGGCATAGTCACTCACCGCCGCACAAATAAAGTAAGTGGGGGGGATGAAAGGAGGGAGGACAATAAAAAAGGGATGGAGGGTGGGGGAAAGATGGTGGCGGGGGGAGCTGGCCAGCAACAGTCTGCATTCAGTACAACCGAGCCCAAATGACTGCTGCAACTGTAGGACCAGGCCTTTAAATCCTGGATTTGTCTTCTCTTTGCAGTTTCTTCCTCTTTAGTTCTGTCATCGTGTGCGCCCCGACGCCCCAGAAACCCAAACACCTGTCCCGGCTTCGAGAATGTAGTGTGCACACACTATGTTACAAAGCAACAGAGCGCAGTGCTGCGCAAGGCAAGGCTTTTGGCACGCTCTTGAGTTCCCAGCCCCCTTCTCACTTGCTCTGCTTTCCCAGACTTTATGCGGTATTTGCATTTGCATCAGCAATGGTGCATCATCCTTACCTGAGCATGGTCAACTTGCCAACATATCAGAATCCACAGGTCTTCCAATAAAAGAAAAAGGCAAGCCATGTTATTAAGATTTTGCTAAATGATTTGGAAAATAATTGTTCATCATGAAATCCTTTTTATCCTGAAGGTCGACATTCATGTAGTATGTACTCATTTTAGAGGACAGACCTCATTACAAGTTTGGAAAGTGCGGAAAAAAGTGGGCCACCTTTCCTGCATCGACACATTATAATTTTTCCAGATTTACCACAGGTGGAATTACAGTGCAATAAATCTACTGTATGGTAATTCTGCCAGTGGTAAATCCACCAAAAATCCCCATTGAGTCCCATGGATTCCAAAAATGGGGTATTACCACCACTTGTAATCTCCTATTAACGCCACAGGACTCCGTTGCGGTGATTTTGATGGTAATTCAGCGAAATTAGCACCAAATTCTTAATAAGGTCCATTATTACTCGTACTGTGGGTACACTGATCAATAAGTATTTTAAGTGGTGGGAATGGCTAACAAACAAGTAGGGACATGCAAAGTGAACTGTGAGCCTATGATGGTAGTTACAGGAGTAAATGCCAAGGCCCTTGAGACATTGCATACCTGTTCCCATGTTTTTTGCTTAATGCGAGAAAGGATAATGTCTCTGCAAATGTGTGTACTGTCTTTGACCTGCTTTGAAGATTTTATTAATTTGATATCCTACATGCTGTTTTCTTTGAAGAGCCTCACCGTCTTGAGCTCTTCTCAAACTCAGAGAGAAATCTTGGGGTTAATGTTCCTAAATACATACCCACATTATGCATTTCTTGCAAGTTGTGCTCTTTCTCAAACTCTCCCACTTCCCGTGTAGATGGTCAGCATTGACAATTGCAGCGAATTCTGCATTGCAAATTGAGAGGCAAGACCTGTGCTAATCAAAGACTCCTACAATGTGGATGTGCTTTAAAACCACAATGGTTCCCTGTGGATGCAACAGAGCTCGGATACATCCCACCATTTCGGGAAACCATCGTAATACACACATAAATCAGGAAATGCAAAAAGAAAAAGAGCAGGGAAACGCCCTACTGCAACTCTAGACTAAGACTCTGGAATAGCAAGCCATCACACATCAAACTGGTCCCATCTCTCGTACACTTCAGGAAAACGTCTCTTTACAGAACACCTCCCTCGTGCTCAAGGGCATGCATAGTCGTACCAAACCCAAGCACCACTTCCTTTCTACCCAAACATCTGCCTACCTTTGCTTCGACCATCTTTCAGCATTTGTACTATACATCCGCTCCACTTTATACAGCACTCTGTGGCTATTGAGCTGCTTGTGTTTTATTCTACCCTATAGGTACATTTATACATGCATCAATAGGAGCAGCAAAGTGTAGTTGCTTAGGTAATCCAGAACATGCCTCATGTTTTTTTACATGCAAGTAGGCTGGACGATATAACCATTGCATCTCAGATCGTGGTACCTCCGTAGACCTGTTAGAGGAACTATGTCTGTCTAGGTGAGAAGCATACTGTACATGTTTTGGTAGTTTTCCCATGGTTAAATAGTGCTTTTTATAGATTGAGCCCTGCACACTAAGGGTCTCATAGTCCTAGAGCGTGTGAATATGATTATACATCGTTACATCATTACAGACTAAACATATTCCGCCATAAACGATTGTTGACCTTTTATGGTCCTAATAGACAGTTTTACAAATGCTACCATAATGAAGATTACCCATGCTTACAGCACAGGAAGTCTTGATTCTATTAAAGACATGGAGGCGAGTATTATGCTTAACAGTTTATTGCTACGCTCATGCAGCTCTGGACTGTAAACTGAAGTGCCGCTTCTGAAGTGTACGCCCTCGCGGCTGAATGACCCGCCTCATCTGCTCTTGTGGTCCTCTCCTGTGGATATGAAAAGAGAAGTTAGGGAGGGAAAATACGTTGCAGTGCACATGTCTGTATAGTTAGCAACCAATTACCACTCTCCTTCCCTTGAATGCATATTTTGGGAGGGATAATGCTCGCCTCCGTGTCTTTAATAGAATCGAGACTCCCTGTGCTCTAAGCTTGGGTAATCTTCATTTTGTGTCAAGACCGGAGGCGAGCATTATGCTTGTTGAAAGCTTCTAATGACAGTCACTGCCACGGCTGATACTGGTTTAAAACAATACGTCTTAGATGTGAAGTCGCTGGCCCAGTCTGCTGCTTTAAGAATATCCTATAATGAGACGCCTGCCGTGAATGCCCTGGATGCCATGGCTGCTCTGACACTATGGGCACCAAACTTTGTTACGTCAATGCCTGTCAAGATCATTACTTTTCTGACCCATCTAGCTATGGTAGCTGCAGCTACAGCGTGAAAAGGCTTCCTGCACGCAATTGGTAACTGGGTCACTCCTTGCAGTCTAAGCTCTGCTGTAAACTTCACATATTGCTTGATAAAGTACGGCACACACGATTTGTCATTGGAAAATGCAGGTATGATATCACAGTGGAATTACTCTTGGTGCGCTTCGACATTGCTAAAGCTATCCAATCTGTTTATAATATCTTCCTGTCCACTTTTAATGCTTTAACGTCTCTACATGACACTACACAGCAGCATGGCTAACGTGCCAGACAGCTGTTGACCCGAGAGCTGATAGTTGTGAGGCCATTGTTTGAATAGTGTAAGCACGTTGTTAACGACCCACAGAATGGAATATTTAGGTGCTAGTGGCTTATTGAGCTTGATTACTCTTAGCAGGGGTATTACGGCTGGATGTTCACTGATTGGGTTGCCATCCACGACCTTGTGACCTGCCAAAATGGCAGATCTATACACTTCTATGGTCCTGAATGCTTTACCTTCTACAGCCAGTGACGCCAGGAGGTTTATTACCTGTACTACAGGGGCAGAAATGGAATGAAAACTGTACTGGGCGCACCATGTTTCCCAGCGCTGCCATGCAGCGCCATAGCTCCTGAATGTAGATGGGGGGGGGGGGCATTACTCCTTGAGGAATTCACCAGCTTGTCCGGAAATTCCCAGCATGTTCCAACATTGCTCGAAACTCTGCAACTCAGTAACGGGAGGTTCGGTGTCTGTATCAGGGAATAAACTAAACCCGTTGGTCCTGTTGGCAGGTTCTGCGGGAATGGTGTCATCCGCGAGAATTCGGAGGGAAGTTTAATCAGAGTTGGAAACCATGCTTGCGACTTCCACGCTGGTCCTACCATCACAACCTCTGCTTTATCTCTGCAAATCTTTGTGAGTTCCCTCGCCATCATCATAAACCGGGGAAAGGTGTAATGGACTGCTCCGGTCCAGTCTTGCATGAACGTGTCTGTACCCTGAGCCCCCGGGTCTAATCTCCAACTGAAGTATTTGGGAACTTGAACGTTCAACATGAATGCAAAGAGGTCTGTATCTAGTGGACCCCAAGTGTTGTGTAATGTCGCAAATACTGCTCTGTCTAAATCCAGTTGCTGAAGTCCTGCCGGTAGCAGGAGTTCCAATCCGCTATCACGTTCTCTTCCCCTGGAAGATATTCTGCTGCAAATGAAATATTCTTCTCTAGGCAGTAATGCCAGAAGTCCTCAGTTAGCTCTGCTAGCATTGTGGATCTTGTGCCTCCTAGATGATTGATATATCGTATTGGTTATATATTGTCCATCCTGAGTATTTCGCAGCAGTTCATTTTGCTCCTTGCAAATGTCTTGACTGCAAAGGAAGCCGCTAATAGCTCCAAGCAGTTTATGTGCAGGTTGAGCTCCGCTAGCAACCACTTGCCCCCTGTCCATGTGAGTCTGCATCGCACACCCCATCCTGATCTGTTCGCAACTGACTCTATAATTAGTTCTTGCATGTCTCCGAAATTTGGTGCGGCCGCTTCACGCCTGCACATTGTTAAGCCACCATTACAGCTCTGTTTTTGCTTCTTTGTCTAGTGACACTAACTGGTGATACCCTAGTCCTTGTTACAGATGTACGATTTTTAGTCAGAGGTCCTGAAAACATCCCTTATATCATGGATGCTAAAGCTCGAGTCCAAAGCGATATATCCGCCATCCTGAGAACTACTCTTATTTCCTTCCTTATCGCTCTCATCTTATGAGCTGGAAGTTCAAATGTCACATTCTTGCTGTCTATCACGAACCTGAGGAACTCCCTGTGTTTGCTCGGTGTAAGTTCCGATTTCTCCCTGTTTATTAGGAAACCCAGGGATAAGAGGAGGTCATTCACCTACTGTACTTGCTCTTGTAGCTGACCCCTGTCCTGTGCCAGAATGAGAATATCGTCTAGGTACACTATCCTCGTTACTCCACATTCTCTCAAGGCTGTCGCTATCGGTCTCATGATTTTGGTGAAAGCCCAGGGTGCCGTTGACAGTCTGAAAGGCAGGCTTTTGCCAGTGTTGCCCTTTCCAAAGAAATCTTAAGTATGGGTCAATGTTTGCATGCTTTGGGTATAGTTAGGAGTGCATTCTTTAGGTCAAGTCTGGCTAGTCAGTCCCCTTTCCTGAAGAGATCTTGGAAGAGATGAATTTATTCCATTTTGAAATGTTGGTATAGTAACCAACTGTTGAGACTCTTCAGAGTTATTACTGGTCTCACTTTCTCCTTCCTGTGTACTAGGAACATCTTGCTGTAGTACTCTATAAATTGAGGACTTGCTCCCTCTATTGCCCGCTTTTACCTTTAGTTGCTCTAATTCTGCGTCCAAGCATGTATCAGGGGCAATATGCGTGTCGGTTGCGGGGTGCCCGTGAAGTCTAGCCTGAAGCCCACTATTTGTGTTTTTGTATTTATTGATTTATAAAGCACCTTATGCCAAAGCGCTATTGTTTGCACTACCCAAGTGATAGTGCACGCCAGTTTGCTAAGAATTGCTGCTTTCTGCTTCCCACAGGGGGATACTCGCAGTTTTGGATTCTCATCCAAATTAGCCCGTGGTTGGTGGTAGTAGCCTCTACCCCTGCATACTCTGATATTCCTAAGTGGCTTGGGAAAAAGGTGTCTGTTGGCTCGTCTCCCAGTACTGCACTCTGGATCCTTGCGGTCGTCTTTTTGAGTTATAACGACCGATTGAGGGACCTCTGTAGCGACCAGTCTCGGCAAAAACTCTACTGTGGAAAACTTTAGGTATTGAGGATTGCAGTTTCTCCAGCACGTTGAATGACTCCACGAACGTGCTCATCTCCTTAGCGAACACTTCTCTGACTAGGAGGCCATGCGTTGCTTCGCTGTCTTCATAAGAGGCTAAGTCTCTCGGGTCATTGTCAATTTTTAAGAGCATACTCTTCCGCCTCTCAGCAGAGAAGGGATTTTTTTCTCTACTTCTTTTTGTACTATTACCTGCAACCACAACATGTAAATCAATGTTTGTATTCATGTTCCTACAACAACACACTTTTTTTAATTTTTAATAATCACTCAATCCCTCCCTTTTTCCTACAGGGTCCTTCAATTCTGCCCTGATGAAGGTGGCCATATTGGATTACACCAACCACCGAAACGCGGTTTCCACCAAGGGGGCTCTAATGTTTCCTGGATTTAGGAAACAACCAGTCGTTTTTGTGGACCAGCAGACTTTCCTTAGAAGTACTAGTGTCTAGGAGCAATACAGCTCTCTTCCAGTCTGTGATTCACCCCCTGCACGCGTAGGCAGACCCAATGAGGACTCTTCTTTCATGAACTAAACTGACAGGATCTCTCTAGGATAGGGGTTCTTTCACTTTTTCGTCGAGAAATAAGAGACTTTGTCTCGGATTTAGATTATGAATTTACTATTTAAAACCTGAGAATTATATCTTCTGAATAGTAACAAATGCATGAAGAACAACACAGAAGTGAAGACATTGAAACTGGTCCGCATAAAATTTGGGGCGTTTAAATGTGTTCTGTGAAAGTTAACTTTTTTGGGGGGAGGGGTGACAAATTGATTTTGATGTACCCCCATTGTACCAGCTCCCCGACACATGAAGAACTGCAACCATTTGTTATGTATTTGAGAAAATATGAAATTTGGTGTTTCTGTGTCACTTAAATGTGGATATACAGCTTGAGATTTTACTTACGATTTGTTACATCGGATTGCTAAAATTTGTTAGAACTTGTCTTTTTCTTTCTTTAATCTTTTTTCACTACATGTGACCAACCCTGAAGTTGCGTACTTCGTCTTCACACTGGGTCTCTGTCAACACCTAAATACACCTTTTCTTTTTCTTACCTCAAATTCTGGTGGGGTTCTGTTTACTTGTTCTAAGAAGCCTCAGCCCCCTGTGGGGAACTGTGTACATTGTGTGTCCATGTGAGTGGACTGTACATTAGGGATTTGCTGATCACTTGACGCAGTAATTATAGTAAGCATGAATTGTTTCTTCTTTTTTCCTGTACGGTTCTTTCATTACATTTTCTCTCAACATTTTAAAAGTTTTGTATGATTACTTGAAAACAAGACTGTAATAACAACAGTTCACCAATTTTCCAGAGTATCGTGGAGTGTGTGGTGTTGTTTCTAGACATTGAATACATGTACACAAAATCATGTGACTGGGATCAGGTGGAGTCCAGAGCCGGAGTTTGATACTTCAGAAATATTGCACTACAAAAAAGCATTTGGAGTATCATCAGTTAGCAGCACCTTTTCACTTTTTGTTGAGGGAGTGGGCGCAGTTAGCATAAAGAGTTCAGCATAATACTCACCTCCGGTCTTGACATACAATTGATATTTGCATGCATCCATTCTAATTTGTGCTAAAAAAAATATGATAACGGTTGCTTCTGTTGTATGTTTCCATTTTGGTGCAGAGAGCAAATCAAACGGGTAAAAGACTCTGATGATGTCCCCATGGTGCTGGTAGGAAACAAATGTGATCTCCCTGCACGGACGGTGGAGACGCGACAAGCACACGACCTTGCCAGGAGCTATGGGATTCCTTATATCGAAACATCTGCAAAAACAAGACAGGTAAGAAAATTTAGCCACCATGATTTTCTTTCTTTTTGATGACCTTTTTGGGTATTTGAGTTTCAAGATCAGAAATTATAAATGCTTTCTGGTGAGTTGTGCAAGGCATTCTACACATTAATAGTTATGTAGCTAAATACCTGACTTTTTTATATCGTAGATGCAATCCAATTCTGGCCCTGGAGTTCATTTGTGTAACCTAACCTAGCTTTGTCTGTGACAAGGTTTTATTTTGATGATAGGTAACATATTGGTAAACATTGTAGATTTATCTGGGTCTTTACATAGGTAGAGATCATGTCTGGTATTATTCCATCTATTACTCGACCACCAAGGTTGAAATCCTGCTAAATATCTTGAGGTAGTACAATAGAAATCTCCCATTTTGCTGCACAAATCAGGCAAGTAAGAAAAGAAGGGCATGACATTGGCCATGTCTACATTGTTCTTCTAGTATTCAAGCAATATCACCTGTCAAACGTTACTTTTTAAAACTTCTTAAATGTTGAAAAGGGTTGTTGTAACGCTCACCTGGTTCCCACGGAGGCGCGGCGTCGAAGGCGCAGAACTCTGAAGATGGACAGGAAGGGCCCCTCTATTCTGGCTTCCCTGGCTCGTTGGATACCCTCCTGTGCGTGAAAAGGGAGTATTACCAACTGTGGAACAATGCTCAAGCCTCCCACTCCCTTCCAACCCTCCACGATACCTCCTCCACTATTTCCCGTGAAGCCTCACCTTAGGGTTTGGAAGAATGAGCTCTCCATCCTGCTTCTGATGCAGGGGCGTGTTGAAACCCAGTTACTTCACTGGATTGAGGATTGATGGGAGTTCAGGTAAGCTTGACTGTTCAGGTAAGGCGCTGTAAAAGTTCTGTTCAAAAGTTCAAGCTTAATAATAATGATCGTTGTCTAATTGCAGCAAGCGCTAATGCTTATGTCTTTTTCCCCTTAGGGGCCGGGGTTCGGAGTGCCGGAGATATGGCGCCGACCCGAAGTGAAACAGTTCTGGATGAGCGCTCAGGTAATGTCTTTGCATTCGCTCATTCAATATCTTTGTCTTTTTTCCCCATAGGGGCCGGGGTCCGGAGATGCCAGGAAGCGGCAGGACCCGAAATGCAGTGGGAATAATCCAACAGGTAAGACTTAAAAGGAAACTGAGCTTTCCTTATTTCTTTTCTCCCTCTCACCTTGGTTCTTGTCTTTTTTCCTCTAGGCGACGGGGCGTAGCTGAATCCGGAAGATCGCTGCTGAAGATGGAAGCGCCTTGCAAAGGTGAGTAAAATGCAGCGCTGCAGCGATCGAAACGAAATGCCTTTAAAATGATGTCTTCCTTTTCAGGGCCGTTGGAGAAATGACTCCGGGATGCAGATTTAGCAGGTAAGGGCTTTTCTTCTCCTATTCTCTTCCTTTCTCCCCTTGCAGGTGTTCCAGAGTGCTGGCAGGCGTGGCTGAAGTCAGGATGCAGGAGCTGACACGGTGAGCGTCCAGCTGCTAGGTGCAGAACAACGCGAAGCATGTGTGGCTGTTCGGGTGGGGTTTAAATAGCCTTGGAAGAAGTTCCTGGTATGTATCCTTCCACCAATCAGGTATGTATCCTTCCCCGACCACACCCGGGTGGTGAAGTAGTCCTACAGGTTAAGTAGTCCCATTCAGGCCTCAAGAGGGCCTGGATGAAGCAGCAAGGTCTGCATCAGGTAAGTGTGCACCCAAGCACTTAAACACATATCCTCTTCTATGAGCCTGGCGCCTAAGGCGCCAGGACTGGGGTCCGCTATGAGTCCAAAGGGCCCCGACTTGGGCCCGCTGAGACTTCCCTGGGGAAAATGATGTCTGCCTCTGGGGTTGCTGGGCCCGGCCTGGCTCCTTAGAGGTAGGCATCATGACAGTTGTTTGCTTTCGGAAACCCCCCTCCCCCCCATTTAGCGTAGGTGATGGCAACTTGCCGCTTTTCACTGGGTTTTTAGGGGAATTTTGGGTACCTGAGATTCTGTATCTGATTATCTGATTGCCCACAAAGGCTGGCTATGAAAACAATTCTACCTTTAGCCCATTTCACATCATAATGAAGTGATGACCTCATCTGGCCACATGATTCTAGTCAGCCTACAGTTGGGATACTACAAGGAAGTGGCGTTTGCCCATATCTCTGATGTTTGTGTTGCCTATGCACTGTAACTCTACTGTTCTAGAATGGGAATTCTCTGGTATTGACTTACCATAGTTGCACATTTCCAGGCAAAAGGAGTTTCTTATTAAGCAATATACAGCCACAGCAGGGAAGCACCAGAGCAGAGAGTGTTCCTTGCACTGGCTAGGGACAAGGCAATTACAGGTAAGAGCAGGGGTTGGGGATTGGAGGGTGAGGTGGAACCTGGGGCTTACAGATGGACGGGGGTGCCCTTACCTTGTGTGCCGGGCAGGGAAGAGGGCGGTATGCCGCTTCTGAGGAGGCTCGGAACACAGGCAATACCATGAGGTGTAGCCAATTCAGAAATTCCTGATTGGCTGGGAGGCCCCTGACCCACCACCCCTGCTAGGTGTTCATTCCACGTATTGTTGCTCTCAGTGGCACTTCAGTATGCAGATACTGTACAGACTTGCGTGGACACGCATGCAGTAATGGATGCTGAGCATAAATTGTGCGTGTTCTGTAGGCCAGTGGCCCATGGACCCTCCAGGAGGATAAAGTGGCCCCAGGCCAGGCCTATTCCCTACTTTGGGTGCCTTTTTTGGGTCATGGGGCATATCTAAAGGCTGCCGCTTATGACATCTCGCAAAATTATCATGACACATAACTTTCCTCAAGTAAAGATGAAAACGAATGCCAGAAAAATCTTGTGGAAAATTTCATGCAGCTAAGCCAATGAGTCAGATTGTATATATGTAGTGTCAGGCAGCCTATGTAGGATGCACAGAAGTCTGACTCGTGAGAGAGTGTCCAGAAACATGCATTGACATGTGTCTCATCAGCAAGAAGGGACAAAGATAACCAAACTCAAGTCTCTCACCCAGGCTGGGATAACGCCTTCGTCTCCCAGTGGCATTGCCGGTTTTCCATGGGCCCCCTAAAAGCTTTGCTCAGACCTCAAGTGTGCAAAGTCTAATGCTGTTTAAACAGTTGCTTCTATCGGCTTAGTATCTCAATCGAAATGAAGAGGGTCCACTGGTTGGCACTTAGATCTCCCTACGCTTAAAGTCAGTGGGCCTCATTACACGGAAGGCAGTGAACCATGGCGCTATTAGCGCCATGGTTCATGCCGGTAAAATACCGGCACCGCCTTGGTAGAAAGGGGAATTACCGCCCCATTCCAAGGTTGGCAGGGCGGTAATTCCCCCTTCCACCATTGCCCTTCCCCATTCCCATTCTTGCCCCATAGGGCTCTATGGGAAGGGGGAAGGCGCTAATTACGGTACCGCAAATTGCGGTACCGTAATTAGCTCCACTGGTCCCTTTGCGGGTTGGTTTTTAACGCCTGCAAAAAGCAGGCGTTAAATTCCCCAACCCGCAAAGGGACCTCGTAGTAAGGCGGTAAGGATTTACCGGTACCGGTAAAATACCGGTACCGGTAAACCCTTACCGCCTACCGTGTTATGAGGCCCAGTGTCTCACTCTCAACTTGGGGCCTCTTCCTGACACCCTGACTACTCCTCATCTGTCCTTGCTGCTGTGGACTTGTTCCTCATCTTTCCCTCTCAGCCTGCCATTGGCCAACTTGGCCTCATCATGCCTTTCAGACCTTACTGACTAGGGGGTTGCCCTTTTCACTCTTCTGAGCTCTTGTTCCTTTCACTAGCTCCAACACCCCCTTACGCCTCCTCTTCCTCAGCTTTTACATCTCCTCCCCAGGTATTGCGTGTTCTCCTCAGTTTGCTCCCCTTCTCTTCTCCTGAGCCTCCTAACTGCTCCTCCTATTGCACTCTAGTACTGTCTCGCTGCTCGCCACAACCTTTTCCAACAACCCACACTGAGCAACGGGGGCTGGTAGTTTGTATACTGTGTTCACTACTCTACCTGGGTTGGATTTGTAGTGAGGGTCTGCACCTGTGGCTAGTAATGCTGTTTAAGGCTGGGATTGGGTGTTCTCTCTCAGTACACGTGAGGCTGGATTGGGCTCAAGCAGCAGGACCAAACCTATGAGAGGCTTTCCCACCATTTTGAATGATAGGTTTCCCCCTCTGACCCTCCCTGGTGCTGTCTGTGAGGAGTGAAGGCATCAGTATTTCCAGTTATGAATTTAGAGCTGTAAACTCGTCTGTGTAAGCTTTGTAAACACTTAATTACAAATATTCTCTTGAGTGTGTGGGTAAATAGCATTGTATCCCCAGCATGATAATCTATTGCCATGGACTGTGCTTTGGCAAATTTGTTTCTCGCTCTGAAATTTCAGCATTTGGGAAGTCACAAACTGGCAACATTGTGCAATTGAAACCTCTTAGTTCACAGCAAATTTTGCAATCCTTCTGAAATTACTCCTACTCTTACGTCCCGTCCCCTTTCCTCCATACTGTATGGGCGTCCCCTCCAAGGGACGGGAGAAGGAACCTTTTTCACCAGAAAAAACCTTCTTCCCCTTTAAATTTAGAGGCGCGCAGGGGCACGGCCCAGGGAGCATGTGCTGCCCGGACTCTGCCCTCTGGCGCCACACCTCAGTCCCCTTTTTTCCACGTCAACGGGAATGGGCCGAATTCACCAGCGCTCCCGGGTTTGGCTTCGGCCATGTAATTCCACGCGTGGATACTTCTTCTCTTTATCTTTTTTTCTGTTTTATCTATCATTCAGGTATTGGTCCTCAGGCGTCACGCTCCTCCCTGTCGCATGTCGACTTCTACAGTGTTCAGCAGGTGTCCATCCTGCAACGGGCTCTTCCCAGCTTCAGACCCCCAGGCCCTCTGCCTACAGTGCCTTGGCACAGACCACGGTTAGCAATCATGTTCGGCGTGTGACTCGCTGTCCTCGAAGGCGCTGAAGAACAGACTATCCAGGGTGGAGCGAGCTCTTCCAGAAGTCGCCTCCAGAGGATCTCAAGAACTTCGTGAAGCATCGAACCGGGCCCAAAGTAGGGCTGATATTTTGCAGCGCACCCCGCAAGGGAGACTCCTTCCCAGGGACTTTCCCGTGCGGGAGGAACCGGCAAGGTCCTTCTACTGGCACGTGCAGTGAGGCTGTTACAGCTACCGGCCTTTGGGTGGAGGGATCCTCGGATCCTCCCAGGCGAAGTGTTGAGGGACCGGAAGGTTCTTTTACCGGGTCTACACCCAAGGGGCTCTGCCCTTTTAGCGGCACCATGGCCGAGGGGCTACACCCTAATACCGGCAATACATCAGAGGGGCTATGCCCTAATACCGGCAATACGTCTGAGGGGGTGCCTAAACGCAGCTCTACCGACCCCCGGGTTGAGGGTGTCGCACCTACCGGGCCGAGGCCGAGGAGCAGGGTAGGCCTCTTGGACGAGGCTGTGCCCAGCGGGCTGAGCACCACGTCGCAGGCACGTGGCAGGCAGCTCGTCAAAATGGCCGCGTGCCATAAAGAAGCACCTGTCCGCTGAATTCCTGGAATTACGTCGAAGAACGAGTGTCAAGGTGGGACTTGCATCAACCAGGTACGTGGCCTACAGTCTACCCCTTGTTTGCAT
Source organism: Ambystoma mexicanum (assembly GCF_040938575.1). Classification (NCBI taxonomy): domain Eukaryota; kingdom Metazoa; phylum Chordata; class Amphibia; order Caudata; family Ambystomatidae; genus Ambystoma; species Ambystoma mexicanum. The sequence goes on along the minus strand of NC_090934.1, from coordinate 938,201,499 downwards.
AGGGCAGCTTTCCTTTGTGTCCATATGGACAGGGCATGCAGCAGCTCCAGCAGCCCCCCGCTGCCCCATTGGCACCCCCTGCCACCTCTTTGGCCAGTGAGGAGGTGCTCTTCGGGAAGTTCCTCAGCCTCATGAGGTCTCCTCAGATAGAGGTTATTATCATAGATGCCATCAGGGAAGTCATCCCTGCCATGCTAGCGGCACCACAGACACCTCCATCGGGCCCCCTGGCCACAGTGCAGCCGCCTCCTCCGGCTCCACAGCCAACTCTGCAACCTCTGCCGCCTCCTCAACCTACGGCTGCCGTCCCTGTACCCCAGCCTCCGGCGCCATCTACTCCTCCTCCTCCAAAGGATCCTCCAGATCCGCAGGATACGGACGAGGAGGAGGATCTGTACACGCCATCCTCAGCCAAGGCTTTCCACAAATGTCTTGCTGGCCTGGCGGAGTACCTGGGCCTCCCCAACCCGAGGTCGAGCAGCCGACAGAGGGGTTATGGCTGAAGTCTTCACGCAACGGACCTCTGCCAACACGAGGATTCCACTACAAATCGATGTAGTCTTCCTGGCTCAAGCTCCACTCGGCCCAGCCGGTCAATCGACGCCTGGATGCCAAGTGGAGGCAGATGGAGGGGGATACACTCTTGCTCTCGACCCATCCTCAGCCACACTCCTCGGTGATCACTGCAGCATCACTATACTCCAAGCCTCAGTCGTCCTCAGCCTCCTCTGCGGCACTGGTAGGCAAGTAGGAGAAGATCTTGGAGGAGTACGGCAAGCAAATCTTCTCCAACACATCCTTGCACCTTCGTCAGGCCAACGCAGATGCCATGCTGGCTGCCGCCAACCAAAGGTTATGGCAGGAAATGGCAGACTTCCCCTGGGACTCCCCTTTCAGTGCCAATCCCACTTTAGGGCGGGTCTAGCTGAAGCCAAGCTGGTGGAACATGACCTCATGGTATCGACAGTGGCTCATATCAATACCTCAGTCAGTGCCATCTGCATTGCCACGGACATGAGAAGAACAGTCTGGCTCTGGGCAACGAAATACAACCCGGATGTCCAGGAGCGCATTCGAGATCTACCGTTCGAGGGGGGTACCTCTTCCACTCCTCTACGGACGAGGAGCTGGACAAAAAGAAAAACCGCTCACAAACGGCAAAGTCTTAATCCATTCTTACAAAAACCACGCCCAAATCGTACACCCAATCTCAGCAGCGCTCGGAAAAGGGTCTTACATATGGAGGGTTCAGCGGCTTACAGGAACGCAGATTCTTAAATTGAGTCTTACCCCTACAGTCTCTCTTAACTTCTTAGTGCTCTATAGACCTCCTACTGATACCCTTCTCTTTGAAGAACAATTGTTGGCTTTTATTGGTAACTCTTGTAAACCTCACTCACCCACCATCATACTAGGAGATATTAACCTCTGGGCTAATAATTCCTTGGATGTCTCCTCCATCTCCTTAGCTGACTCTTTATCTTCATTATCTTTCATTCAGCATGTTAAAGTCCCCACCCATATAGGTGGTAACACGCTGGATTGGGTAATAGCAAAAAATGTTTTCATTAATAATATTAATGTAGATCAATGTATCTGGTCAGATCATTTCTCTTTAAGTTTTCAGACAGACCACAATTTTATTGTGAGCACAAATAATCAGCCAATCTCGTCTGTCTTGTCAAGGAATATACGCAAAATCACACAAGACACCTTTCGTACTACGGTTATACCTCTACTACCATCTCTAGAGATGTCCATGCCACTTGCTGCTTTTGTAGCAAACATAAGATCCGCACTTAATGCTGCATTGGAGATATTGGCTCCACTTAAACCCTCTAATAAGAAAAAGGGAAGAAATGCTCCCTATACTCCATTCTCAGTTGAAATAACTGAAGCTCGCTCTAAAAAACGCCAATTGGAACGACAATGGCATTAACAACCATCTGAGTCTAGCCTCTTTCAAGCAGGTTCTTCTACATTATGTCACTTATTCGTTCCACTAAAGAACTGCACCTCAATTCCAGGATCTCCAAAGCTAAATCTAGCTCTAAAGAGCTTTTTGTCATCCTCCAGGAGCTTATGGGTTGTACCACCACATTGTTGCCTCTGGTGAACAGCGTATGGTGTCAAAATATCCATAATAGTTTCATAAATAAAACCTTAACTCATCAAAATAACATTAATACTCAGGTCAAACTATTGTCTAATACTACACCCATCTTAGATAACATGGATTTTTCCAATGGTTTGCCTGTTTTTACTTTTAAACCTGTATCTATAGAAGAAGTCATTGATACTGTCTCTAAACTCAAACCCACCTCCTGTAAAGGAGATGTCTTCCCAGCCTCCTTAATCAGAGATCATATCCTTACTCTCGCTCCATGGATTACCACCTTTGTTAATAGATCTTTTCAGGAATCCTATGTCCCTGAGAACATAAAGGAAGCATGGGTTACACCTCTGTTTAAGAAGGAAAATCTGGATCCTGCAGAGGCGGGAAATTATCGTCCAATTACCAATGTTCCCTTTATGTTGAAAATCCTAGATAAAATCGCGTATTGCCAATATCAAACCTTTATCGAGGAACACAACATACTTGCTTCACAACAATCTGGGTTTCGCCCCAATCATGGGACTGAGACTGCGCTGCTAGATTTAAAATCCTACATTGCCGGTCTTGTTGACAAAGGTCATACAGCCCTGATGTTGTTATTAGATCTATCCGCCGCGTTCGATCTAGTCGATCATCAACTGGCGGATAGACTAATCACAATTGGCAAATGTTCCCCTGAAGCATCAGCCTGGTTTAAATCATTCTTGGGCCCACAGAACATAGGATAATGCTCATTCCATGGCATCCCTACTATTATGTGGTGTCCCACAGGGCTCATGTCTTTCGCCGTTACTTTTTAACATTTACTCACATCTTCTCTGTGCCCTTTTGTCAGCTATGGGCATTTATTTCGCCAACTATGCTGACCACACGCAGATTGTCATCAAACTCACTGGTGAGTATTTAAAAGACGCAGAGCATATCAATGCTATCTTTGCTGAAATTCAGAAGTGGATGGCGTTAAACTCTTTAGCCCTCAATAATGCCAAAACTGAGCTGTTGATCCTAAGTACCCAGCAGAGACTAAAGAAACTTCATACAAAATATGACAACTTCTTGATTGGCCAACATGTTATTTCTGTATCTAAATCTGTAAAAACTCTGGGGGTCTTTTTTGACCCTCTTGTTATCCTTCACCCGTCAGGCCAATTACCTTAAATCCTCCTGCCACTACTATATCCAGCTTTTATGGCAGATTCGCCCATATCTGTCCAAAGAAAATCTTGCTTTGATCGCACCTGCAATTGTAAACAGCAGGTTGGATTACTGTAACAGTCTGATGATTGGTACCTCGCAGGCCAACCTCAAAACCTTGCAGATTATACAAAATAGTGCAGTACGTGCTGTAATGGGCCTGAAGCGCAATATGCACGTTTCCGATGCCAGGCGCAGCTTACATTGGCTGCCAGTTAAACAGCGATTACATCATAAAGGTTTAACCATTGTGTTTAAATGCCTATATGGTCAAGCTTCATCCTACCTCACTGCTAGGCTTAAAAAGAAACTAGTTACCCGTCCTCTGCGCTCAAGCAGTAATATTGCCTTAGTTCAACCTCCATTTACCCTGAAAAGATTTGGGGGTGCAAGCTTTGACTCTTGGGCACCGGCTCTATGGAATTTACTTCCTAAATATCTTGTTAATAGTGACTCCTTGCTTATCTTTAAGAAGTAACTAAAGACCTTCCTATTTGATAAAGGTTAGGACTTATCTGCTCTTCTGGTACAGCACTTTGGTACTGAATCCTGTTTCCCGCCATATCTCTCCACCATGTTGGCCTCTGTGAGGATTGGTTTCTCATGGCTCTCCGTTTCTTGTTTTTCTTGTTGTGTCATTGTTATCTGTTGTCTGCCTTCTCTTTCTCTTCTGTGTGCGCCCTGAGGCCTTTGGGTTAGTGGCGCAATACAGGAACATAGATAGATAGATAGATAGATAGATAGATAGATCCAGGCAGCCGGACTGCTGGCCTTCTAAGAACCCGGCACAAACAACAAAAAAAGGGGGGGGGGGGGAGTAAGGGCTTTTTCCAGTCCCCCTCCTCAGCGTCAGCCTCTGAGCGAAAGAAGGCATGACACGCCCCTTCGGGTCCACGTGTCTCCTGTGGGTGGCAGGCTTGCTCTCCATGCACATTTCTGGCAACAGAATTTCGCGGACCCCTGGATCCTCTCTGTAGTATCCACGGGGTACTGCATTCCTATCCCAGCCTCTCCTCCCTCCTCCCCATCACTCCCACAGGTTGGGACAGCGACTCTTTTGGCGGAGATCCGGTCACTGGTAGAGAGCTAGGCAGTGGAGGAATTTCCAGCCTTCCAGCGAGGCTTTGGCTTTTACTCCACGATTTTCCCCATTCAGAAGAAGAAGCAGGCGGGCCTGAGAGTTGTACTGCACCTTTCCACCCTCAACCTCTCCCTGCCCCTGTAAAAATTTAAGATGGTTACGCCAGCTTTTATTGCAGAGACATTGGACAAGGGAGACTGGATGTGCTCCTTGGACCTGAAGGACGCGTATATACATGTCCCAATTTGGCAGCTCCATTGTTCTTTCCTACGGTTCAGGATCATGGGCTACCATTTTCAATACAAAGTCCTTCCATTTTGCCTCAACTCGGCCCCCAGGGTCTTTATCAGATTCATGAACGCTGTGGCGGCTCTCCTCAGAGCGCAGGGCCTCCACATCTACCCATATCTCGACGACTGGCTCGTCAGGGCTTCATCTCCGGAAGCAGTTCTCCACTTTTCCCATGCCCTTATGAACACACTGCACGATCTTGGCTTCTCGCTTAACCTCAAGGAGTCACAGCTGCAGCCTACGCAGACTCTGACATTCCTGGGACTCATTTGGGACATGTGCTCCGAGAAGGTTTTCCCGTGGGAGAACAAAATCTCAGCCATCAAGAGGGCCACCGCCCACTTTCTCAGCAGAGAGGTGACCTCGGCATGGTGGTACCAACATCTCCTGGGTCTACTGACAGCGGTCCTATTAGCCGTGCCGCACACAAGACTAAGGATGAGAAAGATTCAGGCGCACTTTGCTGCCTCATGGAATCAGGAGTGGGGCGCGCAATCCGGGATCATCAACGTTCCTCCATCTCTCCACCCAGACCTAAAATGGTGGTCCATGGACTGCAACCTACAGACGGGCAAGCCCTTTCGGCCACCCTCCCCGCAGGCCACCATCCCCACAGACTCTTCGCTCGAGGGCTGGGGAGCCACCCTGGATGATCTCTCGGACCACGGCACCTGGACTCGACAGAAGCAGGAATACCACATCAACTGGCTGGAGCTGAACGCCATCTGGCTAGCGCTCGGAGCATTCCTACCACTTCTCAAGGGAAAGGTTGTCCTCATTCCGACAGAAAACTCGACCAGCATGTGCTACGTCAACAAGCAGGGAGGCACCAGATCCCCTCCTCTGTGCAGACTGGCGATCAGCATGTGGGAATGTGCTCTGGAAAATGACATTTACCTCTCAGCAGTCCACCTCCCGGGGGAATCCAACCTGGAAGCGGACAGGCTCAGCAGTTTGGGAGCGGACAATTACGAGTGGCAGCTAAACGACCTTGTTATTCAGCAGATCTTCAACAGGTGGGGTCACCCCCACATGGATCTCTTTGTCACCTGGCACAACAAGAAGTTCCCCCAGTTTGCATCCTGGCAAAGTCAGGGCCCCGGCTCTCTGGGCGACGCATTTCACCTCCAGTGGACCGGCATGAAAGCCTACGCCTTTCCGCCCACTCCTCTGGTCCACAGGGTAATTTGCAAGATCAAGGAGTCTCGCCGACTCCTCATCATTGTGATAGCTTTGTGGTGGCCGGCCAGGCCATGGTTTTTGGAGCTACTCAGCCTCTCGGAGGTGCCCCCGATACACCTTCCAATGGGCCCAGCACATCTTCTGGCACAGTCATCCAACCTGCGCCAGGGAAACTAGCCCTCACAGCACGGTACCTGAGCAGATAACGCTTAGGCACCTTAGCCTCTCACATGCCAATCTGGAGATCATACAAGGTGCCAGGAACAAAGCCACCAGGGCCCAGTCCAAAAGCAAATGGACCAGATTCTGCCACTGGGCAGACTCCAAGGGGATTGACCTCTTGGCTTGCACTTTGGACGACGTGCTCTCCTTTTCGGTGCACCCCGCTCATTCAGGTGTACAGGTGGACACCTGCCACACATACCTTGCAGCCATTGGAGTTTACAGGAACTCGGAGGAAGGCATTTTTTCCTCCTCCATCCCTGTCATCAAGAAACATCTGACGGGTCTCGCTAGGCTCTACCTGCCGGTCAAGAGACTGCACCCGGTTTGGACCTTAACATAGTCTTGGGCGCACTGGCACACAAACCATTCAAGCGAATGGCGTCCGTGGACATCAGGTTTGTCACCATCAAGAAGGCCTTACTAGTTGGCCTTACTTCGGCTCGTATAGTCAGCGAGATCCAGGCGCTGGTCGCCTCTGAGCCATATACCACCTTTCACAAGGACAAGGTAGTCATGCAGACGCACCCGGCATTTCAGCCCAAGGTTCCGTCTGCTTTCCACCTGAACGAGGAGATAGTCCTTCCTACGTTTTTTCCTGATCCTAAGGACGATGCACAAAGAGTTCTGCACTGCCTGGATGTCAGGCATGCTCTGAAATTCTACTTGGACAGGACCAAGGGCTCCTGCAAATCGGACGCCCGGTATGTCACTTTTGGAGGCTCAAGACCAGGCTATCAGGGCTCTAAGGCTTCCATATCCCACTGCATGGTCTCTGCCATCAAAGAAGCGTATGAGGGCCAGCATAAGTCGCTTCCCGCCAACATGCATGCCCATGCGGTCAGGGCCAAGGTAACGGCCATCGCATTCCAGCGCCATGTCCCTTGGCAAGTCATAAGCAGGGTGGCCACTTGGGCCTCTTCCACGGCCTTCTACAAGCATTGCTTATACTCCTCAGAGGTATTCTTCCCTTCCTCTCATTCCCCCAGAAGCTCACTGTCTCCCAAGCTCTGGTTCTCTCTAAGCTGGACTATTGCAACAGCCTCTTTCTTAATCTACCTGCCTCTACTCTCCGCCCTTTACAACTTATCCAGAACAGGACTGCAAGACTTGTCCTTGGCCTCAAGCCCTGAGATCCTATCTCTCCAGCTCTGAAATCTCTCCATTGGCTCCCTGTGGATGCAAGGATTAAATTCAAAACCCTCTGCATTGTCCACAAGGCTTTCTGGGGCCTGGGTCCAACATACCTTCAGCTATGCCTCCGCAAATACCTCCCATCTCGAGCACTCCGCTCCTCTACCTCTAACTCCCTCAGGGTCAGTCGTTTCTCAAAGAAACGAGCTGGTGGTAGATCTGTCTTCGGCTGGGGCCTCCCTCTGGAACAGCCTTCTTGCCACTCTAAAACTTGAGGAGAACCATCTCCGGTTCCGGAAGCACCTCAAAACCTTCCTCTTTGCTTCTGCCTTCTCCACCCCTCTCCCCTGTTGATTCTGCTTTCCCTCGGCACCATGCACCTGGCCACCTTCTGTCCTCTGGGCCCAGGTACCTGCTCATCTTGCCACCCTCACACACTTCCTCTGGGCCACCCCCTGCACTTGGGTCTGTATCTGTACCCATACAGCCCTCTCCTTTTCTTCCTGCACTTTCAGACCTACACGGCCTGCTGCCATAAACCCAGCACTTGCCACTTGCTGGCTGCACTCCCATTGTTTGTTGCCTTTTTATTTATTATTTTATTATTATTTTTGTTTTTTTTCCTTCTCGCTCTGCACTCTCCTTTTGTTCCCCCTTCCATGCACTTCTCCCCCTTCTCCCTCTACCCTGCACTTGCACGTTCTCAATGTCACTGGGCCTAGTAAGATCGTTGTTTTTGTTCTCCCTGTTCCCTTTCCCTGCCTGTTCGCGCTCTGAAACACTTGTGTATGAGCGCGATAGAAATAAAATATCAATCAATCAATCAATTACTGTTTGGATGCCGGCTCTAGATCTGAAGTGATATGATATTTTATTTATATCGCGCTCTTACACAGGTGTTTCAGAGCGTGACCAGGCAAAGGGAGGGGAACAGGGGAGAAACAAAAACGACGATCTTACTAGGCCCAGTGACATTGAGAATGCGCAAGTGCATGGGGAAGGGAAAAAGGGGGAAAGTGCATGGGGAAGGGAAAAAGGGGGAAAGTGCAGAGCATAGGAGAGAAACAAAATAAATAGTAAGTACATAAATAATTAAATAGAGTGTTAGCAGTGGTAGTGCAGCCTGTAAGAGGCAAAGGTGCTAGGTTAGTCAGATAGGGAGTATCTGATAAGTGCAGAAAAAAAGTGGGTGGGGAACTGTATGGGTACAGACACATGCCCCAGTGCAAGGGGTGGCCCGGAGGCAGTGCAGGAGGATGGCAGGGTGAGTAGGTACCTGGGCCCGAAGGGCAGAAGGTGGCCAGGTGCAGAGTGCAGAGGGAAAAAGGCAGATCAGCAGAGGAGAAGCGGGGCAAGACAGAAGCGAAGAGGAAGGTCTTGAGGAGCTTCCGGAACTGTAGATGGTTCCCCTCAAGTTTCAAGGTGGCAGGGTTTCAAGTGGCTTTCGGACAGGCGGTTCTCGGGAACCTATTTGGTTAAGGGGGGTCTCCTCTTCACCCTGAGGCTACAATCAGTTGTAATCGCCCAGACAGTATGGAGGAATGGGGACGGGACGTAAGAGTAATTATACGTTACTCACTGTAGTGACTAACGTGCTCTTAGTCCATAGTCCCCTTTCCTCCATACGTCCCACCAACCTCCCCCCCAAATAATACTGGTGTCATTAGGCAATGTTAAATCTATTGTTGACGCGTGAATGGGGACTGAGGTGTGGCGCCGCAGGGCGGAGTCAGGGCAGCGCATGCTCCCTGGGCTGCGCCACCGCACGCCTCTAAATTTAAAGGGGAAGAAGGTTTTTTCTGGTGAAAAAGGTTCGTCTCCCGTCCCGTGGAAGGGACGCCATACAGGAGGAAAGGGGACTATAGACTAAGAATACGTTAGTCACTGGAGTGAGTGACTTATAATTTCTCACTGCAAATATCACAAGCTACTTGATACCATTTATTAAATGAAAATATTGTTTTATTTTAATTATTTGATCTTATTATACAGCTGGGACTTTGCTGGTTGTCCACTTCAACCTGGGAGTGGGGGGGTAAAGGGAAGGTCAAATACTCATAAACAACAAAAATTCCTCAGCGATACATTGATCCTAGAAAGCTGGAAAAGATATAATAATGTATTAAATAATCCCACAAATATCTCCTGTAGATTAATCTCCTTGTTTCAATGTGGCAGCGAGGCATAGAACCCCAGCACTTCACACCTATGCAGGATTATATCCTTAATAATCGTCAGCTGCATAGGACCTATGCAACAATAACCCCATCCTCTCTCCCAGTATTTCTACTTTGTATATCCTAATGCGCATATATTCTATGGATCTTTCCTGGATTCATGTACCACCCAACAATCCTATTTCTGAAACCAAAACCTAAAAAGGATCTACTGATATCTTATTCTTACCATGTCCTCATCCCAGACAAATCTCTTTAACTGCATTTCTTTATTAAGTCCGCTCTTATCAAAAATAAACCTCACATATTCAACCCTTGTCTACATGGACCACAGCAACTTCAGCAATCGATTTCAATAACTCCTCTGCTCTCTACACGTCCCAGAAAATGTATTCCTTCTCTTTCCAAGTAACTCTGAGCTTAGCAGGACATAATACTCCCGCTTTCGCTCCTCGTGCAAGGAATATTTTCTTAGAATTCAAGGGGCCTCATTACGAGTCCGGCGGTAATCATGCCGGAAAAACCAGCAGGTTACCGCCGGACTCGTATTACCATTCCGCCTCAGTGATTCCCGGAATCACCGGGGCATTACGACCCCAGTGACCCGGGAAATACTGGAGGCAGAATTCTGTAATTCCCCATTCCCATGAGTGTGGAAGTGGAAACAGCGGCACCATGCTGTAATGGTGCCAGTGCTTCCACGTCTGTCTGCAAGCGGGTGGCGTTACTCCCACCAGGTCAGACCTGGCGGGAGTGACACCTCCCGCCTGCAGAAATCGAGATCAGCCGGTCAGGAAATAACAAAGGTGGCGGCGGGTTTACCGCCACTGTTATTTCCAGACTGGCTGACTCGTAATTAGGCCCAATCTCTTCCTTTTCTCTGTTGCACGCGCAAGGTCCGGGAAGATAAGAATCTTATGTTGTTGATGCTCCAGAGTTCCCTTTGCGTTGGCAGCCTTTAGGATTCTGTCTCTATCCTAGTGATCAGAAACTTTAATTATATGAATCTCGCCATCCGTCTATAGTATGCTGCTTAATCCTGTAACACTTTTTTATGTGTATATGATCGTCTTCTACTTCCATGGAAAGCATCCCTGGAAGCCAACCAGCAGCAAAAGAACTGGATCTTCCTCCTCTAAACCTGATTGGAGAATAAAAAGAATGTGATCTGCTTTGCTTGTAGCACATTTTCCATATAACCGAGCTATGTTCTCCATGGCCCTGTGTCCTATAATTACTGCATACATTTATTTTGCCAAATGTTTTACTGCCGGGACGATCTGGGCACATTGATGGGCCAACTCTGTGGTTGAAAGTGGAGATTCTGGATTCTAATTGTGCCACTTTCTCATTCAATTTATGGTATTTAGCCTCTAAGCGCGATATCGATTTTTCAATGCATTCCAATGCAGCCAATTACTGGGTCTCTCAATGACGGGGAGGTTCTGGGTATTTCCTGGTTAGAAGAGCCTTGTTTACTGGACACTGAATGTGGTGCGAAGAAATCACAATCTGCAACTTTATCTTTAATTTTGCTCTTCCCTGTTGCCATTCTTTGGGTTGAATACACACTGTGTATTATGGGAATTAATGTCTCAATTGCGTCAGTGTTGTTTAATTGAGACAAGGGCAGGTACAGTAATTCTCAAAAATTACTCAGCAGATTTCCTCAACTTTAAACAGGGTAAGTAACCCTTGGGACATTGATATTAAGCAAGGCCATTATCAGCTTAGCAAGTCGACTCCCACAAACCTTGATGCCAACAAACTTTAAGTTGCTTAGACCTAAGAATGAATTGTTGTGTTCCATCCCGATTATTACTTTAAATCTTCCACTGCACATGCAGAGCAGGTATCTCACTGGTTAGGTTAAAAATTAGGTATGGTGAGACTGTGGCTGAAGAGTTAATCATCATGTCCTTAGTTAAGATGGCTCCTTCCGCTCCACTGTCGAACTGATTGCTGTTATTCCCCCCACCCGATGTTGACTTTCTGCTGCGCATCAAAGGAGAGAGCTTTCCAGGACATGTCCAGCTCCTGACCCGGAGCATCCTCCCATGCCCCGGACCCACCAAGGTCCATCTTTGCTGTATGCTCCGCACAGTGCTCTGCACACTATCCTGGCCACTGCCTCCTCCGCTGCTCCTGGTAAATCCCTCAATCGCGCCCCTCACTTTGCTGTACCGCTGCCCAAGCTCAGCGGATCCACCTCTTCACGCCCATTTCCACCACTGTGTATGTTTTAGTTTCATATAAAGGATCTAATACAGTCCTCGGAGCGTGCATCTCCACGGGGTATTTAAGTTTGGTCATCTTGGTTGGCTGCCAAACCACACACCCCATACACTTTTTCTCTTAAAGGGAAAGGTATTCATTGTACTTTTAGAGGTTTGCATCTGTTCATAGGGAGAATTTGTCACTCAGTAGGAATTGTATGTGAGCTGGGGGAAGTCCAGGCCCCCAAGTTTGGTCCAGGTGCAGCATTGTGTTTGTCCCCTTCCAAGTAACTAGGATCAAGGTGAGGTGGCCAGGGAATCCTGCCCTTACAACCTTGGGGCCTAACTCCCAACTCTTCATCACAGTGCGTGTGTACACATGCTCACACCCACACGCTACCGGCACTCTGTCTTTGGGCACATCCGTTTTGGTTTCAGCTGTTTTTGTGCCATTTAACTGCACACTGTTGGCCGTGGCCGCTCAGGGACCTAACCACATCAGGATTTTACTGCAAATAGTAACATTCCAGCAGAGGGAACTTTCTCCACCAGGATTTTCTGTTTGCTTAAATATATATGCACTCGTTTACAGTATATATAAATCGAACACTACGGACTCAGTACTCGGAGATGTAAGGGTTCCATGTACTGAGGATGTAGTGTTTGTCTTAAATATACTGTTGCACCTTCGTCAGGCCAACGCAGATGCCATGCTGGCTGCCGCCAACCAAAGGTTATGGCAGGAAATGGCAGACTTCCCCTGGGACTCCCCTCTCAGTGCCAATCCCACTTTAGGGCGGGTCTAGCTGAAGCCAAGCTGGTGGAACATGACCTCATGGTATCGACAGTGGCTCATATCAATACCTCAGTCAGTGCCATCTGCATTGCCACGGACATGAGAAGAACAGTCTGGCTCTGGGCAACGAAATACAACCCGGATGTCCAGGAGCGCATTCGAGATCTACCGTTCGAGGGGGGTACCTCTTCCACTCCTCTACGGACGAGGAGCTGGACAAAAAGAAAAACCGCTCACAAACGGCAAAGTCTTAATCCATTCTTACAAAAACCACGCCCAAATCGTACACCCAATCTCAGCAGCGCTCGGAAAAGGGTCTTACATATGGAGGGTTCAGCGGCTTACAGGAACGCAGATTCTTAAATTGAGTCTTACCCCTACAGTCTCTCTTAACTTCTTAGTGCTCTATAGACCTCCTACTGATACCCTTCTCTTTGAAGAACAATTGTTGGCTTTTATTGGTAACTCTTGTAAACCTCACTCACCCACCATCATACTAGGAGATATTAACCTCTGGGCTAATAATTCCTTGGATGTCTCCTCCATCTCCTTAGCTGACTCTTTATCTTCATTATCTTTCATTCAGCATGTTAAAGTCCCCACCCATATAGGTGGTAACACGCTGGATTGGGTAATAGCAAAAAATGTTTTCATTAATAATATTAATGTAGATCAATGTATCTGGTCAGATCATTTCTCTTTAAGTTTTCAGACAGACCACAATTTTATTGTGAGCACAAATAATCAGCCAATCTCGTCTGTCTTGTCAAGGAATATACGCAAAATCACACAAGACACCTTTCGTACTACGGTTATACCTCTACTACCATCTCTAGAGATGTCCATGCCACTTGCTGCTTTTGTAGCAAACATAAGATCCGCACTTAATGCTGCATTGGAGATATTGGCTCCACTTAAACCCTCTAATAAGAAAAAGGGAAGAAATGCTCCCTATACTCCATTCTCAGTTGAAATAACTGAAGCTCGCTCTAAAAAACGCCAATTGGAACGACAATGGCATTAACAACCATCTGAGTCTAGCCTCTTTCAAGCAGGTTCTTCTACATTATGTCACTTATTCGTTCCACTAAAGAACTGCACCTCAATTCCAGGATCTCCAAAGCTAAATCTAGCTCTAAAGAGCTTTTTGTCATCCTCCAGGAGCTTATGGGTTGTACCACCACATTGTTGCCTCTGGTGAACAGCGTATGGTGTCAAAATATCCATAATAGTTTCATAAATAAAACCTTAACTCATCAAAATAACATTAATACTCAGGTCAAACTATTGTCTAATACTACACCCATCTTAGATAACATGGATTTTTCCAATGGTTTGCCTGTTTTTACTTTTAAACCTGTATCTATAGAAGAAGTCATTGATACTGTCTCTAAACTCAAACCCACCTCCTGTAAAGGAGATGTCTTCCCAGCCTCCTTAATCAGAGATCATATCCTTACTCTCGCTCCATGGATTACCACCTTTGTTAATAGATCTTTTCAGGAATCCTATGTCCCTGAGAACATAAAGGAAGCATGGGTTACACCTCTGTTTAAGAAGGAAAATCTGGATCCTGCAGAGGCGGGAAATTATCGTCCAATTACCAATGTTCCCTTTATGTTGAAAATCCTAGATAAAATCGCGTATTGCCAATATCAAACCTTTATCGAGGAACACAACATACTTGCTTCACAACAATCTGGGTTTCGCCCCAATCATGGGACTGAGACTGCGCTGCTAGATTTAAAATCCTACATTGCCGGTCTTGTTGACAAAGGTCATACAGCCCTGATGTTGTTATTAGATCTATCCGCCGCGTTCGATCTAGTCGATCATCAACTGGCGGATAGACTAATCACAATTGGCAAATGTTCCCCTGAAGCATCAGCCTGGTTTAAATCATTCTTGGGCCCACAGAACATAGGATAATGCTCATTCCATGGCATCCCTACTATTATGTGGTGTCCCACAGGGCTCATGTCTTTCGCCGTTACTTTTTAACATTTACTCACATCTTCTCTGTGCCCTTTTGTCAGCTATGGGCATTTATTTCGCCAACTATGCTGACCACACGCAGATTGTCATCAAACTCACTGGTGAGTATTTAAAAGACGCAGAGCATATCAATGCTATCTTTGCTGAAATTCAGAAGTGGATGGCGTTAAACTCTTTAGCCCTCAATAATGCCAAAACTGAGCTGTTGATCCTAAGTACCCAGCAGAGACTAAAGAAACTTCATACAAAATATGACAACTTCTTGATTGGCCAACATGTTATTTCTGTATCTAAATCTGTAAAAACTCTGGGGGTCTTTTTTGACCCTCTGTTATCCTTCACCCGTCAGGCCAATTACCTTAAATCCTCCTGCCACTACTATATCCAGCTTTTATGGCAGATTCGCCCATATCTGTCCAAAGAAAATCTTGCTTTGATCGCACCTGCAATTGTAAACAGCAGGTTGGATTACTGTAACAGTCTGATGATTGGTACCTCGCAGGCCAACCTCAAAACCTTGCAGATTATACAAAATAGTGCAGTACGTGCTGTAATGGGCCTGAAGCGCAATATGCACGTTTCCGATGCCAGGCGCAGCTTACATTGGCTGCCAGTTAAACAGCGATTACATCATAAAGGTTTAACCATTGTGTTTAAATGCCTATATGGTCAAGCTTCATCCTACCTCACTGCTAGGCTTAAAAAGAAACTAGTTACCCGTCCTCTGCGCTCAAGCAGTAATATTGCCTTAGTTCAACCTCCATTTACCCTGAAAAGATTTGGGGGTGCAAGCTTTGACTCTTGGGCACCGGCTCTATGGAATTTACTTCCTAAATATCTTGTTAATAGTGACTCCTTGCTTATCTTTAAGAAGTAACTAAAGACCTTCCTATTTGATAAAGGTTAGGACTTATCTGCTCTTCTGGTACAGCACTTTGGTACTGAATCCTGTTTCCTGCCATATCTCTCCACCATGTTGGCCTCTGTGAGGATTGGTTTCTCATGGCTCTCCGTTTCTTGTTTTTCTTGTTGTGTCATTGTTATCTGTTGTCTGCCTTCTCTTTCTCTTCTGTGTGCGCCCTGAGGCCTTTGGGTTAGTGGCGCAATACAGGAACATAGATAGATAGATAGATAGATAGATAGATCCAGGCAGCCGGACTGCTGGCCTTCTAAGAACCCGGCACAAACAACAAAAAAGGGGGGGGGGGAGTAAGGGCTTTTTCCAGTCCCCCTCCTCAGCGTCAGCCTCTGAGCGAAAGAAGGCATGACACGCCCCTTCGGGTCCACGTGTCTCCTGTGGGTGGCAGGCTTGCTCTCCATGCACATTTCTGGCAACAGAATTTCGCGGACCCCTGGATCCTCTCTGTAGTATCCACGGGGTACTGCATTCCTATCCCAGCCTCTCCTCCCTCCTCCCCATCACTCCCACAGGTTGGGACAGCGACTCTTTTGGCGGAGATCCGGTCACTGGTAGAGAGCTAGGCAGTGGAGGAATTTCCAGCCTTCCAGCGAGGCTTTGGCTTTTACTCCACGATTTTCCCCATTCAGAAGAAGAACCAGGCGGGCCTGAGAGTTGTACTGCACCTTTCCACCCTCAACCTCTCCCTGCCCCTGTAAAAATTTAAGATGGTTACGCCAGCTTTTATTGCAGAGACATTGGACAAGGGAGACTGGATGTGCTCCTTGGACCTGAAGGACGCGTATGTACATGTCCCAATTTGGCAGCTCCATTGTTCTTTCCTACGGTTCAGGATCATGGGCTACCATTTTCAATACAAAGTCCTTCCATTTTGCCTCAACTCGGCCCCCAGGGTCTTTATCAGATTCATGAACGCTGTGGCGGCTCTCCTCAGAGCGCAGGGCCTCCACATCTACCCATATCTCGACGACTGGCTCGTCAGGGATTCATCTCCGGAAGCAGTTCTCCACTTTTCCCATGCCCTTATGAACACACTGCACGATCTTGGCTTCTCGCTTAACCTCAAGGAGTCACAGCTGCAGCCTACGCAGACTCTGACATTCCTGGGACTCATTTGGGACATGTGCTCCGAGAAGGTTTTCCCGTGGGAGAACAAAATCTCAGCCATCAAGAGGGCCACCGCCCACTTTCTCAGCAGAGAGGTGACCTCGGCATGGTGGTACCAACATCTCCTGGGTCTACTGACAGCGGTCCTATTAGCCGTGCCGCACACAAGACTAAGGATGAGAAAGATTCAGGCGCACTTTGCTGCCTCATGGAATCAGGAGTGGGGCGCGCAATCCGGGATCATCAACGTTCCTCCATCTCTCCACCCAGACCTAAAATGGTGGTCCATGGACTGCAACCTACAGACGGGCAAGCCCTTTCGGCCACCCTCCCCGCAGGCCACCATCCCCACAGACTCTTCGCTCGAGGGCTGGGGAGCCACCCTGGATGATCTCTCGGACCACGGCACCTGGACTCGACAGAAGCAGGAATACCACATCAACTGGCTGGAGCTGAACGCCATCTGGCTAGCGCTCGGAGCATTCCTACCACTTCTCAAGGGAAAGGTTGTCCTCATTCCGACAGAAAACTCGACCAGCATGTGCTACGTCAACAAGCAGGGAGGCACCAGATCCCCTCCTCTGTGCAGACTGGCGATCAGCATGTGGGAATGTGCTCTGGAAAATGACATTTACCTCTCAGCAGTCCACCTCCCGGGGGAATCCAACCTGGAAGTGGACAGGCTCAGCAGTTTGGGAGCGGACAATTACGAGTGGCAGCTAAACGACCTTGTTATTCAGGAGATCTTCAACAGGTGGGGTCACCCCCACATGGATCTCTTTGTCACCTGGCACAACAAGAAGTTCCCCCAGTTTGCATCCTGGCAAAGTCAGGGCCCCGGCTCTCTGGGCGACGCATTTCACCTCCAGTGGACCGGCATGAAAGCCTACGCCTTTCCGCCCACTCCTCTGGTCCACAGGGTAATTTGCAAGATCAAGGAGTCTCGCCGACTCCTCATCATTGTGATAGCTTTGTGGTGGCCGGCCAGGCCATGGTTTTTGGAGCTACTCAGCCTCTCGGAGGTGCCCCCGATACACCTTCCAATGGGCCCAGCACATCTTCTGGCACAGTCATCCAACCTGCGCCAGGGAAACTAGCCCTCACAGCACGGTACCTGAGCAGATAACGCTTAGGCACCTTAGCCTCTCACATGCCAATCTGGAGATCATACAAGGTGCCAGGAACAAAGCCACCAGGGCCCAGTCCAAAAGCAAATGGACCAGATTCTGCCACTGGGCAGACTCCAAGGGGATTGACCTCTTGGCTTGCACTTTGGACGACGTGCTCTCCTTTTCGGTGCACCCCGCTCATTCAGGTGTACAGGTGGACACCTGCCACACATACCTTGCAGCCATTGGAGTTTACAGGAACTCGGAGGAAGGCATTTTTTCCTCCTCCATCCCTGTCATCAAGAAACATCTGACGGGTCTCGCTAGGCTCTACCTGCCGGTCAAGAGACTGCACCCGGTTTGGACCTTAACATAGTCTTGGGCGCACTGGCACACAAACCATTCAAGCCAATGGCGTCCGTGGACATCAGGTTTGTCACCATCAAGAAGGCCTTACTAGTTGGCCTTACTTCGGCTCGTATAGTCAGCGAGATCCAGGCGCTGGTCGCCTCTGAGCCATATACCACCTTTCACAAGGACAAGGTAGTCATGCAGACGCACCCGGCATTTCTGCCCAAGGTTCCGTCTGCTTTCCACCTGAACAAGGAGATAGTCCTTCCTACGTTTTTTCCTGATCCTAAGGACGATGCACAAAGAGTTCTGCACTGCCTGGATGTCAGGCATGCTCTGAAATTCTACTTGGACAGGACCAAGGGCTCCTGCAAATCGGACGCCCGGTATGTCACTTTTGGAGGCTCAAGACCAGGCTATCGGGGCTCTAAGGCTTCCATATCCCACTGCATGGTCTCTGCCATCAAAGAAGCGTATGAGGGCCAGCATAAGTCGCTTCCCGCCAACATGCATGCCCATGCGGTCAGGGCCAAGGTAACGGCCATCGCATTCCAGCGCCATGTCCCTTGGCAAGTCATAAGCAGGGTGGCCACTTGGGCCTCTTCCACGGCCTTCTACAAGCATTGCTTATACTCCTCAGAGGTATTCTTCCCTTCCTCTCATTCCCCCAGAAGCTCACTGTCTCCCAAGCTCTGGTTCTCTCTAAGCTGGACTATTGCAACAGCCTCTTTCTTAATCTACCTGCCTCTACTCTCCGCCCTTTACAACTTATCCAGAACAGGACTGCAAGACTTGTCCTTGGCCTCAAGCCCTGAGATCCTATCTCTCCAGCTCTGAAATTTCTCCATTGGCTCCCTGTGGATGCAAGGATTAAATTCAAAACCCTCTGCATTGTCCACAAGGCTTTCTGGGGCCTGGGTCCAACATACCTTCAGCTATGCCTCCGCAAATACCTCCCACCTCGAGCACTCCGCTCCTCTACCTCTAACTCCCTCAGGGTCAGTCGTTTCTCAAAGAAACAAGCTGGTGGTAGATCTGTCTTCGGCTGGGGCCTCCCTCTGGAACAGCCTTCTTGCCACTCTAAAACTTGAGGAGAACCATCTCCGGTTCCGGAAGCACCTCAAAACCTTCCTCTTTGCTTCTGCCTTCTCCACCCCTCTCCCCTGTTGATTCTGCTTTCCCTCGGCACCATGCACCTGGCCACCTTCTGTCCTCTGGGCCCAGGTACCTGCTCATCTTGCCACCCTCACACACTTCCTCTGGGCCACCCCCTGCACTTGGGTCTGTATCTGTACCCATACAGCCCTCTCCTTTTCTTCCTGCACTTTCAGACCTACACGGCCTGCTGCCATAAACCCAGCACTTGCCACTTGCTGGCTGCACTCCCATTGTTTGTTGCCTTTTTATTTATTATTTTATTATTATTTTTGTTTTTTTTCCTTCTCGCTCTGCACTCTCCTTTTGTTCCCCCTTCCATGCACTTCTCCCCCTTCTCCCTCTACCCTGCACTTGCACGTTCTCAATGTCACTGGGCCTAGTAAGATCGTTGTTTTTGTTCTCCCCTGTTCCCTTTCCCTGCCTGTTCGCGCTCTGAAACACTTGTGTATGAGCGCGATAGAAATAAAATATCAATCAATCAATCAATTACTGTTTGGATGCCGGCTCTAGATCTGAAGTGATATGATATTTTATTTATATCGCGCTCTTACACAGGTGTTTCAGAGCGTGACCAGGCAAAGGGAGGGGAACAGGGGAGAAACAAAAACGACGATCTTACTAGGCCCAGTGACATTGAGAATGCGCAAGTGCATGGGGAAGGGAAAAAGGGGGAAAGTGCATGGGGAAGGGAAAAAGGGGGAAAGTGCAGAGCATAGGAGAGAAACAAAATAAATAGTAAGTACATAAATAATTAAATAGAGTGTTAGCAGTGGTAGTGCAGCCTGTAAGAGGCAAAGGTGCTAGGTTAGTCAGATAGGGAGTATCTGATAAGTGCAGAAAAAAAGTGGGTGGGGAACTGTATGGGTACAGACACATGCCCCAGTGCAAGGGGTGGCCCGGAGGCAGTGCAGGAGGATGGCAGGGTGAGTAGGTACCTGGGCCCGAAGGGCAGAAGGTGGCCAGGTGCAGAGTGCAGAGGGAAAAAGGCAGATCAGCAGAGGAGAAGCGGGGCAAGACAGAAGCGAAGAGGAAGGTCTTGAGGAGCTTCCGGAACTGTAGATGGTTCCCCTCAAGTTTCAAGGTGGCAGGGTTTCAAGTGGCTTTCGGACAGGCGGTTCTCGGGAACCTATTTGGTTAAGGGGGGTCTCCTCTTCACCCTGGGGCTACAATCAGTTGTAATCGCCCAGACAGTATGGAGGAATGGGGACGGGACGTAAGAGTAATTATACGTTACTCACTGTAGTGACTAACGTGCTCTTAGTCCATAGTCCCCTTTCCTCCATACGTCCCACCAACCTCCCCCCCAAATAATACTGGTGTCATTAGGCAATGTTAAATCTATTGTTGACGCGTGAATGGGGACTGAGGTGTGGCGCCGCAGGGCGGAGTCAGGGCAGCGCATGCTCCCTGGGCTGCGCCACCGCACGCCTCTAAATTTAAAGGGGAAGAAGGTTTTTTCTGGTGAAAAAGGTTCCGTCTCCCGTCCCTTGGAAGGGACGCCATACAGGAGGAAAGGGGACTATAGACTAAGAATACGTTAGTCACTGGAGTGAGTGACTTATAATTTCCCACTGCAAATATCACAAGCTACTTGATACCATTTATTAAATGAAAATATTGTTTTATTTTAATTATTTGATCTTATTATACAGCTGGGACTTTGCTGGTTGTCCACTTCAACCTGGGAGTGGGGGGGTAAAGGGAAGGTCAAATACTCATAAACAACAAAAATTCCTCAGCGATACATTGATCCTAGAAAGCTGGAAAAGATATAATAATGTATTAAATAATCCCACAAATATCTCCTGTAGATTAATCTCCTTGTTTCAATAATGTGGCAGCGAGGCATAGAACCCCAGCACTTCACACCTATGCAGGAGTATATCCTTAATAATCGTCAGCTGCATAGGACCTATGCAACAATAACCCCATCCTCTCTCCCAGTATTTCTACTTTGTATATCCTAATGCGCATATATTCTATGGATTTTTCCTGGATTCATGTACCACCCAACAATCCTATTTCTGAAACCAAAACCTAAAAAGGATCTACTGATATCTTATTCTTACCATGTCCTCATCCCAGACAAATCTCTTTAACTGCATTTCTTTATTAAGTCCGCTCTTATCAAAAATAAACCTCACATATTCAACCCTTGTCTACATGGACCACAGCAACTTCAGCAATCGATTTCAATAACTCCTCTGCTCTCTACACGTCCCAGAAAATGTATTCCTTCTCTTTCCAAGTAACTCTGAGCTTAGCAGGACATAATACTCCCGCTTTCGCTCCTCGTGCAAGGAATATTTTCTTAGAATTCAAGGGGCCTCATTACGAGTCCGGCGGTAATCATGCCGGAAAAACCAGCAGGTTACCGCCGGACTCGTATTACCATTCCGCCTCAGTGATTCCCGGAATCACCGGGGCATTACGACCCCAGTGACCCGGGAAATACTGGAGGCAGAATTCTGTAATTCCCCATTCCCATGAGTGTGGAAGTGGAAACAGCGGCACCATGCTGTAATGGTGCCAGTGCTTCCACGTCTGTCTGCAAGCGGGTGGCGTTACTCCCACCAGGTCAGACCTGGCGGGAGTGACACCTCCCGCCTGCAGAAATCGAGATCAGCCGGTCAGGAAATAACAAAGGTGGCGGCGGGTTTACCGCCACTGTTATTTCCAGACTGGCTGACTCGTAATTAGGCCCAATCTCTTCCTTTTCTCTGTTGCACGCGCAAGGTCCGGGAAGATAAGAATCTTATGTTGTTGATGCTCCAGAGTTCCCTTTGCGTTGGCAGCCTTTAGGATTCTGTCTCTATCCTAGTGATCAGAAACTTTAATTATATGAATCTCGCCATCCGTCTATAGTATGCTGCTTAATCCTGTAACACTTTTTTATGTGTATATGATCGTCTTCTACTTCCATGGAAAGCATCCCTGGAAGCCAACCAGCAGCAAAAGAACTGGATCTTCCTCCTCTAAACCTGATTGGAGAATAAAAAGAATGTGATCTGCTTTGCTTGTAGCACATTTTCCATATAACCGAGCTATGTTCTCCATGGCCCTGTGTCCTATAATTACTGCATACATTTATTTTGCCAAATGTTTTACTGCCGGGACGATCTGGGCACATTGATGGGCCAACTCTGTGGTTGAAAGTGGAGATTCTGGATTCTCATTGTGCCACTTTCTCATTCAATTTATGGTATTTAGCCTCTAAGCGCGATATCGATTTTTCAATGCATTCCAATGCAGCCAATTACTGGGTCTCTCAATGACGGGGAGGTTCTGGGTATTTCCTGGTTAGAAGAGCCTTGTTTACTGGACACTGAATGTGGTGCGAAGAAATCACAATCTGCAACTTTATCTTTAATTTTGCTCTTCCCTGTTGCCATTCTTTGGGTTGAATACACACTGTGTATTATGGGAATTAATGTCTCAATTGCGTCAGTGTTGTTTAATTGAGACAAGGGCAGGTACAGTAATTCTCAAAAATTACTCAGCAGATTTCCTCAACTTTAAACAGGGTAAGTAACCCTTGGGACATTGATATTAAGCAAGGCCATTATCAGTTTAGCAAGTCGACTCCCACAAACCTTGATGCCAACAAACTTTAAGTTGCTTAGACCTGAGAATGAATTGTTGTGTTCCATCCCGATTATTACTTTAAATCTTCCACTGCACATGCAGAGCAGGTATCTCACTGGTTAGGTTAAAAATTAGGTATGGTGAGACTGTGGCTGAAGAGTTAATCATCATGTCCTTAGTTAAGATGGCTCCTTCCGCTCCACTGTCGAACTGATTGCTGTTATTCCCCCCACCCGATGTTGACTTTCTGCTGCGCATCAAAGGAGAGAGCTTTCCAGGACATGTCCAGCTCCTGACCCGGAGCATCCTCCCATGCCCCGGACCCACCAAGGTCCATCTTTGCTGTATGCTCCGCACAGTGCTCTGCACACTATCCTGGCCACTGCCTCCTCCGCTGCTCCTGGTAAATCCCTCAATCGCGCCCCTCACTTTGCTGTACCGCTGCCCAAGCTCAGCGGATCCACCTCTTCACGCCCATTTCCACCACTGTGTATGTTTTAGTTTCATATAAAGGATCTAATACAGTCCTCGGAGCGTGCATCTCCACGGGGTATTTAAGTTTGGTCATCTTGGTTGGCTGCCAAACCACACACCCCATACACTTTTTCTCTTAAAGGGAAAGGTATTCATTGTACTTTTAGAGGTTTGCATCTGTTCATAGGGAGAATTTGTCACTCAGTAGGAATTGTATGTGAGCTGGGGGAAGTCCAGGCCCCCAAGTTTGGTCCAGGTGCAGCATTGTGTTTGTCCCCTTCCAAGTAACTAGGATCAAGGTGAGGTGGCCAGGGAATCCTGCCCTTACAACCTTGGGGCCTAACTCCCAACTCTTCATCACAGTGCGTGTGTACACATGCTCACACCCACACGCTACCGGCACTCTGTCTTTGGGCCGTTTTGGTTTCAGCTGTTTTTGTGCCATTTAACTGCACACTGTTGGCCGTGGCCGCTCAGGGACCTAACCACATCAGGATTTTACTGCAAATAGTAACATTCCAGCAGAGGGAACTTTCTCCACCAGGATTTTCTGTTTGCTTAAATATATATGCACTCGTTTACAGTATATATAAATCGAACACTACGCACTCAGTACTCGGAGATGTAAGGGTTCCATGTACTGAGGATGTAGTGTTTGTCTTAAATATGCTGTCACCCAAAGAACTGTATTTATTCATATCCTGGCTTGGATAGGTCACTGTGCTCTGTTGACCACTGCCAACAGGGTGGGCCTAAATGGGACCTGCTTTGAATGCCCAATACCAAAACGGCCGGCACCCCAACATCTGCACAAGAATGTCTAGCTTTGCATGATATTGCCAGATCCAGTATAAAATATTTATTCAATTTTAACTGTAAGATGCGCAAGACCTACTCACAGGTGATATGGAAGCGCTTAACATATTTTAACTGTGCTGTGGCCACCCTCTGCTGTCTCCAGTTCTTACTTGAAATCAGTGCGTCAAGATGGCAATTTCACCTGACCATTTCCAAATGGTTTCTATTGGATTCAGTTGCCAATATGTGGATTTGTACATCTGCTGAACCAGTATGAAGAAAGTTTAATTGATGATTTCTCTTCCTCTCTTGGAACTACACCTCCTTCCTCTTGCTCTTCTTATATCTGCAGGTTCTTGGGAGCTGAACTCTTTCCCTCCCTACTTGCTCCTGTTTCACTCACTCCTTGTTCCCCCACTTTCCTTCACCACTTATTTTCCCTTTGCTCCTCGTCCACTCTTTTACTCACTCTTCACCTCTGTAGAGAAACCCCTCACTGCTCACACCAGGAAAAAATGCAACCCACAAGGAGAACAAGGATTTATTTCCACAAAAGTGAATATGCGCCAGCAAAGTATTCTGCTGCTACGGAACATTCTGCTAAAATCAGCATGAGCAACACTTTAAAAAGGCACACAGCATCATCAATTACATAAGTTACATACGGTACAAATCCGAGTAACTGTTTGGTGAGACCCTAGATTAATTTTTTCCGCCCAGTATCTAGTCGCCTTAAGCAGAGCTCGTACCGTTACAGAAGGCACTCAAGTGAACCAAAGCATCATCAAGAATACTTTAGATGCTGCGGAAACGGCTGGCCGTGGGAGTAGTCCTTAAAAGACATGCATGGCTTAGAAACTCAGGTTTCAAGCCGGAGACCCAGGCGTCCCTCATTAACAAACCCCTTGAGGATTCCAACTTGTTTGGAAAGTCGGTTGATGACGCACTGAAAACAGCAAAGAAGGAGCATGAAACATTAAAAACCCTGGACCAGATCACGAGACCCCCCAATAAGCGCGGATATGGCAATAGGTGCTTTTTTCGTGGCCAACATCAAACTCAACAACAGTACACCTCAGCCAGCAACTGGTCCTCCCCTCAGGGAACCAGTGGTTACAACATGCAGTATGCTCAAAGAGGCCAACGTCGTGGCAAAGGAAGGGGTCGGGCCCTACTCCTAGAGGCTACCCGGCCACCGCCACTAAATGACCCCAAAATTCGGGTCCCCTCCCATGCATCCCCGGTCGGGGGCCGGGTAACATCTTTTCTCCAGGCATGGGAGGGGATTACTACAGACCGTTAGGTACTGTCAACAATAGCCCATGGTTACTGCATCGAATTCAGCCGGTCCCCGACATTCAGACCTCCAAAGGGAAGACGTCTCACACCAGAACACCTTCTCATCCTTCTTCAGGAAGTGGAATCGCTGCTGCAAAAAGGAGCCATAGAGGTCGTGCCTCTATCTCTGGTAAAGGAGGGTATTTATTCAGTGTACTTCCTTGTACCCAAAAAGGATCTGACCATGCACCCTGTATTAGATCTGCACCCAGCGAACAAATTTGTAAAACCTCAAAAATTTTGTATGGTGACTTTGCAGGAGGTAATCCCCCTGCTAACACAGGAGGATTACAACGAAACACTGGACATGAAAGATGTATACTTTCATATTTCAATGTTGCCAGCGCACAGAAAATACCTCAGGTTCATGATAGAAAGCAAACACTATCAGTTCAAAGTTCTACCCTTCGGCATAGCTTCAGCACCAAGGGTATTCACGAAGGTACTGGCAGTGGCAGCAGCACATCTGCACAGGTTATCCATTCCAGTTTATCCTTACCTCAACGACTGGCTCATAACAGGGGATTCTTAAGAAACATGCCTCTTAAATACCCAAAAGACTATAGACCTCATGTTCCACCTGGGCTTCTCCATCAACGAGAAGAAGTCCAGTCTAGACCCCAGCCAAATCAAACAGTTCCTAGGGGGCTCTAATTCGAAGAAAGGACGGCCTCGTCTTCCCCTCCAACGAGAGGGTCCAAAACATGCTGTTTCAGATCCCTCAATATGTAGTCGGTCGAGAGGTGACGGTATGCAAAGCCATGGGGTTGCTAGGAATGATGGCGTCATGTATTTACTTGGTTCCTCACATACACCTGCGCATGCGCCCAATGCAACAGTGGCTCAACAGCCAGCGGTGTCAGGCCAGTGGACAAATGGATGATTTAGTTGTTGTTTCGCAGGCCATGGTTCTCTCGTTGTGGTGGTGGTCGAGGGAGAACCTTGTGAAGGGGAAGTCCTTCTCCACCCCCGCAGTGGAAGCCACTCTAACCACAGACGCATCCCTCACAGGATGGGGGGCTCACCTATCCCATCAGACTGCACACAGAGTTTGGTCGTCAAGTGTGGCGTCCAACCATATAAATTTGAAGGAATTGTTGGCGGGCTTCAAAGCACTAAAAGCCTTCCAGACACACCTGCAAGGGAAGACAGTACTGATCCTCATGGACAGCACCACGGCCATGTACTACCTGAACAAGCAGGGGGGCACTCATTCTCCAGGCCTGTCCAAGCTGTCCCAGAACATCTGGAAGTGGGCTCTCAAACACATGTTCCTGTTAGCACAACATGTACCAGGGGAACTCAATCTTCTGGCAGACAAACTCAGCAGAGACTTCCCTCTACCCGCAGAGTGCGAATGGCGATTACACAGAGACATCGTCTCTAACGTGTTCGCAGAATGGGGTTTGCCAGAGATCGATTTGCAACTCTGGAAAACACCCAATGCCAAGATTACGCCTCAAGGTACACTCAAGGGAAACGGTCTCTTGATAACATGGTCAGGGAAATTTGTTTACGCTTTTCCCCCCCCGACTCCCCTTCTGAACAAGATAGTGCACAAGATGCACCAGGAACCAGTCACAATGATACTGGTGGCGCCCATGTGGGCCTGCCAACCCTGGTTCGCTCACCTGATGGAAATGTCTCTATCCCCTCCGATGAAAGTACCATGCCCATACAACATGTTGTCACAAGACAAGGGCCTGGCGTTGCACCCATGCCCGCAGACCCTGAATTCGGCAGCCTGGCTCCTGAGATCATAGAATTTGGACATTTACAGCTCCCTCAGAGATGCATGGACATTCTCAGAGAGGCGCGAAAACCTAACACTCGTTACTGCTACTCCAGTAAGTGGAAACGGTTTGTCATCTGGTGTAACTCAAAGAGCATCAACCCTGTTGACTGCTCTCCCACTCATATTGTCCTATACTGGACTCTTTTACTGGACTCAGGTCTAGTCTTTAATTCCATTAAAGTTCACCTAGGCGCACTCCCCGCCTACACTACGTCACAACATAGGGTGTCATGGTGGAAAGTTCCAGTTATTAAAGCTTTTATGGAGGGATAAAGAGGATTCACCCTCCTATTTCAAACCCAGCTGCCGGGTGGCCTGAACGGTGTGTTAACCAGGTTTATGGGCCACCCCTTCAAGTCCATGCATAGAGCAAGCCTTAAAGATCTCACTCTTAAAACTGCTTTCTTAATAGCTATGACCTCCATCAGGAGAGTGAGTGAACTACAAGCGCTCTCTATCTTAGACCCCTGTGTAACAGTTCACAAGGATATGGTGGTCCTACGCACACACCCGAGGTTTGCACCGAAATTCATTTCAAAGTTTCATGTCAACCAATCTATAGAACTAACAACGTTCTTTCAAAACCCCTCAAACTCGCGGGAGAAGAGCCTGCACACACTTGATGTGCGCAGGGCGGTCATGTTTTATATGGAAAGAACTCATCCACTAAGAAAGACTAATCCGTTATTTGTCTCAGTGGCAGCAGGAAGAGGAGGAGATGCAGTTTCCAAATCCACTATATCTAGATGGATTGTCCAGTGCATCACTAAGAGAGAACAGCTCTTCAAGCCTAGAGCGCACTCTACTCGAGGCACTGGGGCATCCATAGCATTCATTGCAAATGTTCCCCTTGAGTCCATTTGCAAAGCGGCAACCTGGAGTTCTGTACACACCTTTACAAAACACTATTGTCTAGATGCTCATTCTAGAAATGATTCCTAGGTGGGACAAGCAGTACCAAGGCATCTTTTCTCTACTGTTCCTTCTCACAACCCACCTCCAACTCCGGGTACTGCTTGCTAATCTATGCACAGCATGTGATTCTAAGTAGATTAAGAAACATCAGACAATATTCATTACTTACCGTAAAAGCATTTCTGATGGTTGTATCTGCTTAGATTCACATGCGTCTTCCCCGCTTGGATGGAAGGAACATGGACGTCTTATTACTTTCTCTCTTTTCTGTACTCACTCACGTTAGTCAAAAGGCTCCCTCATGGCAGAAAAAATACAATCAGAGGTACCTCGACGCGTGAGGGATTGTGGGTACACTACGCGTCACTATAGGGATAGTGTTACAGACATGCCTATGTCGACGTCCCTTTTCGACTTTCGAAAAACAAGATGCAATACTCTGCGGTGACCACTGGATGTCGGACTATGCACAGCATGTGAATCTAAGCAGATATAACCATCAGAAATGCTTTTACGGTAAGTAATGCATATCATATAGGCTACCTGCTCCATATACCAGACCAATGGTCCCAGTCCCGTCTCTCCATCTTCTCCCACATTCACCTCTTCTCGCGTGCCATCAGACATGGAGCTACATCTAATTGATCATTATGGCCAGAAAAAACAATAGTCTTTATCTTTTTCCTAAGGTGCACCTGATACTGCAGACACGTGCTAAGTGAATACTTCGAGGTCAACTTGCACACATACACATACACGCACACATACACACACAAACACACCAACTCGATTCCAGACACGTCGGCGCCCAGCCAAAGCTTCCCACCCTTGTTTTAGGTTTGTTGTTTTGACCCTCCTGTCACCTACTTTGCGACTGTAACTTGACTACATTACTTTTGTCTGTAACAATGTACCTGTGACCTAACTGTATTATGACCACATTGCCTGGAACAACGACCTGTAACCAAATGCGCCCAGATACCTCAGGTTCAGGTGCGCTATAGAAATAAAATAAACAAACAAACCTCACAGCACAAATCATGTGACCTCTAATGAAGGCAACAGATCCTTACTTTCTGATCTTTACTGATCGATTGGGGGGGTCTAACAGTTTTATGGTCGGTGGTCTGGGACTGGTAGGTACCTTGGAATGCTGGGGTTTTGGGATGGGGGCATCTGACTGCTGTTACTTGGAGCTAGAACGGGGGAAGGTAGGAGACTCGTGCCTTCCTTCTCGTGGGATCGCTTTTCAGCGGGAGCTCTCAACCCCCTCATAGCCTTGGAGGGCGCATTCCTCCTGGTATACGAATGTTGGCAACATGAGACAATGAAAGGTCTATGAATCTCTGCGGCTCTGGCCTTTCTCACCGGTGCCCAAGCTACAAACTATTCCTGCCTACACACACTCAACCCCATGTTTGGGGTCTAGTGCTGTGGGCTCAGCCGTAGTGCAGAATCAGGCCTCCATTTCAATAGGGCTGCTAGTATCTAGGATGGCATTTGTTTCCCTGTGTATTATAAACCTAAAGTATTCACTCCCCTCCCCACACTATAGCCCCTGGTGACACCCCTCCACCCCTTGTACCTTCCCCGGTCCCCTACCGCATGCTTCCAGGCCTCTGCCTCATTGTAAAGCGTTTGGGGGTCTGGGACGATCGTCCCCCCCTTTCCACCACCTCCCTCTGTCAATCTTTCCAATATCTACATCACAGCCAACACTAAGGCTTTGCCAAAGCTTTTTCAAAGTACTTCAAACATAACAAAGTGCTCTAGTTACAAAAAGACTTATGGCAACCAGGAAGGTTAAAAATACTTGACTGAACAGTGCAGACCTATCAGAAAAACTTTTTCATGTATGAATTCCCTAATGATTGCTTTTTCTCCGTTCTTCATTTCCTGTCTTTTGCACAGGTTTCTGTGAGCATGCATACATTTTCTCTAGTAGAAGAGCACCCTTTATATAAACACAACGCCTATCCGACTTGAGCTCCAAAAAATGCTCAACTATCTCAGGTTTGACGGTAGTAGTATCCATTAGGTATCTAACATATACCTTTCTTGTTGAGTTGCCCAATGAAAATTAGTTTGGCACCCTACATCTTGTAACACCATTTTTTCATGTCTGTTCACTTTTTAGGGGGTCGAAGATGCCTTTTACACATTAGTACGGGAGATTCGTCAGCACAAGCTCCGTAAATTGAATCCTCCAGATGAGAGTGGCCAAGGCTGTCTGAACTGCAAGTGTGTGATATCATGACCAAGGTAAGTCATACATGAGTTGTGAAGTGCAATGTGTGGGATTTGATACATTGGAAGGTCGAAATGGGATTTCCTTGACTCTGCCAACTTTTATGGCCCTGCCCTTTGTGCCTACAAATCCAGAAACTAAGCTGCAAACATATTATAGTACAGAAAGGCGCGTTCGCTCGATTGCGCATGCTGCCAACCTTCATTGAAGGATTAGTGCTCACTCCGTGACTCTCGGGTTACTTATTAGCATAATGACAGCAGCCTCCTGAGGCCAGACACCATTAATTGATTGTAAAAGCCACCTTACTGCATGCTTTTGGGTGGAGGCCGATTCTTATACCCTGCAGCACATCAGATCTGACATTTCCTCAAGCTGTAGTATGTTAGCTGGCATCCGCAATCCATTGTGCTCTTTTCATATTTAGTTCTGGTGGCCTTTTGAAAATTACCTTTATAGATTAACTTCAATGCCAGGGCATCCTATGTTAATTCAATCTAGTTTTGTATAAGTAAATTTACCATTTGTAAAGGTTCTATATTAAAAGATCACGGAAATAAGAGGCTAGAGTGAAAATGACAATGTAAAAATAACAAATGTTACATTGAAAGTAATATCAAAATAAACATACAAAAATTCTCTCTGGCTATACGTATCTGTTTTAAAAATGTGTTTTTGCGGCTTTTTAGACATATTCCTCCTTCAGCTCAACTCAGCACTCTTCTTTTTTTTTTTTGTTGGTATTTGTATTACTGGAAACGCTCTTGTACCACCAGGCAAGCTTCTCATTTTCAATAGCCCTGCTTAACAGAAGTGCTTCTTTGTTTTGATGTATTTTGTGTTTTGTACTAACTATTTAATCAAGCTACCTTTGCTTTCTATATTTGTAGCTTACTTTTTTCAGTGAGTTATTTGTATCTCTTAATTTTCTTTGATACTCGTATTTTTATTATGCGCCTTCCATAACTAAGCCTAATGCTGTGAATTGCAAACTGTTTCCCTATGTCACATTTGTATTTTTAGCTGACACTTCTGTAATACTAATTCCTTAGTCTCTCGTCTTTCCTCTGCCTGTTGCTATTTCACTCTCTCACTCAACCTTTCTCTGCTCTGTGACAGGGTCAGTGTCCCTCCCACCCTTTCTCTGCCACCTACATTTCCTTTGTTACCCTCTGTTGCCTTCTCCATTTTGCTGTCCGTTGCTGCTCCTCTGTCCCATTCTCCCTTTCTACGCTGCTGGTGGGCTGTCCCATTCTTTCTATGCAGGGGGTGGGAGTCCTACCAGGGAGCCATCCAGACCCAGTCCTAACCCTGAAGTGGGCGGTGGCAGCATAGGGTGACCCAATTCCTCCCCCTTTGCTCTTGTGAAAGCATGCTTGTTTACAGACCCTTCTCTCTAGCCGTCCCTCATGTCTCAGACACTGGCTAGTGTCTCTTTTCATTTTCAGAGACCACCAAGCCGGCACAGAAAGCTAACAGCGAAGGCCAAGCAAGAAAATCCGCATCAGCGGCCCACACGCTGAGCGAAAGGGAAGACAGTGGAGAGAAGAAACCGCTAAATGAAACTGTTGCGCTGCAGAGCCCCAACCGCAGCAGTGCACCATCAGTGGAAAGACAGTTTTCAGCTGCAGCCGTGCACAGACACAACGAAGAGACCTGCATCCTGTGGCCGGCAATACCCGCCGGTTAACTTCTGCAACAAGTCACAGTTCCTGTCAGGGACAAAAAGGCGAACAGGAACCATCCTCCCCAGATTTACTGTGATACCCCACCAGAACGGATCCAGGAACACAAACATGAAAATTGGACTTGCTACACCACCATTTTTGCTATGTAGTGAGCTGGTGTGGACAAAGTGGGCGGGTATTAGTCCCCTCATGATTTTTCATTGCACATACACACCTCGGGTCGGGAGGACAAGGCCATATTTCCCAGGGTAAGTGCCCAATCATCACGTTGGAGGGGGATTTAGGCAGGGGACAGTAAGTGTGGGTTTCATCAGGTGAGGTCTGAGGTGGAGGTGGAAGACGACCAAGAGACCAGCAGCAGGGAGTGGCAGCTTGTGGAGGAGATTTGTGGAGTAGGTGAGTTATTGGCTTAGGACTGAAAGTGGTTCTGCAGTGTGTGCGTGTTTGTGTGCCAAGTGAATATAGAGATTAGTGTAAGGAGTGAACGTGAACTGAATGGTACAGGATTAAAGCAGGGTGTTTGAGTAGTTGGAGGGAGTAGTAGCAGTAGTAGTGTGGAGGAGGGGAGTAGTAGTGTGGAGGAGGGGAGTGGTAGAATATCTGGGCTTGTAATTAAAGTGGGCACCCTGAGTCTGAAGATATGAATACACGAGCAATCATTTCTGCAGCAATGTCCATTTCACTGACAACGTCATTACAAAAGTAGAGAGTCGAGTTTTACTAGTCACTGGGGCAGGCCGGTGGGACAAAGCAACTTCAAATACCTTTAATACTTGTTCTTGGGGCTCAACAGCCTAAGGCCAGGTTTAAAGGTGCTTTAAATGGGTCGAATTGGCATCAAGATGTTTCAAGTTGTTGGTTCGCAATGGATCCTGGGCGTTGAGACAGTTGAGTCAGCTCGGGATTGTCCAGTGATGGGGTTACGGTCCTGTAGCAGTGATCGGCTTTAATCAGGTGAAGAAACTAGGCAAGCTATCGGTCGAATCAGCTCAGACCGGTCCAGCGATGCAGTGCAGTTCTACAATTGAGATCGGCACAAACCTCTGGAACGCAGGTTGGCGACTGAATGAGTCAGCTGCTCGTCTGCTGATTGAAAAGCGGCAAGTCTCAAAGGTAGCTTTGGATGCTTACAGTGGATCGAAAAGTGCTTCGAGGTAGTTGGGCTGGCTCAAAAACTGATTGATTGAATCTAGCAAACTGAGCTGTTTCCTGACTTTGGGTTGCTGGGGACCCCTACGAGGGTCCAGGGAAATCCTTTGCTCTGCACTTCCAGGCAGGAAAGTTTTTAGAGATCACTTCCAGGGTTCTATCAGCTCCAGTTAGCAGGGTCCTTCGCACCAGTGGTCTCAGTTGCAGAAGGACTAAACCAGGCAGAAGTTCACCCCAAATGATCCTTAGGGATGGTTAAAGGAACAGTCTTTCTCCCTTTATCTTCACCTCTATGGCAGAGAGCTCTGGTACAGATTGGACCCCCAATAAAGGTCCAGATGTAATCCTTCTTCAATAGTCCAAAGAACTTTCAACAGTGGCGGTGGTCTCACCCCATTAAATAGACAATATTCTACAGTGGATTGGTTCTAGCCTTCTGTAAGGGATCGAATCCTGTGTGCTGTTTCAGAATCTTCTGCCTAATTATGTCATGACCCGGGTGCTTTGTCTGCAGAAGGTTTGGGAGCCTTGGGAGAATCCAAGATGGTAGACCCCTTCTGTGGGGTAATGCCTCTCTCCTGGCTACTCTAACAGTCCCCCTCCTCCTGCCTGCCTACATCAAAGAGTCTCTGTTAATTACCACCATCGTGTGATTACCTTTGGCCTTCCAGAGCTTGGCCTTTGGAGCACTGAACCTCTCCCTGCCCCCCTGGAGCAGTTCCTGTCTTCCCAGAAGGTGACAGCTTTTTCCCAGGGAAGACAAAGGATTTTGCTGGGGCAGAACCAGTGGTCGAAGTGGGCGGGAGCGGTCAGGAGCGGTGCTCCTATACTTATTTTAATTACGTTTTACCGTTCCTATTCTTTTATGTTAAAAAGAAACCGTTCCGGAATTGGTTCGTTATAAAATAAAAGTGTAGGAAGAAGTTGAAACTTGCACTTTTAGTGCACTACACAGGACGTTTCCTTAAAGAGCAGGCACATGTTTTTGGGGGTGTTTATTGTGCATGGGAGGGGGTGCGGTGATGGGGGTCTGTGGGGAGCGGTGCAGGCCAGTAGGGAACATAATTCCACTATTTCTTTTCGTAAACTTCGACCACTGGGCAGAACCCAAATGATCTGAAAATAAAACGACACCAAAGGATTTTGGCCAATATAATTGTGGATTCCCAGAAACAACCATGTCACAATCAGACATGACTTATATTTGGATCATTATGATTTAATTTATCAAGACTGCCCACGTTACCGGACGATCCTCGCTGTTGTAGCTTTGTGCTCAATTAGTCTGTTGCAGGAATGTACATGTCATGTTGTACTGCCATATTGCCAAACCACAAGGTAGCTGCTGGGAGGCTTTTCTTCATGAAGCATTTTGAAAGGTGGGTCTGATTATCAGACCTCACTTTCATAGACCGATCAGCTCACTTCACTTTATTAAAACAAGTAAATGAATCAGACTATTCTGCACTCTCAAATGTCATTTGGTCACAGTTATAACTACTGCCACTAGGGTGCCTGTGCCAGACATCCTGAATCCTGCTTCGACAGACAGGAGGAAGACTGATCACTACCTGGAAGAGTATGTTTTTCTAAAGAAAAACTTCTGCATAGGGTGCATGTTTTAAAATTGTTCATGCTAATTCGAGCGAAATATTAATGCCCCATCAGGTAACAATGTGCACCCACCGCCGATTACCTTGAGTCATTAAGAATGCTGTTGCCCCCTCATTAGCCGTCCACACGCTCTTGTCCCAAAAGCTAAATCTGTCCTTTTTTTGGCAGGACACAACAGTGTGAACTGCGTCCATCCAAGGTAGAATGAGCAGCTAAAGCGCACCTAGCATTCTCCACAAAAATTCAAACTGTGTAAATAGGGACGGACGACTTCGCCCATCCTGTACTCTTCCAAGCTTCCAATAGGTTAATATACACACCGTCATTCTCTTACCATTACATGCTGTGCTGCTCATGTTCAAACTTCCCGTCTGCTGCACAGTAACAGTGAAGTCAAATTACACAGCCTTGCTGTGGGGCTTCGCATTACTGCCCTCCCACTCATTTGTTCACCCATCCCCATATTTTCATTGATTCACCCTTCCTCACACTAATTTATCCATTCCAACCTGCGTACTCAATAATTTGTTCATCTATGTCACACTTATGCATGTATCCATCCATATATCCTCACACTATCATGTGCCCTTATACTTTCATTAATGCATCCATCTTCAAAATGTTGATTCTACTTGTATTTCACATTCATCTATTCTCATACTCTTTCATTCACACATCCTCCCTCACTCTTATTCATTTATTCATCTTCAGATTTGTATTCATCCAGCCCTCCTGCACCCTCTCCGTGATGTCTGTTTTTACCTCAACATATCATACATATACAACATGTAAATGTATTGGCTTTATCATACCTCTTTTTATATACTTGCTATTGTGATAACATTAAGATTACAGGGCACGTTTTTGTTGGCGGTCTCAGTATATGGCTGTGACAGTAAGGAATTGATAGATTTAAATGAATGGGCAATTTTGTGTAAATTCATTGAGAAAATACTAGTTTGGGTTGTTATATTGCCACAGAATACACACCGTTAGAAGTCCTCCATCTTAGATTCCCAAACATGCTGGTGGCTAAATTACAAAGCATTCTCTATCCCAGGCCTAGGACGCAGGTGAGTGATGTCTTAGCAAGGTTTCCGGTGACATTGCTTTACCACCTTCTGCTGCCCACAGGACAAATCAACGATTCTTAGGTTTCAATGGTGGTTGGGCCAGCAGCAGTGTAGGCAATCTGGCCAGGGTGTAAGGTGTCGGCAAAGGATGTTGGTTAGGGGGCGGAGTGACTGGGGGGATATTGGAAGGTGGATGAGGGTGGTGTAGTCCGAGTGGGACATTTGGATAGAAGTATAGCAAGGATGTTTTTGTTTATTTTCTCTTGACTTTTGGGAGGAATGAGTCTGTTGTTATCCTTTTCTGTCCCATGGAATGCTAATTGCATGAAGTGGACACTGAGAAGTTTCAAATAGAATTCTGTTGCACTGAACTATTCAATTCCACACAGCTGTACTAGCAGAGTCAAAAACATAATGGGCCTCATTACGACTGTTGCGGTAAGGCAACAACGGCGCCGTTGTTGCCATGCCGCAACATTACAAGATTGCTTGCGGGTGCCACTCTGGACGCCTGGTCAGACCAGGCATGCCGAGCGGCACTCGCGAGCAGACCAGGATGTTAGCAACGGTACCGTTATGAACGGTACTGCTGCTACCATCCTCCCCATTCCCATTGAGCCCTATGGGGGCTCAAATGGGAATGCGGACGTACCGGCTCCGGGTCCCGCAAAAGGGAATTACCGGGCCCTGCAAGGTCTGAATGGCCTGGTAAGTCCCCTTTTGCGGGACCCGGACCTAAGTTTGGGGGTAGCCATGCCCTTATTAAGGATGGTTTTCCATAGTAATTTAGCAACCTGATATAGAGCCTTCATATTGGAATTATGTTGGAACTTCTGCATGTCGAACACAGCATTGTTAACTGATTTCTGAGAAAAACCTCTGCGATTGTTTCTTGGTGACTGGATGGATGAGTACTACATCTAAGTAAAAGAAATCATTTTCATAAGCATTTTCAGCAATTGTCTTGATATCATATCTACCTCTTTAGCACATTTTAAGTAACACATTTCCTCGTGGTGTTGCTAAGCATCTGCAATTGTGAAAGCCTTGCCTTTTCAAAAGGGCCAAAAACTGTCAACAAATTCTACCTGACTTGCACATTCTGGCAAATTCAGTGGTGTTTCAGGCGGTTTTCTGCACTTTGTAGCACATTGTGTACATTGGTCGCATAGCATTTTTGGTGGTATACTATGTCTTCTCCAGCATGGGGTCTAGGATGGATTCACATGCTCATGAATATTCCCCGTCGTCAGGCTGGGAATCCTCGGTAAAGAAAAAATCAGTATCAGTTTCGTTTCTGATCTGTCTTTCTTAGTAGTAACCAATCACTGGCATCTGGGTCATACTGCCCCCAGCCAATGACTGCCCTCTCCCTAAGTCCCGCCTCTGGCAGCCATCTTCAGATTTTTACCGCACGCTCAAGTGTTGGGAGTCCTCGTGTTTAGCTCTCGAGCTTTTGCTGCGTTTTCGCACTTTTTCAAAGAGATTTTCTAATTTTTCAGTCAAATAGAGCCTCAAGATCCACCGTTTCTACATCCGATCAACTGATTTTTTCTACGCCCCTCAAGGGTGAAGTTTTCGTCGAGTTACGCTTCTTGGAGGAGTCCAGAAGTTTCTGTGGCCTACCCCGGACATGGCCCAGGAGAAAGGAAGCTCGACGCCCGGAAAGCTGTTCAGGGTTTGCCCTGGATGCCGGCTGCAAAATGTGTTCAAAGAGGACGAGCATTCGAAGTGCCTTGACTGCCTTCATGAGGACAAAACGCACGTGGAGAAGGACTGTGCATTTTGCGGGAACATGTCGGAACGGACCATCAAGGATCGACATCTTCGTCTCTCCAACTGGCTGGAAGGAAAGAGTCCGTCAGGTGAGAAGAAGAAGAAGAAGTCTGAGCGGTCCTCTAAGTCCTGTGAGGGTGCCTCGGCGACGGGGGCCCAACAGAAGGCAAAGCACCGCGAGTCCGCGGGCACCGGGAGCGCCGAACGGTCGGGCTCCTCGGCTGCCAGGCAGGGCGCCTCCTCCCCAGCACCATCAACCACGAGCCAACGCTCTGGCTCAGGAAAGAGGAAAGCCGAGAACCCGGCAAAGCTTCTGGAGAGGCCCCGGTCGGTCTCGAAGGATCCAGCCGAGAGGGACGGAGGCAGTGACCCTCCCCCCAAGGTGAAGGTGAAGGCCACAGGCCCACAGAAGGTGGTGAAGGCCTTGATTCACCCGGCTAACACCTCTGTTGAGGAAGTCGCGGCGTCCCTGTCGCAGCCTGGGGAGGCTACGCCAGTGGAGGTGACCTCGGGGCCCAGAGTTTCTCTGCCACCGCGGAGGGAAGCCTCTTTCAGGCCCATCGAGAAGACCCCCGTGAAGACCCTGGCGGAAAAAGAGGGGGGAGCCGGTGGCCATTGTGGACACGGACACAGCCTCCGAGGAGAAACTGGTTGAAGTCTTGGAGGGCCTCGACGAGGGCGTCGAAGAGGCCCGGTCCCACGGGAGGGATCCCGCAAAGGGGACGACAAGAGCGACAGTGACGCTGGCAAGGTTCCTAGTCAACCGTTGCGGAGCCGCAGGACAACTCGGCGGCCATTTTGTTGGCAATACAATCCTTCTGTTCGGAGATAAGGACGAGATTGCACCTACCACCGACGGAGGAGCCGGAACCAGGCCCGACGGAGGAGCCAGAGCAAGGCCCATCGGGAAGTCCCCCAAACAAGAGAAGATGGACCCATCCAGCCCCGCCTTTTCAGCCCTCGCGGCCTGCTCAACCTTTGCCCATGTCCCCCGTACCTGGGGATGACACAGCCACGACGGGTACGGATGACGATGGCGGTGACGACGGGACGGAGCTCCCATCCCCTCCAGCCCGGGCCTCCCCGCCCGACGAGATTGGGTCTTTCCACGCTATGATCGCCAGGGCATCTGAGCTTTTTCAGCTCTGCCCCGAAGAGAAGAAGGAAGGCCAAGAGGAAGACAGTCCTCGCCGTGCCTCTGTTGGATGACATCTGGGACGAAGGTCTCACCCTTCTCAAGAACCCATCTACGCAGCCTGTCAAGAGGGATCGGTACGAGAAGAAGTACCCGGTCCCCAACGCGGCCCCTTTGTGCCTTAGGGCGCAACCGCCCCTTGACTCGGTCGTCTCAGCGGCGGCCAAGAAGAAAGCGGGGGAGCATCAGCCTCAACGTCAACTTCCCTGCCGGACGGCGAAGGAAAGAAGCTGGATGCAATGGGACGACGAGTTATCTTGTCGGCGGCAACGATTAAGGGGGCCAACGCCCTCGCGATCGTGGCCCGCTACGACAGGGAGTTATGGTACAAGATGGCCCACCTGTTGGACTTCCTGCCGGACGACAAGAGGGCTGAGGCCCTGGAGATCTTGCAGGAAGGTGAGGTGGCGTCGGACCACGCCATAACGGTGGCAACGGACATTGCCGACACCGCTTTCTGCCAGCTAGGCAACGGCGTTTGCCTCAGACGACGAGGGTGGCTCAAGGCGACGGATTTCCGCCAGGACGTACAAGCCAAGGTTTTGGACATGCGGTTCGACGGGAACAACCTGTTTGGGAAAACAGTGGATGAGTCCCTCCAAGCCATCAAGGCGGACACAGAGACAGCTAAGGCCCTAGGAGTTCTCCAGCAACGAAGACCGTCCTTTCGGAGCTCCGGAGGCAAGAAGGGTGCCTCCAAGGGATTCGGCGGTGGCTCCTCTACGTACCGCCATGCGGCCCGCTCCTCGTCGCAGGAAGCCTATAGAGGACGAGGCAAGTCGGGTGGATCCCACCGTCGTCGCCAGGGAGGCCAAGGCGGCAAGGTGACAAGGCGTCCTCAAAGCAAGATTGAACCGACCGTGGCGTCGGGCCCCCACCAAAGCCGGCTGGCGAAGTTTGTCAGCTTGTGGGAGTCCATCTCCACCGACCGTTGGGTGCTGGACGCCCTGGCCCAGGGGCACGCCCTCAAATTTCTAAAAAAGTGCCCCCGCATTCCTCCCGTGGACAGGAAGGAAAACCACATCCCTCAACTACTGTTGTAGGTAAGGGCGATGCTCAAGAAAGGTGCCATCGAGCTCGTCCCAAAGAGGCTCCGGGGCTCCGGAGTTTACTCAAGGTACTTCCTTGTGAAAAAG
This sequence comes from Ambystoma mexicanum, assembly GCF_040938575.1. Classification (NCBI taxonomy): domain Eukaryota; kingdom Metazoa; phylum Chordata; class Amphibia; order Caudata; family Ambystomatidae; genus Ambystoma; species Ambystoma mexicanum. Next base: position 938,161,667 of record NC_090934.1, on the reverse strand, counting down.
AAGACAGGAGGGTGGCGACCCATCCTGGACCTGCGACTGAACAAGTACATCAAGGCACAGAAGTTCCGGATGGTCACCCTCCAGCACGTGCTGGGACAGCTGGAGGAGGGTGATTTCCTGTAGTCATTAGATTTGGAGGATGCATACTTTCACATTCCCATTCTAAAAGGACATCGGAAGTTCCTCAGGTTCGTGGTCCAAGGGCGGCACTACCAGTTCAAGGCCCTCCCATTCGGATTGAAGTCGGCACTCAGGGTTTTCACCAAGTGCCTTGCTCCAGTGGCGGCGCGGCTGCGCCTGCAGGGGTTCCACGTCTACCCCTACCTGGATTATTGGCTCATCCGCGCAAGGACAAGGGAGCTCGCCGTAGAACACACAGCGAAGACCGTCCAGCTGCTTACGGACCTGGGGTTCTCCATCAACTTCCCCAAGTCCCACCTGGTCCCCTCTCAAGTCGCACTGTTTCTGGGCGCCAAGCTCGACACAGTGGCGCGTATGGCCTCGCCGTCGGAGGAAAGGACAAAGGCCATCATAGGCAAGGTGCAGCGTCTGCTGGCCACGGACGTTGCCAGGGTGACGTCCATCAAGTCCCTCCTCGGCATGATGTCCTCTTGCATTTATCTCGTGCGCCTGTGCAGGCTGCGGATGCGCCCTCTACAGGAGTTCCTCGGTGCCCGCTGGATTCAAGTGACGGGCAGCTTCGAGGACAGGATCCCTCTCAACGAGACCTTCCGACGAGCGATCCGGTGGTGGGGCTCCCGCGCTCATCTAGCGGCAGGGACAGACTTTCAGACCCCAGACCACCAGGCGACGGTGACGACGGATGCTTCCCTGGAGGGGTGGGGAGCGCACACCGGAGATCTTCACGCGAGAAGCCGCTCCACATCAACATCCTGGAGCTCCGGGCAGTGTTCTGGGCCCTCAGGTCTTTTCTCCTGTCCCTCAAGGGCAAGGTGGTGAGGATCTTCACTGACAACATCACCACGATGTTCTACATCCGGAAGCAGGGCGGAACCAGATCCGCAACCCTATCCAAGGAAGCCCAGGATGTGTGGCATTGGGCCGTTACCCAAGGGATGTTTCTGGTGTAGTTTCATCTGGCAGGGATAAAAAACACCATTGTCGACTCACTCAGCAGAGAGCTGCGCTCGTGCCACGAGTGGGTACTACGCCAGGATCAAGTGGACCGAGCGATGGGGCAAACCCCAGATTGACCTGTTCGCGACGACGACGAACTCCAAGTGCCAGAGGTTCGCCAGCAGGTTTCCCCAACCGAGGAGCATGGGCGATAATTTCTCATTCCCCTGGGAGGGCCTGTTCCTATATGCGTTCCCTACGTTGCCGTTGCTGCTCCGATGATCCTCATCGCACTAGCGTGGCCGAAGCAGATCTGGTTCCCGAACCTTCTGGACTTGTCGGCGTCCCTATCGGTCAAGCTGCCGACGGGCGCAGATCTTATGTCCAGAGAAGGAGGCGCCATCCTTCATCAAGACCCAGAGTCGCTGAACTTGCATGCCTGGCTCCTGCAGCACTAGAGTTTGGAGGGTACGATATCCCGGCTGACTGCAGAGAGGTTCTTGCAAAGGCCAGGGCGTCCTCAACTCTCAAGTGCTACGGACATCAGTGGAAGAGGTTCTCTGTCTGGTGCCGTGCACAGAAGATTAACCCTCTGCGGATTACAGCCCCTCAAGTACTGCTGTACCTACTGTCGCTGGCCAAGGCTGGACTAGCTCACGCTTCCATCAAGATACATCTGGCTGCGATCTCCCGATACACCTGAACTACGGGACGGGCGTCCTTGTGGTCTCATCGCCTGGTGAAGGAATTTATGAAGGGACTGTTCCGATCGTTCCCGCCGGTGAAGGCTCCTGCCCCGGCGTGGGAACTCAACGTGGTGCTGTCTAGGCTCATGGGGGCGCTATTCGAGCCTCTGCATTCGGCGCCGTTGAAGTTCCTGTCGTGGAAGACCGCTTTCCTTGTGGCAATCACCACCGCACAACGAGTGGGAGAGATCCAGGCCCTATCCTGCAAGCCTCCATACTTGACTTTTCACGACACGAGGGTGTGCTGAGGACGCACCCCTCTTTCATGCCCAAGGTGCCGTTGGACTTCCAGCTCAACAAGCCCTTGGTGTTACCAGTTTTCTTCCCGTCGCCTTCGTCGCTGGCCGAGCGGACTTTGCACTCGCTGGATGTGGCTAGAGCGCTGAAGTTCTACGTGGACCGCACAAAGAGTTTTCGGAAGACGTCACAGCTGTTTGTGAACTTTGGACCTGTGAACCAAGGGAAGGCTCTCGAAGACTTCATTTCCAGATGGCTCTCCGGCTGCATCATGCACTGTCACCAGTTAGAAAACCGACCGTTGCCCGGCCGTCCGAGAGCCCATTCGATCAGAGCGATCGCTGCTACCATGGCGTTCTTGTCTGGTGTGCCCCTGCTGGACATCTGCAGGGCTGCTACGTGGAGGTCGACGCACACCTTCACAAGATTCTACTGCGTCGACCGGGATTCCAGGGAGGAGTCCAGAATCGGCCAAGCAGTGCTGCGCAACCTGTTCGCCTGAAGGTGGGCCTGGTGGGGAGGTAAGAGTTGCTTAGTGTTGATTTTATGTAATGCTTAATGTTGAGCCTTTTGCCACCTCCCGTGGTTGTGCATGTGTGTACTGCTTTTGTATTCTTATAATCATGAGCATGTGAATCCATGCCAGACCCCATGCTGGAGAAGGAACAAGTTACTTACCTGTAACTGTTGTTCTCCAGCATGGATCTGGCATGGATTCACATGCGAACCCTCCCTCCTACCCCTCTGCGGCTCTTCACTTGGTCATACTGCCACTTTACGTGCTACCAAATCTGAAGATGGCTGCCAGAGGCGGGACTTAGGGAGAGGGCAGTCATTGGCTGGGGGCAGTATGACCCAGAGACCAGTGATTGGTTACTACTAAGAAAGACAGATCAGAAACGAAACTGATACTGATTTTTTCTTTACCGAGGATTCCCAGCCTGATGACAGGGAATATTCATGAGCATGTGAATCCATGCCAGACCCATGCTGGAGAACAACAGTTACAAGTAAGTAACTTGTTCCTTCTGCAGAGGCATCTTTTGGATTGAGGCTCTGTGAAGAATCAGAGGGCATCCTCACTCCTTTCCCTAAACCAGCCTCCACCCAGGTGGCCAGGGAATGGCCAAAGCTGTTAGATCCTGACCCAAGGGGTGGATTTGCAAGGGATGACTACCTGGAGGTAGGTGACCTGGTGAGAGGAGATGGGATGCCACAGTATTCCCCTTTTCCCTTCCATGATGTCCCTTCCGTTCCACAAGCCTTCATGGGCTATTGTAAGTCCCTTCCCTGTTGTCCCATTGACAACCATAAACCCACACCACTTTGGTAATGGGAAAAAGAAGATGACAAAACAATAGTTTGCTACTGAGACGAAGAAGAGGGATACTTAGTACCAGGATCGTGATAATAAGCTAATGAGTGGCGATCAGCTTCACTTGAGACAGACTGTGTGGTATAAATATCCCTCTAAGGTGCAGACCAAGGGAAAGGAAAGGGGAACAAGCAGGAGAAGCCAGAGAAGCAGTTTCAAGCAGCGCTGGAGAGGGAAGAGGACGCCGGTAACCACAGCGGATCCTGAGAGGGTCTGTACCTCTCGTCCCCCTTCCAGAGCTTGTGCAGCGGAATGCCGAGGCAGAGAATGCAGCTTGGTTGTCTCAGTGGGCCGAGTTGCAACTGGTCGGGAGGAACTGCACGTGTCGGGGTCCTACGCGCACCCGGCAGAACACTTAGAAACAATTTACTACTAGTTTGAGGCAAGCAAGGGACTCCCGGACGCTCTGATGTTGTCTGCGTGTGCCGCGCAGATCCTTTCACTCACGTGTGAGTGAACGTAGTGCAGACAAGTCGTATGAATATCGAACTGTCAAAACCAAGTGCAAGCCTTGCCAAGGGCCAAGAGAGAGCTGGTGTTGCCAAGAGAGAGCAAGCATTGCCAAGGGCCAAGAGAGAGCAAGTCTTGCCAAGAATGAAGAGAGCGCGAGCATTGCCAGCGGCCAAGAGAGAGCAAATATTGTCAAGAGAGTGCAAGCATTGCCAAGGGCCAAGAGAGAGCAAGTGTTGCCAAGTTGTCCTCTAACCAGAAGAGAAACAGTTGTGTTGTGTTGTGTTTGCCATTGATGACCTCTTGGGAAATCTGGTAGGAGAATACACCAGTTTCCAAGTGAAGAAACTTTTGCTTTGTGAACTTTTTGAGAACTTTGCCAGACAAGAGTGGCTAGGATGCACCCCCTTCTTGTCAATTGAAAGTATTGTGGGAACGTTTGAGAACTGTGTCTTAAGGAAAGTGAAGAACCTTTCATGGACAAAAGGGGCTGGGACGCATCCCACTATTTTTCATTTTGAAGTGCCTGAAAGCTTGGGAAGGGAATCCATTATCAAGTCACGAGCTGTGAAGAGTCAGTGGACATTTGTTGAAGACTTATCATTTTGAGACTCAACTCTTACACATTTTGATCCAAGTAGTATCTGAGGGCAAGAATAGGTTTGGACACAGACGGAACATTTGATTTGGGCTTCCTGACGTAGACTCGCCTAGGTTTGAGTTAGGTAGGGGAAATCCCACTTAGAATAGGGCAAGGTAGGCCTTTTCCCAACCACATTTTCTATTCAATAAAAATTTATCGCAAAAACGATATCTCTTATATCTGTGTCGGCTTCATGAAGCCTTCAGAGATCCCACTCATCTTCTAGTGGCTATTTTTACTCAACTGCCTCATACATTTTATGACTTGCATCTTCAATACAATCAGTGTGCAATGAATACCTCGTAGCTTCAGAGCTATTGTAAAAGATGCAAGCATTTTTTGTAATTGAGTACCAGTACTTTGGGATCTTGTACAGGATAGCTCCTTTCAGCTGATTAAGCTCTCACCCGCATCTGCATGTTCTACTAGTTTATTTTATTTTATTTGGCCTGTAGTCTAAACAATATTACCTTTGTGTGCACGTCTTGTAACTTGAAAGTTGACACCTTAGAGTACATTCTTTATTTCTTCTAAAGTTGTATTTTTCCAAAGTGTTCTGGAAAGTGTTTATATCACTGTCAGGGCACTCACTTCGAAATCGTACTGCATGAAGTAGTTTATCTGCAGATAGTGTGTCTTTGAACTAAACCACTTTAGCGCTTACGTTTAGATGATTGTGGTTATGGCTGCATTACACTTTCCATAACTTCAGTCAAATGGCTGTACCTGAAACCAATGATAAAAATGAATCACTGAAAAAAAATGAAGACCGAAACGTGTAACACTAGTGTTGTAAGTACATATCTGTAATGTTGATAAATAAATTGAACTTTTGAAACTGCATTGCCGTCAGAGGCAATGTAGCTAGGGCCTCTTTGTTAGGCCTTAAAATATCCTTCAAATGAGACCTTAGAAATTAAAATACATCCATTAGTAACAGTTATCGAAGAGTGTACGTACTTTGGTGGTGGCCATCGTGATGACATCATTAATACCACACACCATGCACAATGCAGTGACACCAAGAAAATGATTCATTTGTAGCAATTTTTTGAAGACCCCAAATCTGTCCCACCCTTTCATAAACTACCACGGATTATATTTTTCTATACGCAGGAGACTGCATGCTCCCCCTGACTCTGGAAAACATTGAACGTAAAAGCATATTTGGAAATATATTTTAAATGCATGAACTAAAATGCACTTCTTGCTGCTGGAAAATGTTTAATCTGGGGCTGGGTAGTGTTGCTGGATATAACTAGTGTTTTCACATATTTTAATGTAATCTCGCCTGTGTATTGAAAGGGTTTTGGAAGTATTCCCCAGTTTATCTGCTGCCAATACCCCTGATCTTGGCAAAGGTCGTATGTCTGGGATGTAGCTGTGCAGTAAATTTATGTTTATGTTGTTGCAAGTTTTAATGCAAACCTGCTTGTTGTTTGTAAAGGGTTTTTGTAAAGGGTTTAAAGCGTATAGGATTCCCAGATTACCATTCTCTGGGCTCCCAGTGTGTTTTTCTGGAGCAAATGAATTTGTGCTACAAGACCATTCTCTCCCTTCTGGCCTGAAGACTGTTCAGTGCTGATGAAAGAGGAGTCTATCCAGAAACTGGGATGTTTTACTCAAAGCTATCTAAGCTCCTCCCTACTGCCACCTTTTAACTGAATTGGGCAACTGCATCTCGGATTATTCCCATAGCAACCGTGCAAGTGCCTAAGAGTGGCACAGTTTTCTTAATAAGCCAAATTGCCAAAAAGTTTGCTGGCATTGCACAATGGCTGTTAGGGCAGGAGTCTCAGGACTCTGTCCATAGCAGGGAAGCTACATACTGAAATACACTTATCCTTACTATAAAACTAGCTTTTTGTGGATAAGGAGCCCTTCCACGCTGCTCTTTACACTGGTGCTTACCTTATTGACTTCCAGCCTGAGCATTCCCTACCCACACAGTGCTGTCAGGTGACATTGTTTACTGCTTGGGCCAAGCATGACCTAGTTACTTCACTAATTCTGCCCGTTCACCTCTCACACGTCCTATGCTTGGATTGGACCTTCTAAATTTTATGTATGGTATATATACATGGTAAAGCCCCACTCCGAGCCTCCTAGGAAGCAGGAGCTGCCATCTTCCCCACCGGTATGTAAGTAAGTGCGCCCTCCCCCCCTGCATTTTTCTCTGTCCGTCTTTAGCAAAGCAAAACTTGTGTCAAACTGCACAGTGCCACCTCTTCATATGTGGTATTGCATGGTACACGCAACATGGAAACACAAACTGCACTTCAAAGTATAGTTGCATTGCAATAGAACACACTATACAATTCATATGTGTTTCCAGTGTCTAATTGGGAGCCTCTAACACCATTTCCTGTCCTATATGATTGTCTTTGCATGCTTCCTGAGCTCAAGAATGTTTTCCTATCCTTCTGTGTATCGTATAATATCTATCACTCATGAAATTATGATATGTCTCATAATGTTTATCTGATGGTTTTCATAGTAAGGTGGGACTGGGCAAAGGACGTGCATTGCTAGTTATCATTGCTCAGTTTGCCAAAAGAGCAAGTAATGTGCATACGATTGCATATTGTTGTACGTATGATTGCATGTGATGTGTTGCAGAACCCTCAACTGTAGGTAGTGGCCCTTGGGATTGATAAACACACTTATTCTTGCCTGATGTTCAAACGCTAGTGCTGCCCCTCAATGAATTGTATTACAGCTGTCACATAATCCCTGACTCCGCCATCCACGTTGTGCCCGAGCACTATACATAATACAGCTCAATTAATGTCTCTGTACTATTCATCTCTGCTAATAATTGGTATTTTGTCTGTAACTATACATTCTATAGTCACATGCAATGTAATTGCTGCGTTATTTTACTGCACGGCCAGAATGCGATCTGCACAAAAAGACACTGTCCCCCTCAGTTTTCCACATGCACACAGGATACCATTTCTTACTCGCCAAGAGCCATGTGAGGACGCTATACAGATATCAAACAATATAACATAAAATATGATCTTGTACTCAGTGTACCAAAGAAGAAGTATGTTCCCCTCTAACCCATCATTCTCCCTACTCCCCAATGTATACCCCATGCCGGTCCCTGCCTTTCCTCCACTCCAGGCCCACAACTGTATTTTGCAACTGTACTATCAAGACTGAAAGAAACAAAGTGAACGAAAATTACCATCATTTATTTCAGTCATTGTCCCCCACAGCATGCAACCTTATGCATCTTCCCCTTTCCAATCACCCACCATTCGCACCTCTTAAGGGACATGTCCAGGACTGTAGCCACCCTTTCACCATTGCCTGCACAGCTGTGCCTGGAGCAATTTCATGTTAAACCCACTTAAATGCAGAAGACAAAAACGGACCACTGCTGTGCACCTTTATGTGCGTATAGGCGTTATCTCCAGAGGCATAGACAGGAAAGGGCCTGAGCGGGCAAGGCCCACCCAAAATCTGTAAATGCCCACTGAGCAGAGCTGTGTGGGCATTTTAAGATGTTAATGTCAATGCGGTGGGTCCAACTAGATTAGCTGCTGGCCCCACTTATTTAGGCAATAAACCCAGAGCTTGCAGGCCATTACCACGTAAGGTAATGCCCCCGGGGCCCATAGTTAATGAAGGCCCTGGGGGCATTAACAAACGCGGTAATGGCCCGCTGGCGAGGGGCTTATTGCCATCATAGTTTTTTTCGTTTGCGAGACGCGTAGCATTTCGCAGCTGTAAAAATAATACATAAATAAAATGGCCACCCCATACCTGGAAACATAGTCAATTTTCCCTTTCCCTGGTGGCCATAGTAAACCAAGAAAACGGCCGCCATGGAAGGGGAGAAGGGACTGCGTGTAGTTTGTTTGTTTGTTTATTTTATTTATATAGCGTGCCTGACCCAGAGTTATCTGGGCGCTTTAGGTAAAGGAAGTGGTTACATTCTCCCTTCTCCCTTTCCATGTTGGCCTGAAAGAAAGAAAACAAAAATTCGAAGACCAGCGTGAGGGATGGACAACAACATGTGCGGGCTTACCATGTGTTAAGGCTTGCAAATGCACCAATCGGTGCATTTGTTTTATTCACAATAACCTGTGCTGGGTACTAATAGACAATCCTGGCTACGCCTCTGGTCATTTACGAAGCAAGCTTTATTTTATTTTTTTTTATTTGATTTAATTGTACAAACAATTTTTTCAAAGGTAAAAATAAAAAAAAAAAAAGAAGTCCAATGTTTCCATAGATTCCAAAGAGGTCCCTTTCAGCCTTAAGTGATCCAAAAGAAAGCACGAAAAGAAAGTCCCTTCCTTGTTCTCCATTTTGACCCATAATGTTTATTTCGCTGCCTGACCTGTTGGATTATTTGCGTAGTTCTAGTTGTTCTCAAGGTCTTTAACCAATTTCTGTTATCAAGCTTCCTTCCATTTATTTATTTATTTAATCCTTTAAGTCTCTTCGTGTACTCACACATTTTCACACATGAAGTCTTTCACTTCGATGGGATTCTTTTTATTCCCCTGGAAGTTCCTCCTATTACTTTTACTTAGTTGTTAGCTTAAGGTTTTCAAAGAAGGATGCTACTGCGATCACATTTTTGTTATTTTCTCCTTCGTTAAAGGCTTGCCACCAGTTATCCTCTGTCAGTGTGGAAAACGATTGCATTATTTTCCCTAGATAAGCTGCTCTCGATGTATTGGTACCTTCACATTCGAGTAGAAGATGTCGACTAGTTTCTACTATCTCCTCTGATTTGCAGTATCTACATTTATTATCTGATGACAATTTCCTTATAGATTGGATTTCGTTAGTATGTAGTTGATTTAATCGAAATCTCAAGTATATTCTAGCCAGCCTTTTATCCGGGAACTTTTTCAGATAACCTCTTGTATCGTATAGTTTTTTCGGGGCCGTTGGGAAATCTTTCTTCAGCTTATATGATCGCGCTATGTCCTCTGTCCTAATCCAATCTGCTTCAAATAGTTTTTTTGATATTTTGGCTGGGTTTGTTTCAAGTATCTCTTCCGCGACATCTAGATCTTTCAGTAGCTTCGTATTTCTCAGCTTCCAATCTTTTAGTGCCCGAATGTTGTTCGTTGTCATCTCGTTTTTCACCAACTCCAAAGGTTTTAGTTTATTCTTCAGTTGGAGTTTTCGATATAGCATTAGCATGTTTCTCTCCTGGATCGCTTTTAATGACACGAGACATAGCTCTCTCCTTAACAGTGGCATAGGTGTAGATTGTGCCAGATTAAGCACTTTCTTCCAGAAATAGCTCTCTAGTTTAATCCACAGTATGTCAGGTATTAGGAACATTGCATCCGCTCCATAAAGGATTGCAGGGATCACCTTTGCCTTATAGAAGTTGATAACTGCCAATAATGAAAATTTTTGTCAATCATCCTTGCTTGTGTTGTTAACGTTTTTATCTTTGTCCATAGCAGATTTTGCATTGTTATTTCTGACTCGTTGATTGACATCATGACTCCCAGATATTTGAAGTCTTTTACTTTTTCCAGTTTTAGCCCCTCCGCAAACCAGTTCTGTTTGCTTTGGTTCTTCTTTTTCTTGCCTTCCCAGGCCATTATTTTGTTTTTTTTCTGGATTTAACTTTAGGTTATTCTGCTTTAGATATATGATCAGGTTCGTCAACTGTCTTTGCAGACCTATCTGCGTGTTGTCTATCAAAATAATATCGTCTGCATATAACAAGCGCGATATTTTTTCACCCCCAATGGCAGGAGGGAAGCATCTTATTACCTTCTCGTGCTCAGCGTAATCAGCGATGTATGCGTTAAATAAAGCAGGGGGGCAGCCTTGTTTCACCCCCCTGGAAGTTGGAATTTCCCTCGACAATAGACCATCTTGCCCAAGCCTTACTTTAATCGATGTGTCCTTGTACAATGTTTGAATCGGGCCCATAATAGCTGCAGGGCATTTAATAGCGTCCAGCTTTTCCCATAGTTTGTCCCTGTTGACCTGGTCAAACGCCTGTACCAGGTCAACAAATGCCATATATACGGGTTGACCGGTCTGCATAGCCTTGGCCTTGATTGTTATTAGCGTCAGTATATTGATCGATGTTCCTGCATTTTTTACAAATCCTGTCTGGAATGGATCTCCCCCGTTTTTGGCTTTGAGCCAGGCTTGAAATGCTTCCAAGGCGAGCCCGCCGTATATTTTCCCAATGACATCCAACAAGGATATTGGACGGTAGTGGCATGGGTCTTCTCGATTTCCACGTTTAAAGATTGGAACCACTATCGCTTTTCTCCATGAAGCTGGTATATTTTGCTCCTGGTTGCAGGTTTTAAAGATGTTACTGATCAAGGGAGCCCATATTTCTTGGTGGTGTTTTAGGTCACTATTTGTGATCCCATCCGGCCCCGGGGCCCTTGAGTTGTTAAGTTGTTTGATTTTTGCCAGGATATCTTCTTCGTTTTTTGTGATCTCCCACGGCGAGTCAGTCCCCTTTTTCCTTTTTCGCAGGCAGGCACTCTCTATGTCGGGCAGTGGTGCATATAGGTTGGAGAAGTGGGAGATCCAGCTCCCTTCTCCTACACAGTTTTGTAGGGCGGTGGTAGATGACATCATAGTTCCCTTATATAAGGGTCCAAAAGTCTCTTGATTTTTTCCCGCATAATGTTTTAAACATTATCTCCGAATCTGCCTGGTAAAGGGAGTGCCTTTTTTGAATTATCCAGGATTTATAGTTCCTGTTGGCGCTCTTCCAACTTTCATGCGCCTCTTGTGTATCGGATCTGATCACCATCCGCTTTAGTTTTCGTACAGTTCTTCTTCTTGTTACTAGCTCCTGGTTATATGTATGAAGATGATTCATTGGGATTTTTTTGGTTTTGTTTGTCGTCTTCATATATTTATTTAACAGAAGTGTATAATCCATCGTCTTCTCTGACTTCTTTTTTTTTGTATTAACTTCCCCATCCATTATCCTGGAGTATTTTTCAGAAATCTGCTTTATTGCGTTCTCCGTCAGTTTTAACCTGGATTCCTTGATGTTCACATCTATTTCTTGGTTAAAGAGCTGTTGGGGTTTCTGTGAGTTCGCCCACCTTATATGCTGTAAATTGTGATCACTATTTTGAGTCCTTACTATCGCAAAACTGACTATAGTTCCCAGCAGCTCCTTGGACACAAATGTGTGGTCTAATGTCCCTGATTGTTCCATTCTTTGCCAAGAAGGGATCATCAGGTTTTTATCTGATCGTACCCAATGCAGGTTGTGCAGGTCTCTTGAACTCAGTATTCTTTCGAGTTGTTCACCTCTTTTCAAGATTGACGCAGATTTTGATAAATGTGGTCGTTGGTTTCCAATGTTCTTACATATAGCATTGAAATCCCCTGTGATTATAGTGTGATTACACGTTTGGTTTTCCGCATTTTCATCTAGAATATTTATAAGATTTTCCAGATACAACTCGTCCCTGCTTGACTCTGGGTTCCAATACGTGTTAATTAGTAGTATGCGTTCTTCCTTTTCTCTACTACTACTGTCTATATATTTCCAGTATATTATTAAAACTTGGAATTGATCGCAAGAGTTTTTTTGTTCTATCACCTCCAATCCGATACCTGATCTTATTGCTGTAAGTAAGCCAGCTGTGGGACGGCCTTTTAGGCCCTGTTTTGCGGGTATAACAAATGTAGAATATCCATCCATTTCTGGTTTCTGTGTTAACCATGTCTCCTGCAGACATAGTATATCCCATTGCCCCAGATTCACGTCACTCTTTACAGTTAGGTGACTGAACCCTCGTGTGTTCCAAGAGGCCATTTCTATGAAAAAGTTTCTCAGTGTCAATAAGGAACATTCTTTTACCAGTTGATCTACCTGAAGGGTCCCGATCAGGTTTTGTGGTTGCTAATTGTGTTTCTTTATATGTATGTCCGACACTTTCCATGACCAGTTTGGCGGTTATCTCCTCACAATTTCCGCTACTCGATTGCGAGCAGTGTCTTTTCCCTTTTCTGATTTAGCCTGCTTTCTTTCTTTATGTGATAGTTTGTCATCCACATCCCAATTATAGTTGGCCCTAGGGGAAGAAGATCCATCTCCTTGGTTTTCTTTTAACCTTATACACGTTTTGACCATAGAGCGAACTTGATGTGTTCTTAGATGTTCCGCCCCATGGTTACTCTTCTGGGCCGAGTCTTTACTTCCTCTTAATACATGTTGGTTTTCTTTTTCTTTTTTCTCCTTCACTGGGTGTTTTTGATTTTGTTCGAATTCACCCGTCCTTTCCCTTCCTTTTAGGTTTCCCCATTGAGTATTTCCGATGTTTTTATGAGGCATATCTTTTATCTCATCCTCTTGTCTTGACGTCTTAATCCGTGATTTCCTTAGATCATATCCCAGGATATCAAAGTTTGCTGTTTCGTTCTCAAGCATCGTTTTGATAACTTCTTACTTAATATGTAGATATGAGCAATCTTTTCTCCCAGTTTCACAAGGTTCTACCATCCATAAATCTCGATTTTCGACGCATTGTAATCTTGGAATCTGTTTGAATAGGTTGATAATTGTATTTCTGTTTAGAATTAGATTGTCTTTAGACCTTTTTTTCCATTCCAAATGAAATATGCATGAGCTTTGTATTCTAGATGGGTATGGTTTTTCGATTTGATCTTTTTTTGGTGTATTTTGTCTCTGCTCATTACTCTACCTTAGTTTCCGGCTTGTCGGAGAGAAATTTCTATCCATGATGTTCCTGGGTTTGTTTCTAGGTGGAGTAGCCCCTATTTCCTTCTTCTGGTCGGATTTCTTTCTTTGAGATTCTTTCCGGCCTGCTGTACATTTCTGTGTCCGCTTACTTTCTTCTAGGGTTAAATTTCCTTTCCCTATTGTAAACAGCCTCTTGTCTTGATTTTCTTTTTGATTATTTGCAACCTTCTCAGCCTCTCCCGATTTTCATTCTCTCCTATGATACGAACCTTCTTCTTAGGTTCCATTTCCATGTTAGAGAGGTCCAGTATGACTGCTTTTCTTTTAAATCTTGGAGATGCGTTGTTTTCTGTTTCGTATTCGTCCACTGTGTATACACTTCATTCACTTATATCATTTCCTGAATCTATTGTCTCGTCAAGTGGTTGACTACAGTTAGTAATAATTTTATTTGTTGTCTTAGTGGCTTTTTTTCCGTGCACGTTTTCTTTCTTGTTTGTTTAGACTGGCTATTATCGTTCACTGTACTTGTTAATAATTGTGGACTGCTCACAATTGATTTTTGATTAGTGAATATTCCAAATGTGAAATTTGTTTTATTTCCTGCCTCTTTCTCTTTCCCCTTTTGGGTTATAACCACTTTTTCTTTCTGTTTTGTCTGCTTGTCCTTTATTTCCAACCCGTCTTGGGTCTCCTTTCTTACTATTTTAGTGTTTCCATTAGGTTCTTTTGAGGACACTTTTTTCCCACCTTCTATCACATTCTTCTTCTCCAGATCTGAGTTCGTCGATGAAATTTCTCCGTTCTCTTTCTCTATCCGCCCGTCTTCATGTATTTTCAATAACCTGTCTTTTGCTGTTACATATCCTTCCAGATATGTTAATTTCGTATTCATGAGGGCGATCAAAGAAGTCTGGTCCCTTGCTGTATCATTTAAAGCCTCGTATAGCTTTGTGAAGGGTGCTAGCGCTATGGTTAGAGTCGACATTATAGACATTAAGTCTGTTTTTTGTGTTGGGTCGATATTTGAAGATGAGGGTTCTTCACTACCTCTTCTACTAGTGAATGTTGTTTTGTTTTCTGCCAACGTTTTTGATTGTGGCGATCTTATGTTTCTGTTTGGGTTTCTAGCTGTTCCGCCCATTTCGTCATTTTTACTGAGATTGAATTCAGTTTGTATCCCAGCTTTCTCTATATTCACAGAATTTGCTTCTTGCATTAAAGCTGTTGTCTGCGTTGTAACTGACACTTTTTTTGTTGCCATTGGTTCTGTTAAAAACAGAGTGGTCTGAGTGCTGATAGCTGATGTTTCAGGCCTAAGGGTCTCGATCTCCTTCATTTGCGATGAAGGCGTGGTAGATAGGATCGCTTTTTCACTGGGTAGTCTCTGTCTAATGGCTGGTTTCTTAAAATGCCATCTAACCTGCGCATTATTAACTTCCTTCACTTCTTGCCCTCTTGTATCCTCTCTCTTTGACTGGCGTGGTGTCAGTCTTCCGTCTGTAGCACACTATTTAGTAGATCTGCGTCAGATATTTCTTCTTCTGTATACTTTTCCTTAAGTTCTTTAAGGCCAAAGTAGCTTTTTATACAGTCTGCCTTTGTTAGATTCAGCAAGGTCGTTTTATAGGCCGACTTTTTTTTTTTGCCTTTGAATTTAGGTGGGTTAATCAGTAATTTGCAATACTGTTGTTTCTGGGATTTCTTTCCCTGCTTCCTTCTACCACCTTTTCCACTTTCCACTAATGTGGACTTCGTTTTTATTTGGTCTTCCGATTCATATCTCTTGGAAGTATCCTCCTTATCTGATCCTGTCTGTATTTCTTGCGTCGTTTCGACTCCTCTACTTACGTTTTTCTCTCCAGACATTTTGTCAGTTATTATATTTGTATCTAAAGATTCATCCATCTTGCTTTTAAGAAGTTGATGTAGACGATCATATAAGGCCGCGTTTGGAGTTGCAGCAATGTCATCATTATAAAAAGCGTCATGTATCGATGTTATTTCTTCTAATGACTCATCCATGATTGCCATTGTTTTTGTTGGAATTTGTATCTTGCCGATTGAGATTTGCCTAGGAGTTGAGTGCAATTCCACTATGATTTCCATATTTTGGTTTGGTATCTGGGTTTGCTCAGGAGGATTGTCGTCTTTTACAGGCGAGGTCAAGGTGTTATCTTTTCCTAAGGTTTCCTCAACTGCTTTTAGCTGCGTTTTCGGTGTGTAGTTCATCCACGTTGTTCTCTCCCTCCACCTCCTCAAACTGTATTTTTTGCCTTATATCCTTCAGGCCTTTGCAAATTGTCTCCGCATCCTGTTCCATCGGCGGCTCTTCAGTCATCTCTGCTCTTGCTTCCGTTGTTATTTCCTCTATTGAAGGGCTTGGTTCCGCCTCCTTTGCTAAATTAGTATTTAGGATAGCTCCTGCCTTTTCCACATCTCTCACCATGCATGGTATTATCCCTTTGTTTACCAGATGTTCCACCTCTTTTACCCCTATATGGGTGTCAAAAGAGTGGACTCCCCCATTGCGTACTCCCTCCTTTTCCATGAAGTACGTTGGTCCAATTCCGGTGGTGCCCTTCAGGGCACTCCTGAGTAAGCGCCCCTGATTTCCCACTTTCCCCCCTTCTTTTTCCAACTGCCCCAATATTGATTCTGCTTTTCTCGCGGGCCACGAGGTCTCACCTCTCTTAGCAGTAGGCCATTTTATTTTGGACTGCGTCGGGTTTCTCATCAGGGCCTTAGAGTGTCTCCTCACCCTTTTCGATTTCCCCTCCAGCGTGCCTCCTTTTCTCCCACTTGGACACTGCCCAATCACCTGTGGCAGAGACATGTCAACTGGCAAATGTGTGGAAACCGCCTCATGAGTGATGGGAAGTGGAGGGTGTAGAGGCAGCGGGGAGACCCTACCTTCCTCTGTATTCTCATGGGGAATTAGTTCGGAGGGAATCATAATCCCTACTTCTTCCTTTTCGAGGACCCCGTCTGCGGCCCCTCCCGAACCCTGCTTTTCATTTAATTTCTTACCTTCCAGACGATTGGGCCTGTCCGTTTTCGAGTGCACGCCCACCTCGCACTCATCTCCTGATTTGCATCTTGGGATATGTAGTGGATTCACCATCTCCTTTGGTGAGGCGGGACTCATCCTAGCCTCCTGCTGCCTCCAGCCACGAGCAGCCCCACAGCTCCAAACAGACTCCCAACAGACTTTGCCTCTGCCCTTTTCGCGACTCCGGGCTTATCGCCGCAAGGGTGACGCGGCCGGCCTTTAATCCAGCTGGTCAGGTCACGTGATCAGTCACGTGATTGGTCTCTTGACAACAATATCAGCTGCGAAGAAGTATGCAGCTGAGAAGCTGAGATGCGGTGGTTTAAAGGGCCAGAGCCCTAGTCCAATCCACTCCTTGATATATAGATGTAGCTCGCCTCACTCCCAGTCTCTCAGCCTGTGCCACGTGCACACGCAGGTCAAGCACAGGAATGGCACAGGGGTCACAGCTCCACAGACTCCCAACAGACTTTGCCTCCTCCCTTTTCGCGACTCTGGGCTTATCGCCGCAAGGGTGACGCGGCCGGCCTTTAATCCAGCTGGTCAGGTCACGTGATCAGTCACGTGATTGGTCTCTTGACAACAATATCAGCTGCGAAGAAGTATGCAGCTGAGAAGCTGAGATGCGGTGGTTTAAAGGGCCAGAGCCCTAGTCCAATCCACTCCTTGATATATAGATGTAGCTCGCCTCACTCCCAGTCTCTCAGCCTGCGCCACGGGCACACGCAGGTCAAGCACAGGAATGGCACAGGGGTCACAGCTCCACAGACTTCCAACAGACTTTGCCTCCGCCCTTTTCGCGACTCCGGGCTTTATTCAAATAAGGAAAACACAGCACCTGAGAAATAACTCAGCAAGCTGTGACACTAGAGTGTTCCCAGCAGCGCCCAGGTTCGAATCCCCAGTAGAGGGCAAGCAAAAATTTAAAGTGACTTTGCTGCTATCCAAGAATGGTGCCAAGGTAACAAAAATGAAGGGAACAGTGGCAGCTTTTCCAGCAGAGGAACATCGTGCACCAAAGAGGATAACACACAAAGGAAAATAATTTGCTCTAACCAAAGCCAAGCTCCAATTTAAGTAACAAGTAGCTTTCAAGATTCACTAATTTCGCGCTCCAGGCTATCCTTTTTTCCTTTTCCTTACATTTACCTATAACTTCTGATTCTTCTTTCCACATAACCTGCATGTCCAATATTCAATCAATATTTGTAAGGAACAGCTTTCAAGCTATGCGTGTGTAACTTCAATGTATATGTGTGTGTAGCCTTCAATGCATATGTGTATTGTGATGAATCGGGTGGAGTCATCGCTGAACCCCAGCCAGAGATCTCCCATGTGGCCAGGAGACGGCAGGTGCTACCTGATCCTGACCCTGGGGGTGGTATTATGAGGGAGGATCATATGGGAGAAGATGGCTGTTGGGGAGATTTGGTGACCCCACTAGGAGGGATGCAGTATTCTTCCTTTCTAAATGAAGAAGACCCTATAATTGGTGGCATATTGTCACTATACAAATCCCTCCAGTTACAAAACACTAAAACCCATTCCTGCCAAACATTCTAGACAGAATATCATTTGAACCTCGTATGTACCTAATGCACACATAACGCCTTCAGTCTCTGATGTTTTTGTGCTAACTAAAAATCCCAAACAAAATCACCATAGAAGTCATATAAAACCTATGGGCTCCAACTCCCATAAAACCTCTAGACGAAGATGAGGAAGGAGGAGTTAATAAGGATCAAAGGAAACACTGAGCTGGGCATGTATGCTAGTTGTTGTAATAAGATCCAAACAGCGCAGGACATTTAAAAGTAGTGTCTGCATTGACAAGAGAAGCTGAAAAGAAGAAGGAAACAGACCACAGGAGAAGGCAATAGCACAGGAACGAACCGTGCTAGAGAAAGCGAGTGCTTTCAGCCTGCCATGTGCAAGCTGCACTTACCGAAGTGGTGCGTGTCCATAGAAGACATTCTCCAGCATTGGATCTTTCATGGATTCACATGCTTTGAATATTCCCCGTCGTCAGGCTGGGAATCCCCGGTACATTATATAGACCCTTTCCCGTAGGAAAACTTTTTCGACGCTTATGCGTCCTATCCACCTCGTTTTGTATCATGCGTGCCCGTGACGTCAGGACGTCATGATATAAATACAGGCCCCGCCCCCGCGCTCCCTCAGATTTCAACCGTCTTTCAAAGCAGTGGGATCTTCGTGTTACTACTAGTGATAACTAGATTGTTTTTTTGTCTGTTTCGCGTAAGCGAAGTTCAAATCTGGAGAATTATGTCTGGAAAGGCGTTATTTCGCCCATGTGCAACCTGTGGCCTCAAAAAGGTTTATGAAGGAGACGGCCACATGGACTGTATCTACTGTCTCCACCCGCACCACGCGGCGGATACATGTGAGATATGCCAGGGTTTCTCCCAAAAAACCCTTAAGGACCGTAAAAGAAGGCTGGTCGACTGGCTTAATGACGGAGCGGGTGCCTACCCGGCTTCGGAAGTTGGCTCCACGGCCTCCAGGAGCAAGTCGGAGCCTCCATCGAAGAAGGTGCGGCCAGCAGAAATTCGCCCTGAGGACAAGCATAAGGGGAAACATGCTGGATCCTCCTCATCTCATAAAAAGCCCTCCTCCTCCTCATCATCTAAGACGGAGAGGCTGGCGCTGTCTAAATCCTCCTCAGGGGACCGTCCCAGGTCTTCCGTGAGTCGAGAAGCTTCAGCCGGGAAGTCGGCATCAAAATCGACAACGAAGTCTAAAGGCTCGACGACGACGACTTCCTCGTCGACCTCGGTGTCGTTGACGATGCCTATTACCGTTCAAGCAGCAGCGGTTGGGATTCCTTCGTCGACGGAAACTCAGTCTATGGCTTGGCTGCCTGAGGTCTATGACCCGATCCCCCCTGAGGTCTTACTGCAGCCAGACACGGCCTGCTCGGCGGAAGGGGAAGGTGACATGGTTCTGCAGCCATTGGATTTAGGCTTACGGCCTTCCACGTCGACGACGACGGCGACGAGTGCGAGCGGGGGTATGGTACCTATATCATCCACGTTGCTGAACCCCCAGACAGTTTTGTCTCTGGATGTGCTTAATACTCTTCAGAAGCTACTACAGCGGCTGGATACCCAGTTCCCTCAACCTGGGACGTCATCGTCACTTCTGTCTGTACCTTCCGTCGACGAGCAAACTTGTACGGCTCGCTCGTCGACGAATCACCCATCGGCTCCCCAGGCGGTAAAAGATCGTCCTCGAGCTCAGGAGGAGGGTGAGTTGTCGGAGTCCGACTCTATACATGATGACTCTGGGTCAGACATCTCCCTGTCACCGTCGAGGGACCCGACATGGAATTCGGATGTAGAATTGGAGTCTACGAGGAGCCAGACACAGCCATCTCCCCCTGATGATGTGGGAGCCTTCCATGCAATGATGGGGAAAGCGTGTTCCGAATTCGGCTTGATTCCTGAGGAGCAGAGGAAAGACTGTTTCCTTTTTGACCATATGGGTCAAAGGAGAAAATCGGTATTTGCCATCCCAATCCTTGACCACGTGTGGCAAGAAGGTCTCAAAACGATGCGCCATCCGTTCTCGGAACCAGCCATAAAGGGACGGATCGAGAAAAAGTTTAAAGCTCCTGAGTCCACTCCAAAATGTCTAACATCACAGCCTTTGTCTGACTCGGTGGTGTCGGCGGCAGCAGCTAGGAAGGCCAGGGTCCAGCAGAAATGTTCAACGCCACCGGAAAGCGAGGCTAGGAGGCAGGACGCATTTGGAAAGAAGGTGCTCTCGGTCGGAGCGACGACAGTAAGAGCAGCCAATTCCTTAGCGATCGTGTCACGATATGATAGGGAAATGTGGCACAAATTAGCCCCTATCCTAGAACACCTGCCAGACGAACACCGAAAAGCAGCTATGTTACTGGTGCGGAACGGCGAGGAGGCCTCGAACCACGCTATTAATATCGCAGTGGACCTAGCAGAGTCTGGTTTCAAACAAATCAACCATGGAGTAGTGCTTCGTCGACAAGCGTGGCTCAAATGTACTACTTTCCGTCCTGAAGTACAGTACAAAGTCCTGGACATGCCATGCGAAGGGGAGCACCTGTTTGGCGAAAAAGTTGATGAAGCGCTGAAAGGGATGAAAGAAGACACGGATACTGCTAGGTCCCTCGGCGCCCTTCAAACGGGTAGAAATTTTCGCTCTTTTCGCCCTTTCAGAGGTGCTTCTGGAAACTCCCGCTTTGGAGCCTCGAGGGACCGTGGATTTAACAGGCCCTCGTACTCTTCACAAGGGTTCAGACGAGCGTCCCAGTCGGCACGTGGAAGCAGGGACTATCAAGCCTCCAGGCGGCGAGGCTCAGGTCCGTCGTCAACGAAGAACAAGCAAACCAGCAACCAATGACGGCCTTCGGAACGTCCTGGGGGGTCGAGTCTCTCATCACTTCGACCGATGGAAATGCATCACCAAAGATCGATGGGTCCTAGACACGATTCGCATGGGTCATGCGCTGCAATTCAAAGACAAGCCTCCGCGTCTTCCTCCTTTATTCTCGACACAGCCCCACCTCCAAATCCTACGACAAGAGGCGGAGCTTATGTTGCGAAAAGGGGCGGTAGAGAGAGTTCCTGTGGCACAGGAAGGCCAAGGAGTTTATTCCAGGTTCTTTGTTGTCAAAAAGCCAAACGGCAAATGGAGGCCCATTCTCGACCTGAGGGTACTCAACAAGTGGCTAAAGAGCCAAAAATTCAAAATGCTAAAACTCCAAGAGGTTATCAGATCGGTGCAACCCATGGACTATCTCTCTTCACTAGACCTTCAGGATGCTTATTTTCACATCCCAATACGCCCACGACACAGGAGATATTTAAGATTCGTCGTCGGGAGAAAGCATTTTCAGTTCAAGGTCCTCCCGTTCGGGCTCAAGTCCTCCCCCAGGACGTTCACCAAGTGCTTGGCCCCTATAGCGGCCCATTTAAGGAAGGATGGTCATCATGTCTATCCATATCTAGACGACTGGCTAATCAGAGGGTCATCCAAGGAACAAACACGAGACAGTCTACGAGCCACAATGTCCATCTTACAGGAACTGGGCTTCGCAATAAACTTCAACAAGTCCTCAGTAGAGCCTTCGAGGACCTTGGTCTTTCTAGGAGCGGAGTTTCATACGCACACAAGCCTGGTGAAACCATCCAGCGAAAGAATTCAGAAACTTCAAAACAAGGCGTCGGAATGGAGCGGCGGTACCAGAGTCTCTGTGCGCAAGTACATGTCCCTGCTAGGGACCATGTCGTCCTGCATTCCGTTAATAAACAACTGCCGTCTGTTTATGAGGCCTTGCCAGGAATTTCTAGCGGACCGTTGGGCACAGAGCAGAGGTCGCTGGTCCGACAGACTGGTCGTCGACGAACAACTAGTTCAAGCACTCGGCTGGTGGAAAGTGTCTACTCACCTAACGAGAGGGATGCCTCTACTGGAACCAGAGTTCCAAAAGACGGTGGTGACGGATGCATCGCTGAGCGGATGGGGAGCTCATCTGGATATGTTACAGGTACAAGGCCAGTGGTCTTTGCAGGAGTCCTCCCTGCATATCAACCTGCTAGAACTGAGAGCAGTGCGATGGGCTCTGAAGTCTTTTCTTCCGCAACTGAGGGACTCGGTGGTGCGTGTCATGACGGACAACACCACTACGATGTTCTACTTGAGGAAACAAGGAGGGACACGTTCCAGGTCCCTATCGACAGAGGCACAGAAAATCTGGCATTGGGCCCTTCAACACAACATACAAATCTTAGCATTTCACCTACCAGGAGTGAAAAACGTGGAAGCCGATGCCCTCAGCAGAGAAATGAACGAAGTTCACGAATGGGTGCTGAACGACCAACAACTTCAACAAGTATTCAAGGAATGGGGACACCCTTCCATAGACCTGTTTGCAACGAAGAACAACAAGAAATGCCATCAGTACGCAAGCAGATGGCCTCAGCAGGGCTCACTGGGGGATGCGTTCTCATTCCCATGGACGAACAAATTCCTGTACGCATTTCCTCCTTTTCCCCTTGTCAGGAGGACGTTGCAATGGATCCTCAGGTACCCATGTCGGGTAATTCTGGTGGCCCCATACTGGGCCAGACAAGTGTGGTTTTCAGACCTACTACACTTAGCGGCGGCGGAACCGATGAGATTCCAGAAGACCCCCGACCTTCTGTCTCGACAGGAGGGTGTCGTTTGGCATCACGACCCGGACAGCCTCAAGTTGACGGCCTGGCTCCTGACTTCGCCGAATTTGGTCGGCTAACGATTCCGGAGGACTGTCGACGTATCCTGCAAGCGGCAAGAGCACCTTCCACAAACGCCTCATACGCGTACAAATGGAAAAGGTTCTGTCAATGGTGTGAGGATCAACCAGGTTTGGCCCCGCAATCGATTAGGCCGGAACAGCTCCTTCCATACTTGCTGTTATTAGCTCAAATGGGCCTGTCGGTGTCGTCAATAAAAGTACACCTAGCAGCCATTTCCAGGTTTACTCGTCGACGGCACTCGGCACCATTGTTCAGCGACCGCCTGATTAAGCACTTCCTTAAAGGCCTCTTTCGGAGTTTCCCTCCAGAGAAGAAATTTCCACCGGAGTGGAGCCTCAATCTGATCTTAACGTCTCTTATGAAACCTCCGTTTGAGCCAATGTCATCATCGTCTCTGAAGTTTCTGTCGTGGAAATTGGCCTTCCTGGTGGCCATCACTTCAGCCCGACGTATCTCAGAAGTTCAGGCTCTAATGGTGGACCCACCATACTTACGATTTTTCAAGACCAAGGTAGTCCTAGCCACTAACCCACAGTTCATACCAAAAGCTCCTTCGGTGTTTCATAAACACTCTTCTATCGTGTTGCCTACGTTTTTTCCGGAGCCATGCTCGGGAGCGGAGCGCATGCTACACACATTGGATGTAAAAAGGGCTCTCAAGTTTTATCTTCATCGTACGCAACCGTTCAGAGAAACGAGACAGCTGTTTGTGGCCTATGGGTTGGGTGCTAGAGGAAAAGCCATTTCAAAGCAAGGACTTTCAAGATGGGTGTCATCTACCATCTCGTACTGCCATTCCAAGGCAGGGAAGCCTCTTCTACGACGGCCAAGAGCTCATTCAACTAGAGCAGCGGCATCGTCGACGGCACTGTGGGCCGGAGTCCCTCTAGGGGACATCTGCATGGCGGCTACCTGGGCGACTACACACACCTTTACCCGCCATTACTGCCTGTCGCAGCAACATGCTGAAGACACCCGGATGGGACAGGCGGTGCTTCGACACCTATTCCAGTAAGGTAAGCCCCGGCTGCGGGGTGGCATCCTGTGGAATTTATGACTGTATGTGGTCCGTTTTTTCCCTATGTAAACTATTACTGATGTATACATAATCTTAGGGAACGGCCTTTTGCGAAGAATGTATAGGGGTTTGCATGCACACCTCCTCTTGGGGGTAGTACTGCTATGTAATCTATTCAAAGCATGTGAATCCATGAAAGATCCAATGCTGGAGAAGGGAATAGTTTCTTACCTGTAACTCCATTTCTCCAGCATTGGTATCTTTCATGGATTCACATGCGCCCACCTGCCTCCCCTGATCATGCAAACCGGTTCCCCCACTACTTTGGGGGCCGAAATCTGAGGGAGCGCGGGGGCGGGGCCTGTATTTATATCATGACGTCCTGACGTCACGGGCACGCATGATACAAAACGAGGTGGATAGGACGCATAAGCGTCGAAAAAGTTTTCCTACGGGAAAGGGTCTATATAATGTACCGGGGATTCCCAGCCTGACGACGGGGAATATTCAAAGCATGTGAATCCATGAAAGATACCAATGCTGGAGAAATGGAGTTACAGGTAAGAAACTATTCCCTTCCAGGCACCGTAAGAGGACCGGCAGCCACAGCCAAGCTACCGCCAGTGCGGTGGAAACCAGAAGCAACCGACTTGCAGGCGGACGAACGTGGAACCAGCAGAAGAGCCAAAAGAAGGGCTGCAGAGTGTAGAATGCCATTCTAAGATGAAGGCTTCAGTGCACCTACGTGCCATGGGTCGGAGGTGCTGCCAGACACTGGTGAGTCTTCCCCGAGATAGTGTGGACCCCGGGGCATACCGACAGCACGTGAGCCATTAAGAACTCATTGTGAATACCAAATAAATGGAAAACAAGGACAGAATGTTCCCAAATCCCCATGTATGAGATGTCAGTGTGGGGAAGATTGGAGCAAGTATTGCCACAAGCCAATGAATGCTAGTGAAGGAGTTAAAAGACAAAGCTTGAACAGGTCTCCATGTATTAGATGTCAGTATGGAGAAAGCTGGAAAAAGTGTTACCAATATCAAATGAATACCACTGAAGATGTTAAAAGGTCGAACTTGAACAAGTCTCCACATATGAGATGTCAGTGTGGGTAAAGTTGGAACAAGTAATTCCTCAAGCCAAGAAAGTTTATACAGTGAAAGTTTGTGTGTACATATGTGTGTGCTGGGCTGAAAAGCATTGAGAACACTATAAATAAGCCCTGGTGAAAGAAGCACATCAGGCAGTGAGCAGATACTTGGCAGAGAAGCATACCAGGAGATCTGCAAACCCCAGAAAGGGATTCCTGGCAGTGGAGTACACCAGGTGATCCTGTTTGAAATACAAAAAAACATTAAAACGAAGACTTCATGGAAAATGCACATCAGGCAGTAAGCCTTTGGGGAGATGATACCTGGTGGAAAAGAATACCAGGCGATCTGCAGGCCCCATCGAGGATTCCTGGCAGGGAAGTATACGAGGTAATCCAGTTGAAGTATACAGAGGACACACACATTGTGGGCAGATACCTGGCAGGCGAGTATACCAGGTGAGCTACAAGAATCAAATGGAAAAGAAGTCCTGGCAGACAAAGTACCAGGCAAGTTGAAGTTTAATCCTACCTGAGATATCCAGGGGAAGGCAACCCCCTCTGGATCCAAGGATTATTTTATTGGATCCTTCTGTTTTGTTCTGAACACTTTTACTGAATTTACATAAGAGGCATTTTTCCTTACACTATTAGGTGTGAGGGTCAGATTAATGTTTAGGACACAAGGACAGTTTTTATAATTCTCCAGTATGGGGTCTGGCATGGATTCACATGCTCATGAATATTCCCTGTCGTCAGGCTGGGAATCCTCGGTAAAGAAAAAATCAGTATCAGTTTCGTTTCTGATCTGTCTTTCGTAGTAGTAACCAATCACTGATCTCTGCGTCATACTGACCACAGCCAATGAATGCCCTCTACCTAAGCCCCGCCTCTGGCAGCCATCTTAAGATTTTTACCGCACGTTCAAGTGTTGGGAGTCCTCGTGCTTAGCTCTCGAGCTTTTACTGCGTGTTTCACGCTTTTTCAGGTGAATTTTCACATTTTTTCGGTTAATCGAGCCTCAAGCTCCACCGTTTCTACTCCCGTTAACGGCTACCCGTTGCGGGATTTTCCTACACCCCTCAAGGGTGAAGATTTCGTCGAATCAACTTCTTGGAGGATTCCAGAAGATTTGCGGCCTACTTCGAGATGGCCCAGGATGCGAGTTTGTCGCCCGGACCCAAGCTGTTTTGCAGCTGCCCTGGATGCGGGCTGTAACGCTCACCTGGCTCCCACGGAGGCGCTGGTCTGGTCTGGGTTGCTGTGGCCTCTTCAAGCGTGATGCGCAGAATTCGGACCACCGATTGAACAGGACCCCCAAATCTTGCGTGTCTGGCCCGTAGGAATATCCTTCTGCAGATGAGAAAGGGGGTTAACTGTCTGCTGAATAATGCGCTTGCTCTCCCCTTTCCCCCTTAGTTATCCTCTGACTTCCTCCAAAACCCCCGGTTTAAGCTCACCTTATGGTTTGGAAGGATGAACTCCCCATTCTGCTTCTTGTGCAGGGGCGCGCGTTCGTCCAGTTACTTCACTGGTTTTCAGAATGGCGCTGGCAAATCCACTTGACTTTACTGAGCAATACGCCGTAAGTATGAAGATGCAAAAGTTCAAGTGTGAGCCTTCTTTTATGTTGTCTTTTTCTGTCCTTTATTTCAGGTGCAGAACAAAGGCGATGCGTTGAGGGGTTAAATTGCCGGGGTAAAATCAGGTGAGTTAGTGATGCGGGCGACCCCTCTAAATGTCTTTATAATTCCCCAGTAATGTCTTTTGTCCTTTCCCCATAGGGGCCGGGGTGCGGTACCTGCCAGAGATGTGGCGCCGACCCGAGATGTGGGATGGCTCACCAAGAATAGCCGGTAAGTAATATGGCTGAAAATCCGGCTTTCCTCTTGTGTTCCCTTGCTCACCTTTTGTCTCTTCTTCTTCTCTCCCATAGGTGCGGTGCAGAGGTGTGGCGACCGGCACTGAGAGCCGCGATGGGTTCTAGGTGAGTATTCTTCCACAGCCCCACCCAAGTAACAAAATAGTTCCTTCAGAAAAATAGTCCCTCATAAGCCTCATTTGGCTTGGTTCTTCATGCAGCATGGTCTGCATCAGGTGAGTGTGCAGCATGGTCTGCTTCAGGTAAGTGCACCAAACACTTCCCCTTATGAGCCTGGCACCTATGGCGCCAGGACTGATGTCCAACATGAGCCTGGCGCCAATGGTGCCAGGACAAAGTCCAAAGAGCCCCTATAAAGGGCCGCTGGGCTTTTACCCGGGGGCGTGATGCCTGCTCCCGGGAGTGCTGGGCCTGGCCTGGTGCTCCGGGGGTAGGCATCATGACAGCACTCCCCCCCCCAAGGCCCCTCCCAAGGAGGTTTCGGTTTGTTCAGGAAATTCCGATGGAACCTTTTTACTAGCCGAGGTGCATGTACGTGGTCGCTGGGTTCCCAAGATCTTTCCTGAGGCCCGTACCCCTTCCAATCAATTAGATAGAAAAGTTTTGATTTTGAGATCTTAGAGTCCAAAATGTTCTTCACCTCGAATTCAGGCTCCCCATCTATCTGGATTGGTTCTGGTGGCTTTATTAATCTGGTTCCTGGTTGCACTGGTTTCAAAAGCGACACATGAAAGACGGGATTAATCCGCATGTTAGCTGGTAGATCTAGCTTGACTGTCACTGGGTTAATTATAGCTTTGATCGAGTAAGGGCCTAAATACCTTGGATTAAAAGTCTGAGGTCCCTTGAGCGATAAGTGTTTGGTAGCCAACC
The DNA here is from genome assembly GCF_040938575.1 of Ambystoma mexicanum. Classification (NCBI taxonomy): domain Eukaryota; kingdom Metazoa; phylum Chordata; class Amphibia; order Caudata; family Ambystomatidae; genus Ambystoma; species Ambystoma mexicanum. The sequence goes on along the minus strand of NC_090934.1, from coordinate 938,134,239 downwards.
ATACTTGATCCCCTATTTGGTATGGAGGCGCCTCCTTGCGATGCGATCCGCATTCTTTTTGTATTTCCCTTTCGCATGTTGTAAGTGTGCAGTAGCATCCTTGAAGGCTTGAGTAATCGTAGAATGCAAATGGTCCACTGCGGGCATTTCGAGGCTCAAAGGTGAGTCCAGGTCTGAAGTACGAGGGTGATGTCCATATAGGGTATAAAAGGGGCTCTGACCAGTTCCAGAGTGTATCGAGTTATTGTATGCATATTCAGCCACCCATAAAATGTCCTTCCAATTACCCTCCGATTGGTGCAACATACATCGTAGATATTGTTCAAGGGTCTGGTTCGTTCTCTCCGTCTGACCATCGGTCTGTGGGTGGTGGATGGTTGAGAGTCTTACGTCGATTTGTGCCAGTTGACAACACTTTTTCCAAAAACGAGAAATGAACTAGCTTCCCCGATCGGAGATTAGTATGGACGGGAATCCATGCAGACGGATGACATTTTTGAGGAATTCCTTGGCAAGAACAAAAGCTGAAGGTAATCCTTTCAATGGAATAAAATGGGCCATCTTGGAAAATAAATCCACCACAACCAGAATAGTATTGTATCCATTACAAGAGGGCAGGTCCGTGTTAAAATCTAGTGACAAGGTGTGCCAAGGTGCTGGTGGAATGTCTAAGGGTTGAAGAAGACCGGCGCGTTTTGTTTTTTGACCTTTGTTTTGGGCGCAAACTCCACAGGACATCACGAAAGATTTAATATCCTTTCGCCAGGACGGCCACCAGAATTGTCGTTTAATTTTTTCCTCTGTTTTGGCAATGCCAGGATGTCCTTCCATCAGAGTATCGTGATGACGGGAAATAACCAGTTCTTTCAATTCCTTTTCTGGCAAAAATAAACGTCCTTGGAAGTAAGGTAAGCCATAGTTGATTGAAAAGGCAGACCCCCTTTTGATCCAATCCTGCAAGGCTGAAGAGTCCAGGAATAGTTTTACCCGTGCTTGAATGTCTTCAAGGGTTTGTAAAGTGGTTATCCCCAAGATTCTTTGTTCGGGAATTATCGGCACAGGTTCTGAGTTTGTGTCCATTTCTCCCATTCCAATTCGAGATAGCGCGTCCGCTTTACCATTCTTACAGCCAGGACGGTAGGTGATTACAAAATCGAACTCAGCAAAGAATAAAGCCCATCGGAGCTGTCGTGAAGACTGAGCCTTGGCAGTTTTTAAATATTGTAAATTTCGATGATCTGTGATCACGGTGATGGTATGCCTGGCGCCAAGAAGATAATGCCGCCAAGCCTTAAAGGCGGACTTAATGGCTAATAATTCCTTATCGGTAATTGCATAATTTATCTCCGGCGGCGAGAACTTTCTGGACCAAAATGCTACGGGGTGCAGTTGGTTGGTTTCGGGGTCTCTCTGAGACAGGACTGCTCCCATGGCTAAGCTGGATGCATCGGTTTTGACTATATATGGGAGATCAGGACGCGCATGTTTCAAAATAGGTGCAGACGTAAATTTAGCTTTTAATTCCTGAAAGGCCTGTTCAGCTTCCTCGGTCCATTCAAAACGTTTATTCTTCCGCAAGAGTGCAGTGATGGGTTGCACCACCCGTGAAAATTCTGGGATAAACCTGCGATAAAAATTGGCAAAACCAAGCATGCTTTGGACACCTTTCACCGAACTAGGTGATGGCCATTTGAGGATGGCATCTACTTTCCGTGAGTCCATTCGGACCCCTTTAGGTGTCAGGATGAATCCAAGAAATTCAACCTCGGTGGTATGGAAAACGCATTTTTCCAGCTTTGCAAACAGTTTGTGCTGGCGCAATTTCTCAAGGACGGCCCTGACATGTTTTCTGTGATCAGATTCCGAAGAGGAGTACACCAGAATGTCATCGATATATACACGACAACACAGACGTCGATGAGTTCCCGAAGGACATCGTTCATGAAGAATTGGAAGGCAGCAGGCGCGTTGCACAACCCGAAAGGCATCACCTGGTATTCGAATAGTCCATATTTTGTACGGAAGGGCGTTTTCCATTCGTCGCCTTCTTTAACTCGTACCAGATGATAAGCCCCCCGGAGATCTAACTTGGTGTATATGCAAGCGTCCTTCACCTGGTCAAGAAGTTCAGGGATCAAAGGCAGAGGGTAATTTTTAACAGTTATCTGGTTCAATGCGCGGTAATCGATACAAGTTCTAAGGTCACCTTTTTTTGGCACGAAGAACAAAGCTGAGGATGCCAGAGACTTTGACGGGCGAATGAAACCATTGGCTAGGTATTGATCTAAATATTTTCTCAAATGCAGATTCTCCGGCTCAGTAAGGGCATAAATCCTGCTACAAGGGGGTTGTGCACCGGGCACCAGATCGATTTGGCAATCGTACGATCTGTGAGGAGGTAACGTGTTGGCCTGTTCCTTTTGGAAGACGTCCTGAAAGTCTTGGTATTCCGGAGGTAGTTGCATGGAGACAGAGGTTACTGATGCTAGACTGACCTTCAGACTTTCTGGGTAGCAGGTTCGTGCACACTCTGGAAAGGTTATTTTCTTTGCTCGCCAATCAATTCGAGGATTATGTGTCTCTAACCAAGGGATTCCGAGTATAACCTGAAACTGTGGAGCCTTGATTACATCAAACACAACTGCCTCCCGATGGCCGTCCGGACCTACTAGTGTTACCTCAGTTGTGGAATGTGTTACCGGTCCCCGAGGCAATTTCGGTTCCATCGACTGTGGTGATGACATCTTTGCTGGTTTTAGGACGCAGGGGGAGGTTAATCCTGGAGACCAATTCAGGATCCACGTAGTTTCCTATAGCCCCACTATCGATGTATGCCTTTATTGCATGCAACCGCTTAGGCTGTTGCGGATCTACGAGGACCATTGGCACAGTGAAATGCGAGGTCTGTGTGTTCGTTTTCAAGCTCGGCAAGCGGACCCCTACGCTTGTCGGGCGGGGTCGTTTCCCGATACAGAGGTTTCATGGATTTTTTCAGCGGCTCCTACCACCTTCCTGGTCGGCCTTGCCAGGCAATCTCGTAGAAAGTGTCCAGAGATTCCACAATAAAGACATAGGTGCATCTGCCGTCTTCTTTCATGTTCCTTTTGCGTTAAAAGTCCTTTAACTCCTCCGATTTGCATTGGCTCTGAGGCTTCAGCCCCCTTGAGGTTAACGTGGGTCTTGACTAACACCAGGGTCTCAAACTTGGACCGATCTGCTTTTCTGTTTTGCAGTCTGTGATCCAATTGGACCACTAAGTCTATATATTCTGAGCACTCTTGGGGCGGATTTACAACTTGGGCCAGGACATCTTTAAGTTCTCTGCGTAGACCTCGATAAAATAACGTGATTCTTTTATCCTCTGGCCACCCAGTTTCCACAATTAGTCTATTAAAGGTTGCAATGTAGGAAAGGAGGTCTTGATTGCCCTGTCGCAGAGATAGAAGTTCGTCATCTAGAGCCTGCCCCTGGGAGTGACGAGCAAATAACCTTTCCATGCTTGCTTGAAATCTTTGAAAATCACGAAGAATCGGGTCATCTTGAGTTACCAGTGGAACTGACCAATCGGTAGCACTGCCGCTGAGATATGACAATACAAAGGCTACCTTGGTCTGGTCATTAGGCAAGGCCCCAGGTCTGCACAGGAAATGCAAACGACACTGATTCATGAATACGGGGAATCGTTTGGGGTCCCCCAGCAAAGCGTTCGGGTGGGGCCAGCGGCACCGGGTTACTGGAAAGCACAGGAGCGGGGTTCCCTCCGGAACCGGGTAAAGGAGTTTGTCCAGCTTGACCGTGCAAAAGCTGTCTAGCCAGGTCATCAGCTCTTTCCTTTGTTACAATCACTTCCCTCCTGAGAGCATTAGTCTCTTGACGAGCGGCGTGTACTTCGGCCCATAATTGCCCCAGTAGTTGGGCCAACTGGTCAGTCTCGGAAGTTTCCATAGCGCCTGGGTGGGAATTTGTAGGAAGGCTTCGCGTTCTGTAACGCTCACCTGGCTCCCAAGGAAGCGCTGGTCTGGGTTGCTGTGGCCTCTTCAAGCGTGATGCACAGAATTCGGACCACCGATTGAACAGGACCCCCAAATCTTGCTTGTCTGGCCCGTAGGAATATCCTTCTGCAGATGAGAAAGGGGATTAACTGTCTGCTGAATAATGTCCTTTCCCCCTTCGTTCTCCTCTGACTTCCTCCAAAACCCCCGGTTTAAGCTCACCTTATGGTTTGGAAGGATGAACTCTCCATCCTGCTTCTGGTGCAGGGGCGCGCGTTCGTCCAGTTACTTCACTGGTTTTCAGAATGGCGCTGGCAAATCCACTTGACTTTACTGAGCGATACGCCATAAGTATGAAGATGCAAAAGTTCAAGTGTGAGCCTCCTTTTATGTTGTCTTTTTCTGTCCTTTATTTCAGGTGCAGAACAAAGGCGATGCATTGAGGGGTTAAATTGCCGGGGTAAAATCAGGTGAGTTAGTGATGCGGGCGACCCCTCTAAATGTCTTTATAATTCCCCAGTAATGTCTTTTGTCCTTTCCCCATAGGGGCCGGGGTGCGGTACCTGCCAGAGATGTGGCGCCGACCCGAGATGTGGAATGGCTCACCAAGAATAGCCGGTAAGTAATATGGCTGAAAATCCGGCTTTCCTCTTGTGTTCCCTTGCTCACCTTTTGTCTCTTCTTCTTCTCTCCCATAGGTGCGGTGCAGAGGTGTGGCGACCGGCACTGAGAGCCGCGATGGAGCCGGGCGGCGTCTCGGGAACAGGTGAGTGAAGCGCAGTGCTACAGCGAGCAACGCAGTGCTTTTAAATGGAAGTCTTCCTTCAGGAATGCTGGCGTGAAGATTCCGGATGCAGGTAAGAAGGTTGAAATAGTTTTTGGTTTTCACCTTTCTCTTCCCTTATTCCCTTACAGGTGTTCTAGGTTCGAGGGGGGCGTGGCTGGAGTCCAGGTGCAGGAGCAGACATGGTGAGCGTTCAGCTGCTGGGATGCAGAACAACGCGAAGCACGTGTGGCTTTCCGGGTGTGGCTTAAATAGCCTTGAAAGAAGTTCCAGGTGAGTATTCTTCCACAGCCCCACCCAAGTAACAAAATCGTTCCTTCAGAAAAATAGTCCCTCCTAAGCCTCATTTGGCTTGGTTCTTCATGCAGCATGGTCTGCATCAGGTGAGTGTGCAGCATGGTCTGCTTCAGGTAAGTGCACCAAACACTTCCCCTTATGAGCCTGGCGCCTATGGCGCCAGGACCGATGACCAACATGAGCCTAGCGCCAACGGCGCCAGGACAAAGTCCAAAGAGCCACTATAAAGGGCCGCTGGGCTTTTACCCGGGGGCGTGATGCCTGCTCCCGGGGTGCTGGGCCTGGCCTGGTGCTCCGGGGGTAGGCATCATGACACGGGCTGCAGAATGTGTTTAAGAAAGACGAACATTTGCAATGCCTCTACTGTCTTCATGGGGACAAGACTCATGTAGAGAAGGACTGCCAGTTCTGCAAGAACTTGTCGGAGCGGATCATGAGGGACCGTCGATCCCGTCTCGCCAGCTGGTTGGAGAAGGGCTCAACAGGTGAGAAGAAGAAGAAAGGGTCCGAGCGGGCTTCTAAGTCCTGTGCGGGCGCCCCGGCGACGGGGGCCCAACACCAGGCCAAGCGCCGCGAGTCCGCTGGCTCCGGGTGTGCCGAAAGGTCAGGCTCTTTGGTCGCCAGGCAGGGCGCACCTTCCCCGGCTCCGTCAACCACTAGCCAGTGCTCCGGTTCGGGGAAGAGGAAGTCTGAGACCCCGGGTAAGCTTCGGGAGAAGCCCCGTCCGATCTCGGAAGAGGGGGAGCGAGGCGTCGCCCCTCCCCCGAAGGAGAAGGCCCGGGACGCACCTAAGGTGGTGAAGGCGCCTACCCAGCAGCAAAAGGCCTCTATCGAGGCGATCGCGGCGACTCTGGCCAAGCCGGCAGAGACCACGCCAGCGGAGACTGCCTCCATGACTAGAGTTTCCCTGCCGCCAAGGAGGGAATCCTCTTTTCAGCCCATCGTCGTGGCCTCCATGATGGAAGAAGCGAGGGGGGGCACGGTAGCCTCCTCGAGCTCGGAGTCAGCCTCGGGTGAGGAACTGACCGAGGCCGTGAGGAACCTCGAAGTCCAATTCGAGAAGGTTTGATCCCGTAAGGAAGATCCTTGGGAGATAACAGAGGAAGACGACGATGGCGAGGAAGAGCAGCCTTCCCTTCCGGCGCGGCCGGAACCTAGGCCTCACGATGGCTCGGCGGCCATTTTGTCTGCGATCCAGTGCTTATGCTCTGAGATAAGGACGAGATTCCCACGGCCCAGACCGGAGGACCCGCAACCTGGCCCGTCGGGAAGTCCTCAGAACAAACGACGGAGGACCCAACCCTCTCCTCCGCTCGCCCCCGTAAGGCCTACAGTTCCCTCCTCATCCTCCCACGAATCGGGAGATGACGGTGCATTGGGCTCGACGACAGGTTCTGAGGGCGACGACAACGGAATGGGTCTGCCATCTCCCGTCGCACGGGCCTCGCTGCCCGACGAGATTGGCTCATTCCACGCCATGATCGCCAGGATGTCCGAATTGTTCCAGCTCTGCCCGGAGGAGCAGAAAAAGGAAGGTTTCCTCTATCAGTGCCAGGAGGCCAAGAGGAAGACTGTCATCGCGGTGCCTCTAATCGATGACATCTGGGAGGAGCGCCTGTCGGTTCTCAAAAACCCCTCCACGGCACCAGCCAAACGGGACCGATACGAGAAGAAGTACCGGGTCCCCGAAACCGCTCCCCTGTGCCTCAGGGCCCAGCCAACGCCAGACTCGGTCGCCTCGGCGACGGCGAAGAAGAAAGCGGCGGGGTCAGGAGCCTCGACGTCGAATTCCCCGCCGGACGGCGAGGGAAAGAAGTTGGACGCCATGGGGCGGCGGCTCATTTCGTCGGCGGCGACGACGATCAAAGCGGCCAACGCCCTGGCGATCATGGCCCATTACGACAGGGAGCTCTGGTTTAACCTGGCCCCCATATTGGACTTCCTGCCGGACGACAAGAGGTCCGAGGCCCTGGAAATACTGCAAGAGGGCGAGGTGGCGTCGGACCACGCCATAACGGTGGCAACCGATATTGCCGATACTGGGTTCCGCCAGCTGGGCAACGGTGTTTGCCTACGACGACGGGGTTGGCTCCGGGCGACCGACTTCCGTCAGGACGTCCAGACCAGGGTGTTAGACATGCTGTTCGACGGCAGCAACTTGTTGAGGAAGGCGGTGGACGAATCTCTCCAAGCCATAAAAACGGACACAGACGGCCCGTGCCCTAGGAGCCCTTCAGCTACGACGGCCCTTTCGGAGCTCCGGAGGCAGACAGGGTGCCTCCAAGGGATCCAGCGGTGGCTCGTCGTCCTACCGCCAGGCGGCACGCTCCTCGTCTCAGGAGGCCTACAGGGGTCGCGGCAAACAGGGAGCGCCTCGCCGCCGTCGGCAAGGTGAACAGGGGGGCAAGGCCACCACCTCCAAGCAGGACTGAACCGGCCGTGGTCTCGGGCCCCCACCGAAGCACCCCGGTGGGAGGCCGGCTGACGAATTTCGTCGGCGTGTGGAAGTCCATCTCCACCGACCGTTGGGTGCTGGATACCCTGGCAAGAGGACACTCTATCGAATTCCTGAAGAAGTGCCCTCACGTTCCACCTGTGGCCAGGAAGGAAAATCACGTCCCGCAACTGCTGTTGGAAGTACGGGCGATGCTCAGGAAAGGCGCCATCAAGCTTGTCCCGAAGAGGCTCCGGGGCTCCGGGGTGTACTCAAGGTACTTCCTCGTCAGAAAGAAGACTGGCGGCTGGCGCCCCATCCTGGACCTTCGTCGTTTGAACAAATACATCAGATCACAAAAGTTCAGGATGGTCACCCTCCAGCACGTACTGGGACAGCTGGAGGAAGGCGACTTTCTATCGTCGTTGGACCTGGAGGATGCATACTTCCACGTTCCCATCCTCAAAAGTCACCGAAGGTTCCTCAGGTTCGTCGTCCAGGGACGCCACTACCAATTCAGAGCACTGCCGTTCGGATTGAAGTCGGCCCCCAGGCTCTTTACCAAGTGCCTAGCACCAGTGGCGGTGCGGCTGCGCCTGCAGGGGATTCACGTCTACCCCTACCTGGACGACTGGCTCATCCGCTCAAGGACGAGGGAACTCGCCGTCGAACACACTGCGAGGACCGTCCAGCTACTCACAGACCTGGGATTCGCCATAAACTACCCAAAGTCCCACCTGGTGCCGTCGCAGGTGGCCCTGTTTCTGGGAGCGAAGCTCGATACAGTGAGGCACCTGGCGGCCCCGTCGGAAGAACGGACAAAGGCCATTCTAGGCAAAGTGCAGCGCCTGCTAGCCACGGACATGGCCAGGGTGAGGTCCATCAAGTCCCTCCTGGGGATGATGTCCTCTTGCATCTACCTGGTGCGCCTCTGCAGTCTACGGATGCGCACTCTTCAAGAATTTCTCGACGCCCGTTGGATGCAGGCGACGGGCACCTTCGAAGACAGGGTCCCCCTCAACGAGGTGTTCCGGCGGGCGATTCAATGGTGGGGCGTTCGAGCGCACCTCACGGCGGGCAAGGACTTTCAGACGCCAGCATACCAGGAGCCTGTGATGACGGACGCCTCCCGGGAAGGTTGGGGCGCCCACACCGGAGATCTCCACGCAAGAGGCCTCTGGCTCCCGGAGGAGAGGCTCCTGCACATCAACGTCCTGGAACTCCGAGCCGTGTTCTGGGCTCTCAAATCGTTCCTCCCGTCACTCAAGGGCAAGGTGGTGCGGATCTTCACGGACAACACCACAACAATGTTTTACATACGGAAGCAGGGAGGCACCAGATCCCCAGCCCTATCCAAGGAGGCACAGGATCTGTGGCACTGGGCGGTCGCCCAGGGGATGTTCCTGGTTCACTTCCACCTGGCAGGAGAAAGCAACACCAGCGCCGACTAGCTCAGCAGGGAGCTGCGCGCGTGTCACGAGTGGGAACTGCACCAGGATCAGGTGGATCAACTCTTCCGACGATGGGGCAAACCCCAAATCGACCTGTTCGCAACAGCGACGAACTCGAAGTGCAAGAGGTTCGCCAGTAGGTTTCCCCAGCCAAGAAGCATGGGCGATGCGTTCTCGTTCCCCTGGGATGGCCTATACCTGTATGCGTTCCCTCCGTTGCCGTTGCTGCTTCGACTCATCAGCCAGCTCAAGAGGTCCCCATGCAGGATGATCCTCGTCGCGCCGGCGTGGCCGAGGCAGTTCTGGTTCCCGGACCTTCTGGACTTGTCAACGTCCCCTCCCATCAAGCTGTCGGCGGACGCGGACCTTCTCTCCAGAGAAGGAGGCGCCATCTTCCACCACGACCCGGCGTCGCTGAACCTGCAGGCTTGGCTCCTGCAGCGCTAGAGTTTGGAGGCTACGATATACCGGCCGATTGCAGAGAGGTTCTTGCAAAGGCCAGGGCGTCCTCGACTCTCAAATGCTACGGTCATAAGTGGAAGAGGTCCTCTATCTGGTGCCGAGCACAGAAGATCAACCCCCTACGGATTACGGGCCCTCAAGTGCTGCCGTACCTACTATCGCTGGCAAAGGCTGGGCTAGCCCATGCCTCCATTAAGATTCATCTGGCGGCGATCTCCAGATATACCAGAACCACAGTACGGACGTCCCTGTGGTCCCATCGACTGGTAAAAGAGTTTATGAAAGGACTGTTCCGGTCGTTCCCGCCAGTGAAGGCCCCAGCCCCGGCGTGGGAACTTAACGTGGTGCTGACCAGGCTCATGGGGCCCCCATTCGAGCCGATGCACTCCGCACCGATGAAGTTTGTGTCGTGGAAGACTGCATTCCTGGTGGCCATTACCTCCGCACGACGAGTGGGAGAGATCCAGGCCCTATCCTGCAAAGCACCGTACTTTACTTTCCATGCCTCAAGGGTGGTGCTTAGGACGCACCCCTCCTTTATGCCCAAGGTGCAGTCCGACTTCCATCTTAACGAGCCCTTGGTGTTACCTGTTTTCTTCCCATCTCCTTCGTCGCTGGCGGAGAGGACTTTGCACTCGCTGGATGTGGCTAGAGCGCTGAAGTTCTACGTGGACCGCACGAAGAGTTTCCGGAGGACATCACAGCTGTTCGTGAACTTTGGACCTGTGAATCAAGGGAAGGCTCTCTCGAAGTCTTCTATTTCCAGATGGCTCTCCGGCTGCATCATGCACTGCCACCGGTTAGCTAACCGACAGCTGCCAGGCCGTCCGAGAGCCCATTCGACCAGAGCGATCGCTGCTACTACGGCGTTCTTATCTGGTGTGCCCCTGCTGGACATCTGCAGGGCTGCTACTTGGAGGTCGACGCACACCTTCACGAGATTCTACTGCGTCGATCGGGATTCCAGGGAGGAGTCCAGGGTCGGCCAAGCAGTGCTGCGCAACCTGTTCGCTTAAGGTGAGCCTGGTGAGGAGGTAAGAGATGCTTAATGATGAGTTTTTTGTATTGCTTAATGTTGAGCCTTTTGCCACCCCCCATGGTTGTGCATGTGTGTACTGCTATTTATTCTTATATTCATGAGCAAGTGAATCCATGCCAGACCCCATGCTGGAGAAGGAACAAGTTACTTACCTGTAACTGTTGTTCTCCAGCATGGGTCTGGCATGGATTCACATGCGAACCCTCCCGCCTACCCCTCTGCGGCTCTTCACTTGGTCATACTGCCTCTTCACGTGCTACCAAATCTGAAGATGGCTGCCAGAGGCGGGGCTTAGATAGAGGGCAGTCATTGGCTGTGGTCAGTATGACGCAGAGATCAGTGATTGGTTACTACTACGAAAGACAGATCAGAAACGAAACTGATACTGATTTTTTCTTTACCGAGGATTCCCAGCCTGACGACGGGGAATATTCATGAGCATGTGAATCCATGCCAGACCCATGCTGGAAAAAAACAGTTACAGGTAAGTAACTTGTTCCTTTTGATGCCGAGAGACAGGCTGATCTTTAGTTTTAGGTTCCTAGGTAGGGAAACTCTCTTTAGGATAGGAACAGAGAGTCCTTCAACCAACCCTTTTATTTTAATAAAGATGTCTGATGTTGAAAATATTACCACTTTCAGCGTCCCATTTCTGATGCCTCACAGTATGTGCAGCTTTCAATCTATTTCTATTCCTGTGCCTTCAGATCTACAGGTTTTTGGACGGAGCATAATATTCTGCAGTAAAAGTTACAATATTAAAGCACCTTCCTCTTTCACATTTCACATAGGTCTAAACGTGCATTTAAAGACAAGGGGCCTCATTACAAGTGAGGCGGAATGGGTTAACGGGCTCCGCTAATTGTGGCGGGCCCGTTAACACCATTACACCCCATTACGAGGTCCAAGGACGCCTGGTAAAACCAGGCGTTGTTACCGGGTCCCGCAAGGGGAACAGGGAGCTAACAACGGCCAGTCGTAATCGGCCCGTTGTTAGCTCCCTCTCCCATTACCGTTGAGCCCTATGGGGGCTCAGATGGGAATGGGGAAGGTCCGGGCCCGGGTTCCCAGAGGGAGGAATTACCGGGCCCTCCGAACTCGGAATGGCCCGGTAATTCCCCATTCTGGGAACCCGGTAAAGGAGCCCAGTTTGGCGGCAGCCATGGGGCTTATAGCTCCATGGCTGCCGCCAAACTCATAATGAGGCCCAAGGTATTGCATGGGATTTACACTTTTCATGATTTTCTGTAAATACAAAAATGCATTGGGCTTTTTTGGAAATTAAATGTGACTTGCATTCAGTTTCAAATAGAGAACATGGTGTCGTGTTTGTATTACACTGCCCCTGTGTCTCTGTCAGTTAACAGCACTCTTAAGACAATCTGGAGTTGTGTTGTGGCTTCTAGTTACATTTTAAAGGTAGTGCCTCATTTTTGGAGAATCCGCTGAGACCTCTGTCTGGCGATTTCTGCATCAGCATGACCCCTTTTAAGCTGCCTGTCTGGAAACCAGTCTCATATGTGGGCTGTTCATCTCTCTCTGAAAGGGCTTCTTTCTCAATCATGCCTGGAAATCTGTCTCCAACTGATCTTAGTTCTCTCCAGATATCTCCTTCCACTTGTCTTTCGAAAATATTCTTCAATATATTTTTCCAATCTTTCTCATTTCACTCTCTGTCTGTCTGCAAGCTATTTTACAATATAAAACTCCTGCCCTAATCTTGTGACTTGAAAGGAGGGGCTCTTCCCTCCGAGTCCCATGACGGAAAAGATGAGACGGAATTTATTCCAAATCTTAAGAAGAGGCCTTTTTTTCATATGATATATAACTTTGGAAGTGAATGTGCGAGTTCAATAAAATAAAGATCACTATAATCTATATGTCAGGAGGAGCAATTCAGGACGCAAAATAATTTGGTGGCATATTTCTGTATTAAGTTAATTATGGGAAATGTGAATGTGATGTCAAATTAAAGAGCGGATTTCCACAATCACAGCACAATCCGTCTCATGTTTTTTTGGGGTATGGGTGCTAAGTTATACTACATTTTTAAAGTTAAATTCAACAGTAAAATGTGAGTTTTGCTTTTATTCAGCATGTGAATACACATAATACACACAACTGTCATGCTCTGAATTTCCCATAGAGGGCCCAAGCGGTTCAGCAAATTAGACCAGTCATTATGGGATGTTTCCCCAAGACCAGGCATACTTTTGCATATGTCCTCAGAATCCATCTTGTGCCTTGGACATCTTGATGTGACATTTTTAAAAGACCTTAATGGGTTTGCTATTCCATACTTTGAGCCATGTGGCAGGATGCACATCATCTCTTTTGTTTTGCTGTTGTCACCCTGAGTGGGATAGGTATGCCCAGATGTGGGTGCGGTGCCTGCTGGGCCTAGAGACCCAAGCTACTCCTCACTGATGAGGCCGAAACATGTCTGGGTATGCTTGTTGTTTCGTGCAGAAGGGATGTGACCCAGCAGTTTGTGCTGTACTGCCCCTTTTAGGGTGGGACCACACCTGATTGGTATATGGTCTTTCCCCTTGTGTAATGGCATCCAGAACAATGGTCTGGATAGTTTCCCAGAGCAATGCCAGAGGTTGAGATTCAACCTTCGATTGACTGAATGTTGTATACTAAATTGACAAACGGAAGTCTACATGAGCTGTGAGAGCATCTGTACCAAAGGATTCAGCCAGCAGGTGCAGGTTATGGCTATTATACTGCAATAAGACAGCACATAACGTTTCGGAAGGAAACTGAAGTTTCAATATATGGTGTTTGCACACACATAGAATTTTGACAGGGTTACCAATACCGTTCATTACAAAGACTTTGACCTTGAGGACGACCCAATGGTCGAAGCACGTGTCGGCTGACCACCACATCATGGCACTAATAAAGAAAATGAAACATGCACATTAATGTTTTTTGGCAATTACTGCTACTACGTTACTTTTTCTAAATAGTCAAGTTATAATTTACAAAAGGCAGAGCGCAGTTACTCCATACCCAAACAACTTTAGTCTAATTTAAATATTGGCTTTACAGCGAATCCAAGGAATGAGTCTCTGGATGGGATTGGTATTTAACAGGTCACTAGATTTTTTCCTCAATGTAAAACTAATAGCCCAGAACCAAAATCAAATGACTAAACCTGTTCCCTTGATTACATGTTCTCAATAGGCTTGCACATACATTTCTTGGAATGGTGTATCAAGGAAGAAATGTATTGAATGAAACTATGCTGTGTAAGTTACTAATGTTAACATTTACATCCAAGGTATGGTATGGTATGGAAATGTTTATTTATAAAGCGCCTATACACAGGAAGTGTTTCAAAGCGCTCAAGGAGGGTGGGAGCATGGGAAAAAAACTGTCGCTCAGAGCCCTTGAATTTCTGAGACGATAACGGTCTGCACAGGCAGAGTAAGTGAGTAAGATCCATTTAACAGTTCAGATACAGCAAATAGGACTGACGGCGATTCTGTGGTTATTTTTCAAGTGCACACTAAGGGTGAAGACAAGGGAAAACAGACAGACAATCTTCAGGCAGAGATGCATTTCTGATCGTACAAGTGCAGGAAGGTCAAAGGAGGGGGTGGGATCCAAGTGCACCCAGTCAGTAAAGACTAGAGTAGGTGCAGAGAGCGAAGCTCTCAAGGGTTTATTCACAAGTGCAGTGAGGGGGAAGTGGTGCAGGGTCCTAAGGCGAGTGCAGAGAGGATTGGAGTGGGTGCCAGGGACCTGTGAGACTCTGGGGTACACCAGGCGGCCAGTCAGCAAGCTGTATGGAGGAGGAGTGAGAAATGGGAAGAGCAGAGAGCAAGTTAGCATGGGAGGGGGAAGAAGGAGGAGAAGAGGAAGGTCTTGAGAAGTTTCCGGAACTTAAGAAGGTCAGGTTCAAGACGGGGGTTGGTAGGGAAGCTATTCCAGAGGGAGGCGGATCTGCCTCCAAATCTCTGCTAAGAGAACCGGCTCACTCGCAGAAGGTTGGAGGTAGATGAGCGGAGGGCTCGAGAGGGACAGTATTTAGGTAGGTAAGTTGGTCTCCAGAACGCCTTGTGGACAATGCAGAAGGTCTTCAATTTGATCCTTGCAGCTACGTGGAGCCAGTGAAGGGATTTTAGCACCAGAGAGATGCGGTACCTGGGCTTGAGGCCAAGCATAACTGTTGTGGTTCTGTTCTGGATGAATTGCAGAGGGTGTAGGGCAGAAGCAAGGAGATTGAGGAAGAGGCTGTTGCAGTAGTCTAGCCTAGAGAGAACCAGGGCTCTGGAGACAGTGAGATGCAGGGTGAAGGCGGGAAAAGGTAGAGTGCTTCTGGGGAGGTGGCCTTGCAGGTTGGGTGGGCGCAGGGCCAGGGGAGGCCTGCCAGAGTGAGAATGGGAAAGCGGGAGCAGGGGTCCCAACGCAAACAATCTCAGTTTTGCCGGCATTAAGGCAGAAGTCGTTTGCAGCACATCATGACTGAATGGCGGACAGCCAGTGAGATATAAGTGAGGAGGAGGAAGCGGCTGAGGGAAGCCTGAAGGATTGCTGTGTGTCATCTATGTAACACTGTCACTGGGGTCGGTGATATCTTCGTCCGACAATGTAGATTCTGAGATCTCCCCCTCCCCGACTCCTCACCTTCTTCTCCCTTCCAAGAACCCTTCTTTTCCTTTCTTCGTGATTGCACCTTTTTTTTATGTAGATAGGGACGACCCCGGGAGGAAGCCACCGTGCCCCCCAATACGGGAGACCAGGGGGCCCCTCCCCCGGGATCGACCAGGAGGGGAAAAAGCCCTTAGGCACAAAAAACCCCTGTGTTATCCTAGGGTGCCTTGGAGGAGTGGAACCAGAAATCCTTGAAGGTTGAGAGCTGGTGGAAAGTGTCTGGAGGCAACACGTGAGAGTGAACCTTCCCCCAGGACACAGGCAGTCCAGTAAGCGGTCCGAGGATCTGGTACACGAGGCTAGAAGTGGAAGTACAAAACGGTAAGCGAAGGCAGTCCAGGGGAACAGGCCGGAGTCTGGTACACGGAATGTCTCAGCAAAAAATCCAGAAGGTAGGCGAGAGCAAGTCCAATGGACAAGGCAGGGAACTGGCACACGGAAAGGTACGGAGCAGAGCGAGAGGAAGTAGGAAACAGAAGGACGGAGCAAGCGGAATAAACAAGAGGAGGAAAAGCGGTAAGTGAAGATGGGAAGGAGGGAGGGTAAGCAAGTTGAAAGGAGGGTAGAGGAGGCGGGCGAGTGAAACAAAAGCCAAAGGAGCGAGAGAAAGGCAGATAGAACCAGGGGAAGGACGAAGGAAGAACAGCGGGAAAGCCAGACTGGGCACGAGTACCCGACCGGCGGGAAAGGCGAGTAACCCAGGAAGATAGCAACAGGTAGCAGCAACTCAGGGCTAACGGACGAAACCGGAAGCGTTGCGACACATCCGTGACCCGGAAGTGGCTGGTTAAAACACTGGGCCGCGGAGCGTCCAACCAATGGGAACAGAAGGAAAGTGAAACCAGGAAACAGGGGGCGTGGCCGAAAGCTGCTGGCGGACGGGACTAAGTTCCGCGTCGCCAGCGGCTCCATAGACGCCAGGAACTCAGCGGCATGACAGTATGCCCCCTCCTATAAGATCCTCCCCCTAGTTTCCCTGGATGAAAGAAGTGGTACTTGCGAAGTAAGACAGGAGCATTAATGTGTGTGATGGGTTCCCAAGAGTTTTCCGATGAAGGGTAGCCCTCCCATTTAACCAAATATTCCAGCCTGCCCTTATGATACCTGGAGTCACAGAGTTGGCCGACCTCATATTCCGCCCGAGTGGAACCCTGAGGAATCGGGGCCTGTCTAACCTGTCGTGCCCATGTGTCAGCATGAAATGACTTGAGTTGAGAGGCATGGAAAACAGGGTGGACCCTTTTGAGGTTGTTGGGTAATTTTAAGCGAAAAGCCACAGGGTTGATCATCTGTATGATCTCGTATGGCCCTAGATATTTGGGAGATAACTTGGAGGGATGTACCCAACGATGTAAATATCTAGTGGAGAGCATGACTCTGGTACCCACCTCCCATCCTGGTACAGGTCTACGGTGTTTGTTGGCTTGAATGCAATATTGAGCTTGGGCTGACTTAAGGCCTTCCTCTACCTTCTTGTGTGTCTCTCTAAGGAGGGAGAGGGAAGAATCTACCGATGGTACGCTAGTAGAGAGGCCCGAGACAGGAAGAATGGAGCGAGGGTGAAAACCATAAGTACCAAAAAAAGGACTGAACCCCAGAGCGGTATGTGTGGAGTTATTGTAAGAGAATTCAGCTAGAGGGAGTAGCGGGCACCAGTTGTCTTGTTGGGAGTTGATAAAGCACCTTAAGTACTGTTCCAGGGTTCCGTTCAGGCGTTCAGTTTGCCCATTGGATTGCGGATGGAATCCAGAGGTGAGAGCTCTTTCGATACCTAGTCTGACATACAGTGCCTTCCTAGAACCGGGAGGTGTACGGACTACCCCGGTCTGAAATTATCTTGTTAGGCAGACCGTGTAACCGGAATATGTCTTGGAGAAACACTTCCGCCATCTTGGCTGCAGTAGGAACACCAGGCAATGGGGAGAAGTGAGCCAATTTGGTAAATGAATCCACT
Organism: Ambystoma mexicanum; assembly: GCF_040938575.1. Taxonomy (NCBI): domain Eukaryota; kingdom Metazoa; phylum Chordata; class Amphibia; order Caudata; family Ambystomatidae; genus Ambystoma; species Ambystoma mexicanum. The sequence goes on along the minus strand of NC_090934.1, from coordinate 938,117,161 downwards.
ACCACCATGACACAGGTGCATCCTTGAGACGGGGGTAAATCCACTATAAAATCCGTAGAGATCGTGCTCCAAGGACCCTTAGGTACAGTACTTGGTTCCAGTAAACCAATTGGTCGTTGACGGGATGACTTACTCCGCAGACAGACGATACATGACTGAACGTACCGATCTACGTCCCTTCTCATCGTAGGCCAGTAGAAATGTCTTTGAAGGTATTCGAGAGTGCCAGCCACTCCCCTGTGTCCTGCTAGTTTGGAGTCATGACACCAGGCAAGTGCTGTCTTGCGGAAAGCCGGTGTGGGTAGATAGAGTTTTCCTCCGACAAGGTAAAGGCCGTTCCTGATTTCATAGGCCAGATCCTTAGAATGTCTTTCCACTTCAAATCGACCTCCAGAATCCTCCTGTACCTGCTGAAGGAATTTAGAAATAATTCCGATAGTCCTGGACTGGGGAAACATCCGTTCAAGAGGCGTATCTGTATCTGGCAGGTAATCACACCGGCGGGAAAGAGAATCGGCTACAACATTCATTTTGCCGGGGATGTAGGTTATGTGGAATTCGAATTGAGCGAAGAAGTGAGCCCATCGGGCCTGTCGAGTGTTGTAGCACTCGAACTGTTTGAGAACCTGCAAGTTCTTATGATCGGACCGAATGGTGAACGGGAACCTTCCTCCTTGAAGCAGATGGCGCCATTCTACAAAGGCTGCCTTCATGGCTAGTAGTTCTTGCTCTATGACCGAGTAGTTCCTTTGACTGGTGTTTAGGGTCTTTGAGAAATAAGCCACCGGATGTTCTGTACCCTGGATTTCTTGAAGAAGCACAGCCCCTATTGCGGCTGATGAAGCGTCCGTCTCTAGAATGAAGGGTAGATGTTGGTTTGGTTGTTGTAAGATGGGTGCAGAACAGAAGGCTTCCTTAAGATTCCCAAAACTGTCTTCCGCCTCCGCTGACCATTTGAATGGAGTTGCAGACTTCTTTAAAAGAGATGTGATGGGTAGTATCTTTTGAGAGAAATTAGGGATACATATCCGATAGAAGTTTGCTAACCCCAGGAATTTCTGTATCTCTTTGACTGAGGTGGGTGAAGGCCATTCAATGATGGAAGACACTTTGTTGGGATCCATGGAGATACCGTGGTCGGGCAGAATGTATCCTAGATAAGGAATGGAGGAGGCTGAAAACACACATTTGGCGAGTTTAACAGACAAATGATTTCTCTGGAGCCTTCTGAATACTTCTCTGACATGTTTCACATGGTCTTCAGGATTGCGAGAGTAGATCAGAATGTCATCTAAGTATACCAATGTGGTTTGGCACAGAAGATCGGAGAATAGTCTGTCCATAAACCGTTGGAATACCGACGGGGCGTTTACCAACCCGAACGGCATTACCTGGTATTCGAAAAGTCTGAAAGGAGTCCGGAATGCTGTCTTCCATTTGTCTCCTTTCTGCACCCGGAGTAGGTGATATGCATTCCTCAGGTCGAGTTTGGTAAAGATGGTAGCACCCTGTACAGCTTGTAGGATATCGGTGATCAATGGCATAGGATACCGGTCTTTTATGGTAACCTTGTTTAGACCGCGATAATCTATACACGGCCTCAACTCCTTGGAATCCTTTTTAGAGATGAAGAACAAGGATGCCCCTGCAGGGGACTTTGAAGGCCTTATGAGCCCGTTTTCCATGTTGCTGTCCAAATAGTTTGGAGGTATTGTTTTTCTTCTAAAGACAGTGGAAACATCCTACCGAAGGGTACCAATGCACCTGGGGTGAGATCGATGCAACAGTCTTCAGGCCGGTGCGGAGGGAGCTCGATGGGTATCTTTTCAGTTGCCACCTCGTTGAACTCCTTAAGGTAGTGTGGGAGACAGTGTACTGTTCTGACCTCGCAGCTATTTGTAGTCTTGACGGTCTCAAATCTTGGTTCTGGCAAGCATTCCGATTTGCATAGTGAGGAATGAAAACTAAGTAAGTTTCTAGACCAGTCAATACTGGGGTTGTGGCTGCGTAGCCAACAGATACCCAGGATTAATGGGAAGTGAGCAGCCCTGATGATATCGAATGTGATACTTTCAGTATGTTGTTGGATGGACAAAGTAAGTGCTTCTGTGGTGTGAGTGATCAAACCCGAGCTCAAAGGTTCGCCATCAACCCCTTCCACTTTTTGATCTTCTCGTTTGGCTATCCTCTTCACTCCATGTCGTTCTGCCCAATGGGTATCCATGAAGTTCCCTGCTGCTCCACAGTCGAGTAGGGCTAAAGTGGTTACTTCCTTGGAGCCCACTCTGAGAGAAACTGTGAGCACCATCAACCGGGAGTCCTCAGACGTTTCAGTAGAGGATACAGAAAGAGGCGCGTAGGGACTAAGAGCAGCACCTCGGTAATGCGTCGCAATGTTTACCGAGGGCGAGCGTTTCCCGACCTTCTGGGCGGTACTTCCGGACAATCTCTTAATAGATGTGAGTAAGACCCGCAGTAAATACACAGGGAACCCTCCCTGCGCTGTTTCCTTTCTTCAGGTGTGAGCGGGGCTCTGGTGGTTCCGATCTGCATAGGTTCTTCCTTGGCGTCCGTTGGAAGGGTACAGGTGCGGGTGAGTGAGTCTCCAAGAGAGGGGGTACGCTTAACCTGGTCTTCTTCTTTTCTTGACGTCTTTCTGTCATTCTGAAGTCAATTCGGAGGGCAGCTGTCAGGAGTTCGGCAAAAGACACCGGTCTTTCTATCCGGGCTAGTTCGTCCTTCAATTCCTCCCTTACACCTCGCCGAAATATGGCATACTGGCCCTGTTCCTGCCAACCTGCCTCAGCTGCCACCTGTTTGAAAGCTGTGATGTATGTCAGTAGATCAGAATTCCCCTGACGGATGTCAAGGAGGTCCTCCGAGGCCAAGTAGGTACTCTCTGTTCGCAGAAAGTTTTGTTGAATCAGGGCCTTAAAGGCATTGTAGTCCTGTAAAACCGGGTTTGGTTGGTTTACTAAAGGGGTAGCCCAAGCCAAGGCATTCCCGGTCATGTGGGTGATCATAAACCCCACCTTGGCGTGGTCTGAGGCAAAGGTCTGAGGGCGAAAGGAAAAATGAAGATTGGATGCGTCCAGGAACTCCTTAACCTTTTTTGGGGAACCATCGAACTTCCCTGATACTAGGGGAAGTGGAGGTAAATCGGTTAAAGGTCTTTCCCTGTCCGTCAGGCGCTGTTGAAGGGTGGCGTTAGCTGTCTTAAGGTTCTGCATCTCCAAATTTAGACTTTGTACAGCGGCTACGAGTTCTTGTATCTGCTGTGGGGTGGCCATCTCTTTTTGGCGTCGCAAACTGTCACCGTGGTCGGTGAAATCTTCGTCCGACAGTGTAGATTCTGAGATCTCCCCCTCCCCCGACTCCTCACCTTCTTCTTCCTTCCAAGAACCCTTCTTTTCCTTTCTTCGTGATCGCACCTTTTTTTTTATGTAGATAGGCACGACCCCGGGAGGAAGCCACCGTGCCCCCCAATAGGGGAGACCAGGGGGCCCCTCCCCCGGGATCGACCAGGAGGGGAAAAAGCCCTTAGGCACAAAAAACCCCTGTGTTATCGTCGGGTGCCTTGGAGGTGTGGAACCAGGAATCCTTGAAGGGTGAGAGCTGGTGGAAAGTGTCTGGAGGCAACACGTGAGCGTGAACCTTCCCCCAGAACACAGGCAGTCCAGTAAGCGGTCCGAGGATCTGGTACACGAGGCTAGAAGTGGAAGTACAAAACGGTAAGCGAAGACAGTCCAGGCGAACAGGCCGGAGTCTGGTACACGGAAGGTCTCAGCAAACAATCCAGAAGGTAGGCGAGAGCAAGTCCAATGGACAAGGCAGGGAACTGGCACACGGAAGGTACGGAGCAGAGCGAGAGGAAGTAGGAAACAGAAGGACAGAGCAAGCGGAACAGACAAGAGGAGGAAAAACGGTAAGTGAAGATGGGAAGGAGGGGAGGGTAAGCAAGTTGAAAGAAGGGTAGAGGAGGCGGGCGAGTGAAACAAAAGCCAAAGGAGCGAGAGAAAGGCAGATAGAACCAGCGGAAGGACGAAGGAAGAACAGCGGGGAAAGCCGGACTGGGCACGAGTACCCGACCGGCGGGAAAGGCGAGTAACCCAGGAAGATAGCAACAGGTAGCAGCAACTCAGGGCTAACGGACGAAACCGGAAGCGTTGCGACGCATCCGTGACCCGGAAGTGGCTGGTTAAAACACCGGGCCGCGGAGCGCCCAACCAATGGGAACAGAAGGAAAGTGAAACCAGGAAACTGGGCGTGGCCGAAAGCTGCTGGCGGACGGGACTAAGTTCCGAGTCGCCAGCGGCTCCATAGACGCCAGGAACTCAGCGGCATGATAAACACTGGGAATGAGGTGAGAGAGGCGATCATACGTGCCAGGGTAGCCATGCAGACGTTGAAGAACCAGGAGGATAGGTTAGATCCATGAAGAACGCCACATGTTGAGAGAGTGATAGTCGAGACAAAGGCTCCAAGTTCCACCTGGGATGGGCGGTCGGAGAGAAAAGAGGTTAGCCACGCCAGAGCCTAACCTGTGCTTCCCAAGGTGTCACTGAGACTTGCGATCAGGATGTTGTGGTTAACCAGGTCAAAGGCAGAAGAGAGATTAAGGAGAATAAGGACATAGGGTGTGTTAGTGTCAAGATTTGACAGTCACATTTTAGCTCACTCTACCATTCACAGGGGAGAAATATACATTTGCATATCATTCTGGTCTTACCAACCGTGGCAGTCTAGCACTGAAATGCCAGTCAATCCTCCTTTGCACAAGAGTACCATCAGCAACCCCAGACAAGTGGTCCAACCTGGTTGAACATCATCCACGAGGAAAAGCGGTGCCTCCTCTAAGCACAGTGAGCAGGGATCCATGTCTGGATTACCTTGATTGAATAGGAGGCTTAAAGAAAAGGAACAGAAACATCTCTTACCTGATAACTAAGATGATGGGTCCCTAACTTCAAAGAAAATAATAAACTGGTGCTCATCCGGATGTCTCAAAAAAACTCTGTGCTCCGTCAAAAATGTATTCAATCTTATGCTCACCCTACTACTACAACTAAACAATATATGTATATATAACTAACCAATATATATTATAGGGTGGCTATAGTTAAGGTGAGTTGGAGATACATAGGAACCCCTCAAAATTCTATTGTTAATATCCTTTGATTCGAGTAACTGATTCTGCTGAAATTTCAGAAGTGATTAAATGTCTGCCCCGCCCCCCCAGACTGCAATGTTTGGTAAAGATTCGTAAAAAAAAATTAAAACGTTATTAAGCATCCAAACATATTTTTTTCTCGCAAAGGTGCGGCCTACTTCCCATTCATTTTCCCACAGACAAAAAATTTACATTTTTGCCAAAGTGCACAGCCTAAACCGTTGGACGGATTTGGACCAGGTCCGAAACATCTTGGGCACGAAGCGTTGACTTGAGATCCATTTCTGGTTAGAGGTTATTCCGTGCCGTATTTATTTTAAAATTTGACAGAAAAGGGGGTGCCCCCTCTCCAAAATGTATAGTTATATCTTCCATGGTGAATTGCAGGATTATGGTTTTCAGAAATTAAACGACTACACTTTTGTTTTTCTCTCGATGCAAGAGATATTTGTGGCTATAGCCGAGGGAAAATGAAACGCAGTAAAAAGCTATTTGCCGGTCAAAAAACATACAAATGCTATCGGGGTGGAGGTGGGAGATGGCTAGAAAGCACTGAGTGAAATTTGGGTGTTGGAGGGGGTCCAGGGACCGAGTTTGCAACACAAAGCTTTGTGTATCCTCGGCTATAGCCGCGAATAGCCAACATCTGAAAGCAAACTGCGTCATAGAAGCAGCGTGTGCTCTGTGGTGAAAGGGAGAGGGCAGGGGAGGTGAGCAGGCTGTCTGGGGAGTGGCAGTAGCTGGCACAGATGAGAGGGGCACTTGGTGATGGCCCAGGAAGCATTTATTTCTGGCTGTTTTGCCAATATACAGGACTATATCCGAGGTTACAAAGGACTACAGATAACCATGGGTATGTGTAGTTTGGTTCCCGCGGATACATAAAGAAATGTGGGGGGGGCAGAATTTTTTTTTAACTATAGTGACGTAGGGGGTGAAAAATCTTTTGACTCAATTACCATCCAGGTCTTCCATCCATGCAATACCCAGGACAGACTCTGCTTAGCTTCAAAGTGAGGAAGGGGACAGCCCACTAAGGCTATGTTGCCTAATACATGGGCCCCCCCAAAACACTTAGAGAAACATGGCCTAACGGGACTGGATCCTTCCTCGCTATGAAACTAAGCAGGGTCGGTCCTGGTTACTGTATGGATGGCAGACAGTCCACGGTCCTGAATGATGTGTGTTTTCTTAGTTTTAAATATCTCATAACACAGAGCATCTTCATTTTTATAAAACCGAAACAATGAAATAAAAAAGATCACATTTATGCTGAGCACTGCTTTGAGAGAACCCTGGCATTAAGGAGTTAGAGACGCAGCATTTAACCATTATGCTACAATGATGTAATTGTTTGGATTTTCACAAGTTTCATACCTAGCCTTTTCTCATTGAACATATTAAATGATAGGCTAAGTATGAAATGTATGCCCCAAGACTCACCTAGCCATTCTGGCCTAGTGGTTAAATGCTGGGCCTCAAACTGTGGCAGACCAGGGTTCGAGGCTGTATGTTTTCTTTTTTTATTTAACTATTTTAATTTAATTAAAAGAAAAGCAATGCATGTGGGAGGTGGCAAGGTTTGTTGCAGTGCAGTCCTGTCATCTTATTTAGCATGAGGGCATTTAGACGTGGCTGCAGTGTCAGTCACGTCCAAACATCCCTCACGCCAAAATAATGGCGCCAGAATGGCTTTCACGCTGAAAAGGGCGCGCCGGAATGGGCGCTGCGGCGGAATGGGTGTGTCAAATCGGCCCACGCCAAAATGATGGCACTGAAAAGGGGTGTATCGCTTGGAGAACGCTGCTTAACCAGTGTGTGCTCCATGGCAAATAATTTAATCTCACTGCGCATTGCCTAAAAACATTGTGAGTTATCAAAGCCTGCAATTCGACAGCCATGGCTAGTGGTCTGTTAGCGTTTTAAAATGGACAGTGGGCATGGCCAAAGGCCATGCCTACTGACCATGGCCGAAGACCATGCTAGTGGTCTGGAAGCGTTCTAAAAATCTATGGAATAACAAAACTCTTGAAATTCAAGGAAAAAACTTTATTTTCAGGGACGTTAAGGTTAGCACTTAATGCAACAAAACCTAGCCACCTTAACTTCACGCCCCCTGTTGTGCAAACTATGACCACAATGATGACATCACACATCACATCACTGACAACATCACTAATTACATTACAACAGTAACTGGCCAAGGGCAATCTCCTCCTTGCTACCCTCACTGGTCTCACCATCTTTCTCCTTGTATTAAACTGTCAGGTCAGAACTGCTGCTTCCTCGTGTGTTCTGCCTTGCTCTGGGTGTGCTTTCGTGCTCCGCCTTTTATCTGTGTGGGGAAGTGATATGGAAGTTGTGTGTGTAATTATCAGTGATTGCCTGACTCTGCCTGACCTTTGTGTTGGGAAATATCAGGTATACAGCTCGGGTGTTAGTCCGTTTTCTCTCACAGTGAGCTGTCCGTGAGAAAGTGTTTGTGTCGGTAAAGGGAGGGGGGGCGTTGAGTTCCTAAGTATCCTTCCTGGTAGGATGGGGAAAAGGTGTTAAAGGGAAGGGGATACTGTGTCTCACCATCTGATATCCCACTCACCGAAGACTGGATCCAAAAGCGATGGCTGTGTCCTGGTCACCTGGATGACAGATCCCCAGGGATCGGTGGGCGAGACACCTTCTTCCAGTATGCAAATTAACTCAAATACCAACGTTTTTCTCCAGGAAATTGGCAGTGCTATTTTATACATAGCTTTGTGGAATCTGCTTAGACCACATGCTATGCATAGGCCGACATCTAGTGGAAGCTGCAGAGTATTCGTTGTTTTCGAAACTCGAAAAGGGACGTTGACAGGGTGGGCCAGTAATACTATCCCTAGTGTGACATCCACTGTACCCATGAAGGACCATGGGTACAGTGGACGTCACACTAGGGATAGTATTACTGGCATGCCCTGTTAACGTCCCTTTTTGAGTTTCGAAAACAACTGTAATACTCCTCAGCTTTCACTAGATGTCGGCCTATGCATAGCATGTGAAGCTAAGCAGATACAAGCATCAGAAATACGATTACGTTGAGTAATGTATCATATATATATATATATATATATATATATATATATATATATTTTACAAAAAAAACTTTGTTGAAGGGACGTTATGGTTAAGTTGCCCTATTAAAAACCTATGCCATTCTGTACAAAACAACTTTGTAAAAAGGATGTTATGATTACAAGTAAAATCTAAAAATCCCTGAAATTCGGCAGTTATGGTAGGCTAATCACCCATTTTTCCCATTAGCACTCTCCACTGCTGCCACTACCACCCCGGACATAAAAGATGTCACCACACATGTCATTGACGCCATCACTGACGCCATCACATCTTTAGCCCCTTTATTTTATGTCAGCTAAGCAACCATAACTTGCGCCACCACCGTGCACTGCTAAGACTAACACCCAGGATATCAAAGATGACATGACAAATCTAATTTTTCTACTTTTAGAAAGATACCAAATCTGACAACATAGCGTCTTCATGCAGAACTAATCTTGGTAATTGGGGCATCTGGGTGACAGAAAGTACCCTAACGGCACGAAAGCACAATAGATGGGCCTGAGCCTTACGTTGCCAAAGCAAGTGGTGTGCAATAGCGTTCTGGATAATGTACCTTGGCAGCGTAAACAAATGATTCCATAAAGACTTACGTACCGTGATACGGCACCTATTAAAGAACATACTGCAACGTAGCATGGCAGATTGTGAAGGGGAACATGAAATGGTTAAAAAACACACTAACATGTAAAAAGTAGTAAGCTACTTTTATTTCACAATGCACAGCGCTAAATCATCACCCTTTTCTCATTTGCAAAGAAATTGGAAGTTTGTGTCTCTGCTGCACAATGAAAATGTTAATTTTGACGATCACGTTGATGTTTTCCCACACAATCACCATGCGTTGGCGCCACAGTTTTTATCACACACACAGTATGCAGTGGCGACACAGTAGTCGGTTTCCTCTCACATTCATTGCCAAGACGGCGTCAATCGCTGTGATGTAGTCTATCAGAAAGTATGGTATGTTACTTAAAATGTTAGTGGAAATGGTGATGTTGTTGTTTAACCACACAGAAATTATGCGTCGTTGACACAGTAGTTGTATTCCTGTCACTGTGATTTACAAGGCGATGTGAATGGCTGCGAACTATGACACCAGAAAGGATGGTATGTTGCTTCTTACTGCTACAACTGCGTACGGACATAGAGATCCGATGCGGCCATCCCATTCAATGATGACGCACATATAACCGGTGACGAATAGCTGCACTTGACGATTAAAGAAACCGTCACTTGGGCGCTGCAATCCATGACATTTGCAATAGGGAAGGAAGTAGCTGAGGGGAAAATGACAAAAAAGATCTATCACTACGAAGCCTTTGCGGAAATGTAAGGTGTAACACATAACATTTCTATAAACAATGTTATATGGGGAAATTTACTGACTCCCAACAAACGGCGACAATGTACAATCTGCATAATGGGTAAAAAAAATCAATGCCACATAAATTTCGTAGGTAATAGTGGAAATTGTAGTGACATCGTACAGATGGCGGTAATGTGCAATCTGAAATTTCAACGGCACACAAACCTCCAAATGCATTAGCAATAATATTTTTTTTATTTTTGCAGACTAAGTAATTAATGGCAGTTTGGTGTACGGGCCTGAAAAATAAGCTTACATGATATGCACCGCCTCCATTTCGGCCTCCGCAGTCACACAGTAGTTGTTTGCCAGAAGACGTCCTCGGGAACTGATATTTCATGTGCTTCACAAACCTTTTTGAAGCATAACTTATCAAAAGGAATGTTTCACAAACTGTGACTCCCTACATTCTTTCTGTCTCTTCCCTGTACGTCAAGGTCGAAAAATAATTGACCCTTATGTGGTTTGGTACATGTGCGACCATACTGAGCGCCTAGTGAAAAAATGAAATGAAGTGACCTTAACTCAGAACGCAAATACATTCTCATTTTGCAACAACATATCAGCAGTCAATCATGAGAACCGTTACTCCCGACCACGTGCAGACGCGCTGTGTTTACAAAACCGTGCAGGTGGCTCCTCCACTATAGGACGCCAGTCTGACTGCAGTACTTTTGGTGGTGGCTTCTTAAATAAACGCAGTAAGGGCTTGTCATACATTGCCTACCAAGTTTCACTGTACGGTATGATAGTGGTAACAAGAATAAAGCACTGTTTCATTTCCTACTGCCACATATAAGTAATGCTTACCTTTCGACACAGTATTCCATAAGGGTTTGTTTGCAGGGATTTCGGCGTACAACACAAAACAAAATGACCATGGCGGCCATATCAAAAGAATGCTAAGCACTTGATGCTGCGGCAGTACCAATCGGTGAAAGCGCAACATCTTGACATACAGCATGCCACAGATTAGCCAATAGAAATCTTCTCCACTGAGCGAACAGGGAAGTGGGACCGCGGAGCGGGCATAGATATCACTAATTCTTACAGTGCTCCTTTTTGATCGTTTAAAGGAAACTACTGGACGATTTCTCACAAAATTTACAAAAGCACGCTTTGGGGAACAAGCCCCTGCCGCAACATTGGTGACAATACGTCCAGTAGTTTGGCCTGTAGCCGTGCGCAAAGTTTTTGCCCCATTCAGTCTATGGGGAAAAAAGACATTTTGGGACCCCCCCCTATAACTTTGCCCCCCCTGGTCGAATCCTTACCAAATTCAGAGTGGCCCATATACTTTTTTTGCAAACTTTGGTAAGGATTCTTCCAGGGGGAGCCGAGTTATAAGCCGCCCAAAAAGTGCTCTTCCTATGGAAACAGCAACCTAACCATAACTACATGGCCACTACCGTGGTCATGTAATAGATATAGATATATGTATATGTAAGTTGAATCCCATCCCACTTTACTTGGCTCCTGGTGGCTGTTTCTGACCCCCACCCACTTGTAACAATACTCACGCTCATGCCCCGGCCTATTGATAGAGTTCAAAGTTGGGTCCAGTCAGTCTTTTTCTTCTCCTGGAGACAATTACCCATGCAGTTTGTCTCAAAAGTTCAAAAGGTTCCTTTCCACAGAAGGGAGGCTGGTGCTCTTAACATTGCCTTCCTTAACAATCACAATCAGTCTCTTGTTCACCCTGGTCTGGTACTGTCTTTATATCTGGTAGGTCGAATTGATCTGTCTGGCCCTTTAGGCCATTGCTTTCTTGGTGTGCTTTCACCCCACATGGGATATTCTCGATTGGGCTTTCTGGCTTCTCTGGCCTTTGGATTCTTGGGTTACATTCAGCTTTCTAGCTCTTCAGACTCACAAATGCTTGGGTTGCGTTCACCTCCTTGTGAGGTATTTTCCCTGTCACCCCTTCATAGGTTTTCCAGCCTCTCAGGCCTTTGAATGCTTTTGTTGCATTCACATCCTCGTGGGGTACTATCACTGTCAGCCCCTCATGGGCCTGCCGGCCTTCATGCTCTAGAATGCTTGGGTTGCATTCACCCCATCATGTGGTATCCTCACTGTCAGCTCCTCATGGGCTTTCCAGCCTCTCAGGCTTTGGGTTGTGTTCACCCCCTTTTGGGGTATTCTCTGTGTCAGCCCCTTGTGGGCTTCTTCCGAACCTCCTCACCCCCCTCCTTGTTCTTCTGACCAGCTGCATGCCTGTTTTCTTGTGGGGATGTGCGCTGGGGAAGGTGACTTCTCAAGGTACTTCAGAACTGCGGCTTTGACATCCTCCCGGTCGGGTCTTCCTCCTTGGTTCCTTCCGTCGACAACCGCCATGACTTTGGCATTGAGATTGCGGGACACCGGCAGGTTGCTTCGGCAGCGTTTTATTCTTCCGACGGTTAGGAGGCTCTGACTCACTGCCTTCTGCCTGGGCTTGGCAGAATTCCACAGGCTCGCTGATCACAACGCATCTAACGTGGTCCTGCCTCCTGGGTTCTGGAAGGGAGACATCCCCCCCTTGTGTACTCCCGAACAGGTTACTGGTTTTCACTGCCTGGCTGGCTCTTGCCCTGTCTGCATGGGGCTGAGTCTATTTACTTCCTCCCTGGAATGCGAGATGAGATGCCATTGGTCCAGTGCTTTAGGTAGGGCCATCAACAGAATAGGGTCAGAAACCAAGCCAGTCCCTTTTAAAGGGTGCTGCACATTCGGCTACCGTTGAAGGAGGTAGGTAGGGTTGTAACTCTGCTTGGGGATGCCTTGTCTCCTCGGGGGGCGTTAACATCCCGCTTGCCCTGTCCCATAGGTAGTGTTTTACGTAGCAAGCTCACCTCACTAGTCCCAAAGGGGGTGGCTTCCAGTTGGGGAGAAGGGATGAATTTCGTGCATTTGCAATAAACCTCATAAGGGCCATGAAAAGTTTGAAAGGTTTATCGTTTCAAGCCTTGCATTGCGCTTCGGATTAAGTGCATGAAGGCCCTGATGAAGGAGTCATTGTGGTATGTTTTGCAGGGACCCAATGTGGCTACAGAACAGGTACTGTCCACAGATCTGTAAATTTCAGTGCTGATGAAGAGGACGGATATGTGGTGCAGCATGAGGTTTAGTTTTGCAGAAACTGTGGGTAAGCAAATTGGAGTATGCAGGCCAAGGCACATTTTTGGTCCTACTGTGGTCTCTGATGGAGAACAACTGCACAAGGAGAGGCTCGATTCCAGATCTGCATCACGTCTCACCGCCATCTTTTGTTGTCCGGAATGATGCATCTCCTAATGGATACTAGGGAAACCTTTGTCCTGATGCCCAGGTTTGCGAGAACCCTTGGGAGAGATCCAAGGAGCTGTGCATGTGCAGTGGACCAGGGAAGCTTCATTACCTCAGAGGCTGGGTCTCTGGTAATCTGAGAATGTGAAGTTGTCTCCTCTGGCCTATGCCCGGTATGAGAGCAAACCTTCCCCTCGACACGAGTACCTGTGACTAAAGCCTCTTTTGGCTTGGACGGGTGTCCAGTGAAACAGATTCCAAGCCCCTCAGCGCAAGCACTACTAGAAGTCTTGCAGGCTTTGGGTTGCCTCTGGTACTGAGGGAAGATATTGAAAAAAAAGTCGGAGGCCCATCCCTCAGCAGAGAAACTCCCAGAAAAGAGTCCCTCTGTGGTGGAGCCCTTCAAAACAAGTGTGAACTTACCTTTACTCGGAAGGGTTCATCTTCGAAGTGTAATCCTTCAAATGACCTAGTGGGGAGCGCTCACCGGCATGTTTTCTTTTTTTTTTTTTACCACCCTGGCATTAAGTGTGTCACAAGCGAAACGGGCATCATACCGGGGATCAGAAACAAGATAATCTAAGCATAGTCCCTGGGGTTTCGCTGCCAGAAAGGGATTCTCACACGAAGAGCATCTTGAAAAACTAACAAAACCCAACATGCTGAGGAAGCCTGGGGCGCCAAAGGCCGGAATAAAGAACATTTGAAAAAAGAAAAACATATTTGTAAGGGTAATGCTGAAAAGCTGAGCACTTATGTAGGGCATCTGATCCAGTTTGTGTGGATAAAGGGAATGACGGGCGGGGCTTGCGTGGCAGAGCCACGCCCACATTCACATGCTAACTTTAAAGGGGAAAGCACGCTTTCAGTACGAACGACTCTGCTCAAATCCCCAATGTGGGGACCACCACACAGTATGGAGGAAAGGGACTGGGACAAAGGAGTGCACGGTTGGTGACCATACTGATTAATAAAAAACCCATGAATCAGGTTATTTGTGTTGTGTTTCTTCATATTAGAGAGGCTCACACATTTTTGTAAATTCTGAAAAACCCGGGGGCTTAACACTAGGTTACTACAGGTAATCCACACCTTGCTCACTGTGCTTAGAGGGGCATAGCTTCACCTCACCTCACTGAAGATGCCTAACAAGCCTCGAACATGTGTCTGCGGTTTCTGATGGAAAACACGTATCTGGGAGTGCTGATGATGCTCCTGTTCAAAGGAGAACTGCTGGACTGCCATTGTGGGCAGGGCCAGGCTGATGTACAAATGGATATTTCTCCTCTGTGGAAGGTACGGTGAGCTGACACATGGTTGTAGATCCTCAAGAGTGGCAACCTCCCCATAGAACAGGTTATTTGGTTGTTTTCATTCTCAGTAGAGGGGTCCTCACACTTTTACTAAATACAAATTATGTAAATATAGTAGTGTCAGTCCACACAAGCAATTAGCTATTCTGACATGTACAGTTAAACAGCGAGCAGTGTGATGAATCTGATGGTGTCTTCACTGCTTTCCTGGAGGTGGCTTCTCCTCATGTGGTCAGGGGATGGCAGCCGCGACCTGATCCTGACCCTGGGGGTGTATATACGAGGGAGGATCACATGAGGAGAGGTGACCCCTCAGGGAGGGGGCAGACATCATCAGGTGAGACATGGTATCCCCTTTCCCTTCTAAAGATGCCCCCTCTGTTCCTCATGCCTTTAGGGCCTATTGTAACAATTCCCTTCAACCACCCGCAAGGCTTGCTGATGGCATCTTTTAAAATCCTGTAATCAAAAGAATGACAAGAACTGATTTTCAAACCCATGTATATGAAGTCTTTGAAAATACTGGGCCGATTTAAAGAGGAATGGATTAGCAAGGCTCACTAGAGCCCAGAAGCCAACGCTGTGCTCTATTCATTGGAAAGAGGCATGTATTGCCGGGACATTTAAAACCCTGACAACTGAAGGAAGGTAGAGAGCAGCCGACAGGAGCAGGTGGCTCCTGTCAGCTGGAGAGAAGGCCCAGGAAAAGCTCTGCTGCTAGCGAGACTGGAGGGAGAACAGGAAGCCAGAGAATTGCTGCCCGGATGGGAACCGCTCTTCCCTGCATGCTGGAAAAGCAGAGGTCAAGAAACGTGAGGCCAGAGACAGCGCAAGGCTGTCGGAGGACACCAACCTGACAAGCGGCAAAGCAGGAGCGAGGCGCTTCACCAGTCCATCGGCAAGCAGCAGCAGTAGCCGAGCAGCGTGAAGGACGCCGAAGCAACACCAGTGAGCCCAATGGGAGAAGGTGGGATGTGAAGGCGCTTAAAGGCGGATTCCGCTCAGCATGGGAAACCAAAATGGACTGAATTGAGAGAGTGAGAAACATTTCACAAGTGGAAAGTAAACCACGGGCTAACCAACAGAAGGTTGTGGACCCAACACGTGGGCTGTGCGAGTCTAGGACCTGCACCTAAAGTGAACTGCGTTATAAAGCGAACTGCATAAGAAAGTGATGGCAGGAGAGTATACCAAGCAAAGTCAAGTGTGTAAAGTGAACTGCATTATAAAGTGAACTACATAAGAAAGTCCTGGCAGGAGAGTATAACGGGCAAAGCCAAGTATGTGAAGAGAACTGCATATCAACGAAGGAGAATCCCTAGGAAGACCCATACCCTAAGGACTTTTTGAACTGCATTGAATGTGAAAAAGAACCTGGCAGAAGAGTATACCAGGTGTCTTGCAAGTCTAGGACCGACACTTAAGTTGTGTTGTTTTTGAAAGGAGAATCCCAAAGAAGATCCATGCTTTTAGGATTTGAGTATTATTGAATGTCATAAAAAGTCAATTGTGATGCAGAGAAGATGAACTTATACTTTTGGGCTACTAAGAAGTTGTTTCTTTGAACTTTTGTTTCGCTGTGAAGAAACCTGGGGAAGGGAGTCATTCCCTGGAACTGTGAACATCATCTACTTTGGTTGGAGTTATACCATTTTGTTGAACTTGAACATTTTGCTCACCTTCGAGATCAAACACATATCCTTCACCCCTTTGAGTTAGTTTCTAGAATGCAGGAACTACAATAAGATTTCAGACACAGGCCATTTTTGCTTTGGACATCTTGACCTAGGACAGACCCTTAATTTTGATTTTGGTTGAGGTAGGGAAATACCTCCTAGAGTAGAGAGTGAGGCTTTTCCCAACCTTTTATTATTTAAATAAAAGTTTATAGCTACCAATGTGAGTCCTCTGTGTGCATGTCTCATTCCTGTTTCCTCACAGTGGGTAATTCTAAGTGGGGTGTGAACTCTACACTTTCTGTGGAATTTTAGTAGTGTACTGGTTTGCTTATTAGGGTGGTAAAAGGGCACTTTTTTATGTTATTGTTTAAAGTACAGACCTAGCTCAAGAGCAGGAGGAGCGGAGCGCTGTACAGAGTGTGGGTAGCCGGTATTTGGGCTGCCATCTTTTAATAGCACAGTGCTGTGAGGTCTGTGCATCAGTATGTGCGTCCATTGGTATTAGTCCTTGGTCAGGTGTTGTTGAAAGAGCCATGTTTTGAGAGATTTGCTAAATTGGAAAATTGTGGGTGCATTCCGAGCCGACACCGGGAGGATTGTTTTCAGGTCCTCTCTTTGAGGACGAGTTGTGATTCAAGCCGGCTGGTCGATTTTCGGGGAAAGGAGTGTGTGCCACCTGTTATGTGGCGCTTAGCCGCCAGGTACGCTGTTGTGCTACTTGTGACTGCTTTGTAGATGATACATGCAGTCTTGAACAGTATCCTGGCTTGGGGTCGAAGCCAATGTAGTTTGTATAGGATGGGGATAATTCTGTCAAATTACTGTGTTCCCATAATAAGATGTGCTGCAGTGTGATGGACTGCTTTTAGGGAAGTCAAGTGAGCAGCTCGGAGCCCTGTCAGGAGAGCATTTTCCCCATAGATGTGCGACACCACAAGGGCCTACACTACGGTCCGGAAGTCTGGCAGCGGGATGAAGGGTTTAATTTTTCCAAGGGTAGAGATTCTGAGCCAGGCTATTTGGGTCTTCTTCGCTATGTGTTTCTGGAAGGACAGATTGCTGTAAATGGTGAAGCCTAAGGATTTTGCTGAGTCTGAGAGTTGCGGATCAAGTCTTGTAAGTGCATATATTTGAGCCATTGTTGGGCAAGTTGTTTATTTAGCGGGTGGACTGATGAGGACAAATTCAGTCTTGGATGGGTTCAGTTTGAGGTAAGCAGTCGACATCCAGGACTGCATGGTGGCTAGGTAATCACGGAGACTTATGATGTCCTGTGCTCTATTTACTCTCATGTACAACTGAGTATCGTCTGCGTATTGGTATGTGGCTATATTGGGATCTTTGAAAAGAGTGCCCAGAGGCTCCATGTAAAGGTTAACAAGGATTGGTGAGAGGATAGAGCCTTGGGGAACTGTGCAGGAGACCTGGAGTCAGTTAGAAAGCAACAAGTTCATCTGGACAGTCTGGTGTCTACCTAATCAGAATCCTAAGGTTTGTGCGTAGAGATTGGAGGTTGGGGAGGTCTCTCAAGTTATGGTTTTTGTGTCACCGTTTCTCTAGGGCTGTGATTGAGCATTTGTTGAAGGCTAGCTTGGGGTATCATGGGGTGGATGGCGTGGGCTTAAATCATGTGAATGCCTGGCAGCCGGCCAGCATTACAATTAATGTCTGTAGATTCCATTTGCATGTAAAAATCAGGCAGAATCCATGAGATTGACAATAAGGCATGCTGGCAGTGTTCCTGCATGGAACAGGCAAACACGCAGAACAGAATATTATGCTGTTTGCCCCCACTCCACAATCAAAATAGCACAAATCGTGAAAAATGGGTAGAGATCTTTTCTCTGCTTACCTATTACGATCTGTGCCATTCCCCGACTACTGTGAATTAAAATGTGAGTGGGTAGAGTGCCTAATATGTGACTCATAATGTAATTCAGTCTAGAAATCTATGAATAGATATTTAGGGACCGATTCGTGGAACAAACGTGCGCCGAAAATCTTGGCGCAAGCGCAAAAAAACAGGCGCACGCGTGCGATTCAAGGAAGTCCCTGCGCGTGTTTACCTCAGGATGTGCACCAAACCCGTGCATGGCGCACACGTCACTGCAACATCCCGAAAAGCGTGCGCGACGCGCACAGTGAAAGCTCACAACCTCGCCGCATACACCAGAAAGTGGGCGGAACACGGGGCGTAACGCGCGGAATGGGGAACAACGTGCGAAAATAAGGGCGTAACTGGGGATGTACTGCAGGGAAGCAGACGGAACGCCCACACGCACTCGAACCACACGTATTCATGGTATTGAATAGGGCAAAGCCACGCACAGTCAAAGACACGCACAAGCCGAAACACGTCCGCCACACGAAGGCAGGCGGTAGCGTCCCTGCGCATTACAAAAGTGGCAACATACAGCAATTGGGCCTGTGCGAGCGGGGAGGTGTATTTCGGGGGTGCGCGGGAAGTTACACACGCGATTGAGCGGGATACGTGTATTTCGGGGGTGCGCGGGAAGTTACACACGCGATTGAGCGGGGTACGTGTATTTTGGGGGTGCGCGGGAAGTTCCACACGCGATTCCATCAGGGTACGTGTATTACAGGGGTGCGCGGGAAGTTCCACACGCGATCACATCAGGGTACGTGTATTACAGGGGTGCGCGGGGAGCACCACACGTGAATTGCACGTGTGGGTCCTCCCAGGTGTTCCCTCTACACCCTCCACGGCCCCTGCAGGTGGCTCACACCACAGGGGCCTACCCTGCACATGTCCTGCAGGCACCCCATCCACCCTGGCCATGCCCCCCAGCCAACCCACATGTCAACTTGCACTACTGCCCACCAACGCATGTCCTCCTGCACCCCCAGCCACTACGGGCACCCTCCACCAGGCCCCCACCCATGTCTCCCACCCCCCAACCCCCAGCACTGTGGGGCACCTTCCAGCAGGCCCCCACCCATGTCCAACTCATGTTCCCCACCACCCCCGCCCCCCAGCACTGTGGGGCACCTGCCAGCAGGCCACCACCCATGTCCAACTCATGTTCCCCACCACCCCCACCCCCCCCAGCACTGTGGGGCACCTGCCAGCAGGCCCCCACCCATGTCTCCCACCCCCCTCACCCCCCAGCAGTGCAGGGGCACCCTCCACCAGGCCCCCACCCATGTCCAACTCATGTTCCCCACCACCCCCACCCCCCAGCACTGTGGGGCACCTGCCAGCAGGCCCCCATCCATGTCTCCCACCCCCCACCCCCCAGCAGTGCAGGGGCACCCTCCACAAGTCCCCCACCCATGTCTCCCACCCCCCTCCCACCCCCCAGCAGTGCAGGGGCACCCTCCACCAGGCCCCCACCCATGTCTCCCACCCCCCCACCCCCAGCAGTGCAGGGGCACCCTCCACCAGGCCCCCACCCATGTCTCCCACCCCCCAGCACTGTGGGGCACCTGCCAGCAGGCCCCCACCCATGTCCAACTCATGTTCCCTACCACCCCCACCCCCCAGCACTGTGGGGCACCTGCCAGCAGGCCCCCACCCATGTCCAACTCATGTTCCCCACCACCCCCACCCCCCAGCACTGTGGGGCACCTGCCAGCAGGCCCCCACCCATGTCTCCCACCCCCCTCACCCCCCAGCAGTGCAGGGGCACCCTCCACCAGGCCCCCACCCATGTCTCCCACCCCCCAGCACTGTGGGGCACCTGCCAGCAGGCCCCCACCCATGTCCAACTCATGTTCCCCACCCCCCAGCACTGTGGGGCACCTGCCAGCAGGCCCCCACCCATGTCCAACTCATGTTCCCCACCACCCCCACCCCCCAGCACTGTGGGGCACCTGCCAGCAGGCCCACACCCATGTCTCCCACCCCCCCACCCCCCAGCAGTGCAGGGGCACCCTCCACCAGGCCCCCACCCATGTCTCCCACCCCCCCACCCCCCAGCGGTGCAGGGGCACCCTCCACCAGGCCCCCACCCATGTCTCCCACCCCCCACCCCCCAGCAGTGCAGGGGCACCCTCCACCAGGCCCCCACCCATGTCTCCCACCCCCCAGCACTGTGGGGCACCTGCCAGCATGTCCCCACCCATGTCCAACTCATGTTCCCCATCCCCCCACCCCCCAGCACTGTGGGGCACCTGCCAGCAGGCCCCCACCCATGTCCAACTCATGTTCCCCACCCCCCCCACCCCCCAGCACTGTGGGGCACCTGCCAGCAGGCCCCCACCCATGTCCAACTCTTGTTCCCCAACCCCCCACCCCCCAGCACTGTGGGGCACCTGCCAGCAGGCCCCCACCCATGTCCAACTCATGTTCGCCACCCCCCCACCCCCCAGCACTGTGGGGCACCTGCCAGCAGGCCCCCAACCATGTCCAACTCATGTTCCCCACCACCCCCACCCCCCAGCACTGTGGGGCACCTGCCAGCAGGCCCCACCCATGTCTCCCACCACTCCCACCCCCCAGCAGTGCAGGGGCACCCTTCACCAGGCCCCCACCCATGTCTCCCACCCCCCACCCCCCAGCAGTGCAGGGGCACCCTCCACCAGGCCCCCACCCATGTCTCCCACCCCCCCACCCCCAGCACTGTCGGGCACCTGCCAGCAGGCCCCCACCCATGTCCAACTCTTGTTCCCCAACCCCCCACCCCCCAGCACTGTGGGGCACCTGCCAGCAGGCCCCCACCCATGTCCAACTCATGTTCCCCACCCCCCCCCCCCCACTCCCCAGCACTGTGGGGAACCTGCCAGCAGGCCCCCACCCATGTCCAACTCATGTTCCCCAGCCAACATGTCATCACAATCTAGATCCCTGGTCCCTATGGTCAGCCTCCAAATGCAAAACACCCACCCGAGTATTGCATCCACCCCCTCATAAGTGGCAATTACATGACAGAACACCAATTGCAAGTTCCGAAACAAACACATTTCCCTCACATACACCCAATGGGTGTCAGTGAATCTCAAAACCCATATCATGCTATGCATGAAACCAATGAGATGATACTAAACATTGAAGTATGATAAAAAAATATGTATTAAAGCAAACATAAATAGAATCAAAAATAAAGAAACATAAATGTGAATGTACAAAAATGAAAAGAAGCATGTCAGTGAAAAAAAGCAAAACCAAAAATCAAATTCCAAAGTAATGGTGTCCAAAGTCACTGTCCACAAAACAAAATCCAATGGGAAATAAAAAAGAAAGCCATTGCTCCATGGTTAAAATGTGAAAGATAAATACAATCCAACAGTGAACTATGTACATGGGAACAAGCTAGGGGGCGCTTGAGGGGCCTTCTGTCCAATGAAAATGCATATGCGTGCAGACGCGCTTGCGCGCTAAGGGCCTTTCCTTGAATTACACGCTGACGTGCAGATTTTTCACGTGCCAAATCACTATCAAGCTGGCCACGCGTAAGCACACGGAAGACCATGCTCCTGCCCAGAAGGCCGAACTACTGCCCCCCAGAGCCCCGAGCACGCTCCCACCTGCCATCTGCTGCTGCCTGACTGCCTGCTGCCCACTTGCCCTGCCATTTGCTGCCTGCACATCAGCCAGGGGTGCTGTTGCTGCGACCACCCCTGCTGGAACCGAAGACTCCCGACTGGGATTCCATCGCTCCACAGCCCAGCCCCAGGACCCAGTTGCCCACCCACTCCTGCCTCTTGGGTTGTCATGTCGGGGCAAACACCATCTGAGACCACTGACAACCCCCGGCCAGAGAGGCAGAGGGGCACCAGCTTCAGTGCCACCGAAGTTGGTGTCCTGGTGGAGCAAATCCTGGGGCAGTATGATGCCCTCTTCGGAGGTTCCCGCGCCGACAAGGAAGGACGGACTCGGATCTGGACTGACATCGTGACTGCCATCAACGCGGAGGGGGTGGCAGTCCGCAATTTACAACATGTCAAGAAGCGCTGGGAGGACTTCAGGTCCAGGACACTGAACAAGGCCCGGCGCCTCTTGAAGGCAGCGGATGCCAAGGAGCGCCGGGGCCACTTGTCGGAAGAACAGATGAGGGTCCTGGAACGCATATCCCCAGCGCTCCACGTCCAGGTCCTTGAGAGGCAGACCCGTCTGGAGTCGAGCGGTAAGTGTACATGCATCCTGATTGTGAGATGTGCGTGTGGTGATTTTTCAGTAGTGTGCAGTTTGCACATCTGTTTGTATGGGGTCGAGTATGGGTGGGGGTGTACAGGGCCGTGGGGCTAACACATGCGAGGGCTGCAATGTGTGAGACATGGATGGTGCTTGTGTGTAGGCTTGCATGCCAAATGCAGTTGTGTGGGCACACATGTTTGGATGAATGTGTATGTAAGTAGACATGTCCGTGATGTCACGCATGTATGTTGTTTTCAGCTGCATGTATCAGCACTGTGTACATGTGCATGTGTGTGTATTTGACAAGGGTGCAACAGTGATGCAACATGGATGCATGTGACAGCGGTCCGGGTTGACCCTGTTCTGAGTGGTGTGGCGTTGCGTCAACGGGCCATGCGAGGTGACCTGCAGTCTTTTCATGAGGAGACTGCACGTCATCTCGAATGGCTCGTTGACCACGACAGCCTGCTGGGACTGGTCACCCAGGCCGGATTCCTCCATATGATGGGGCTTGCTACGACCCCCTCCTCAACTGAACCCCCTACGCGCCAGTCATCCTCCGTGCCATCTTCCCACCCATCAGTCACTGTGCCCTGTGGAGCTGCCTCTGACGGTGCGGCCAGGCTGGTGGAGGAGGCATCCCTGCCACAGTCGGGAGTCGGACGTCCAGCATGGGTGGCCACATCAACGACTGCACCCCAGCCGGCGGAGGATGTGCAGGCAGCAGGAGGCAGTGCACGGGCAGAGGCACAGCAGCAGCAGCAACGTGGTGGGAGCCATGAAGGCTCGGGGCCTTCAACATCGGAGGGGCAGGCATCGGCCGGAGGGCAGGAGGACCCAGGACAGAGAGTGTCTTCCGTGTGGCAGCGGTTGGGCCACGCCATAGATGCGGAGCGGCAGCGGGTGGAAGAGGCACGGCTCACAATGGTCAGGGCGGAGAACTCCATGCGGAGGGCCCTGAGGCGGGCCGAGTGCCTCGAGGCAATCCGCAGGGGTTTGGAGGTGGACACGTCGACGGCCCTGCGGACCCTCGGGGCCATGGAGGAGGACCACCTCCGGGACATTGAGCAGGAGTTCGATGATGCCCTGGCCCGGGACATCCACAAGTGAGCCGTGAAACTAGCCCGCTGCCCTTGTACATAGTTATGTAGGTAGTGTTAGGTTTCATTTTTTTTGGTTTTATTTTGGACCTTTCGGACATTGGCCACATTTTTGTATATAGTTTATTTTATTAGTTAGTGTAGTTAGATAGGTTTCCTTTCTTTTGTTGGGATAATGGACCCTGGCTTGTTCCCATGTACATAGTTCACTGTTGGATTGTATTTTTCTTTCACATTTTAACCATGGAGCAATGGCTTTCTTTTTTATTTCCCATTGGATTTTGTTTTTTGGACAGTGACTTTGGACACCATTACTTTGGAATTTGATTTTTGGTTTTGCTTTTTTTCACGGACATGCTTCTTTTCATTTTTGTACATTCACATTTATGTTTCTTTATTTTTGATTCTATTTATGTTTGCTTTAATACATATTTTTTTATCATACTTCAATGTGTAGTATCATCTCATTGGTTTCATGCATATCATGATATGGGTTTTGAGATTCACTGACACCCATTGGGTGTATGTGAGGGAAATGTGTTTGTTTCGGAACTTGCAATTGGTGTTCTGTCATGTAATTGCCAATTATGAGTGGGTGGATGCAATACTCGGGTGGGTGTTTTGCATTTGGAGGCTGACCATAGGGACCAGGGATCTAGATTGTGATGACATGTTGGCTGGGGAACATGAGTTGGACATGGGTGGAGGCCTGCTGGCAGGTGCCCCACAGTGCTGGGGGGTGGGGGTAGTGGGGAACATGAGTTGGACATGGGTGGGGGCCTGCTGGCAGGTGCCCCACAGTGCTGGGGGGTGGGGGGGTGGGGAACATGAGTTGGACATGGGTGGGGGCCTGCTGGCAGGTGCCCCACAGTGCTGGGGGGTGGGGGTGGTGGGGAACATGAGTTGGACATGGGTGGGGGCCTGCTGGCAGGTGCCCCACAGTGCTGGGGGTTGGGGGGGTGGGAGACATGTGTTGGACATGGGTGGGGGCCTGGTGGAGGGTGCCCCTGGACTGCTGGGGGGTGGGGGTGGTGGGAGACATGGGTGGGGGCCTGGTGGAGGGTGCCCCTGCACTGCGGGGGGGGGGGGTGGGGGTGGTGGGAGACATGGGTGGGGGCCTGGTGGAGGGTGCCCCACAGTGCTGGGGGTGGGGGTGGTGGGAAACATGAGTTGGACATGGGTGGGGGCCTGCTGGTAGGTGCCCCACAGTGCTGGGGGGTGGGGGGGTGGGGAACATGAGTTGGACATGGGTGGGGGCCTGCTGGCACGTGCCCCACAGTGCTGGGGGGTGGGGGTGGTGGGAGACATGGCTGGGGGCCTGGTGGAGGGTGACCCTGCACTGCTGCGGGGTGGGGGTGGTGGGAGACATGGGTGGGGGCCTGGTGGAGGGTGCCCCACACTGCTGGGGGGGTGGGGGTGGTGGGAGACATGGGTTGGACATGGGTGGGGGCCTGCTGGCAGGTGCCCCACAGTGCTGGGGGGTGGGGAACATGAGTTGGACATGGGTGGGGGCCTGTGGCAGGTGCCCCACAGTGCTGGGGGGTGGGGGTGGTGGGAGACATGGCTGGGGGCCTGGTGGAGGGTGACCCTGCACTGCTGGGGGGTGGGGGTGGTGGGAGACATGGGTGGGGGCCTGCTGGAGGGTGACCCGCACTGCTGGGGGGTGGGGGTGGTGGGAGACATGGGTGGGGGCCTGGTGGAGGGTGACCCGCACTGCTGGGGGGTGGGGGTGGTGGGAGACATGAGTTGGACATGGGTGGGGGCCTGCTGGCAGGTGCCCCACAGTGCTGGGGGGTGGGGTGGTGGGGAACATGAGTTGGACATGGGTGGGGGCCTGCTGGCAGGTCCCCCACAGTGCTGGAGGGTGGGGGGGGGGTTGGGGAACATGAGTTGGACATGGGTGGGGGCCTGCTGGCAGGTGCCCCACAGTGCTGGGGGGTGGAGAACATGTGATGGACATGGGTGGGGGCCTGCTGGCAGGTGCCCCACAGTGGTGGGGGGTAGGGGGGTGGGAGACATGGGTGGGGGCCTGGTGGAGGGTGACCCTGCACTGCTGGGGGGTGAGGGTGGTGGGAGACATGGGTGGGGGCCTGCTGGCAGGTGTCCCACAGTGCTGGGGGGTGGGGGTGGTGGGGAACATGAGTTGGACATGGGTGGGGGCCTGCTGGCAGGTGCCCCACAGTGCTGGGGGGTGGGGGGCTGAGGAACATGAGTTGGACATGGGTGGGGGCCTGCTGGCAGGTGCCCCACAGTGCTCGGGGTGGGGGGGTGGAGACATGGGTGGGGGCCTGGTGGAGGGTGCCCCACCGTGCTGGGGGTGGGGGTGGTGGGGAACATGAGTTGGACATGGGTGGGGGCCTGCTGGCAGGTGCCCCACAGTGCTGAGGGATGGGGGGGTGGGGAACATGAGTTGGACATGGGTGGGGTCCTGCTGGCAGGTGCCCCACAGTGCTGGGGGGTGGGGAACATGAGTTGGACATGGGTGGGGGCCTGCTGGCAGGTGCCCCACAGTGCTGGGAGGTCGGGGGGTGGGAGACATGGGTGGGGGCCTGGTGGAGGGTGCCCCTGCACTGCTGGGGGTGGGGGTGGTGGGAGACATGGGTGGGGGCCTGGTAGAGGGTGCCCCACAGTGCTGGGGGGTGGGGTGGTGGGAGACATGATTTGGACATGGGTGGGGGCCTGCTGGCAGGTGCCCCACAGTGCTGGGGGGTGGGGAGGTGGGGAACATGAGTTGGACATGGGTGGGGGCCTGCTGGCAGATGCCCCACAGTGCGGGGGGGTGGGGGTGGTGGGAGACATGGCTGGGGGCCTGGTGGAGGGTGACCCTGCACTGCTGGGGGGTGGGGGTGGTGGGAGACATGGGTGGGGGCCTGGTGGAGGGTGACCCACACTGCTTGGGGGTGGGGGTGGTGGGAGACATGAGTTGGAAATGGGTGGGGGCCTGGTGGAGGGTGCCCGTGCACTGCTGGGGGGGTGGGGGTGGTGGGAGACATGGGTGGGGGCCTGGTGGAGGGTGACCCTGCACTGCTGGGGTGTGGGGGTGGTGGGAGACATGGGCGGGGGCCTGGTGGAGGGTGCCCCTGCACTGCTGGGGGGTGGGGGTGGTGGGAGACATGGGTGAGGGCCTGGTGGAGGGTGCCCCTGCACTGCTGGGGTGTGGGGGTGGTGGGAGACATGGGCGGGGGCCTGGTGGAGGGTGACCCGCACTGCTTGGGGGTGGGGGTGGTGGGAGACATGGGTGGGGGCCTGGTGGAGGGTGCCCCTGCACTGCTGGAGGGTGGGGGTGGTGGGAGACATGGGTGGGGGCCTGGTGGAGGGTGCCCGTGGTGGCTGGGGGTGCAGGGGGACATGCGTTGGTGGGCAGTAGTGCAAGTTGACATGTGGGTTGGCTGGGGGGCATGGCCATGGTGGATGGGGTGCCTGCAGGACATGTGCAGGGTAGGCCCCTGTGGTGTGAGCCACCTGCAGGGGCCGTGGAGGGTGTAGAGGGAACACCTGGGAGGACCCACACGTGCAATTCACGTGTGGTGCTCCCCGCGCACCCCTGTAATACACGTGCCCTGATGGAATCGCGCGTGAAACTTCCCCCGCCCCCCCGAAATACACGTACCCTGATGAAATCGTGTGTGGAACTTCCCGCGCACCTCTGAAATACACGTACCCTGCTGAAATCGCATGTGGCACTTCCTGCGCACCCCTGAAATACGCGTACCCTGCTCGCACGGGGCCAATCGCGTGTGGAACTTCCCGCGCACACCTGACATACACGTACCCTACTGAAATTGCGTGTGAAACTTCCCCCGCCCCCCCGAAATACACGTACCCTGATGAAATCGTGTGTGGAACTTCCCGCGCACCTCTGAAATACACGTACCCTGCTGAAATCGCATGTGGCACTTCCTGCGCACCCCTGAGATACGCGTACCCTGCTCGCACGGGCCCAATCGCGTGTGGAACTTCCCGCGCACCCCTGAAATACGCGTACCCTGCTCGCACGGGGCCAATCGCGTGTGGAACTTCCCGCGCACCCCTGAAATACACGTACCCTGCTGAAATCGCGTGTGAAACTTCCCCCGCACCCCGAAATACACGTACCCTGCTGAAATCGCGTGTGGGACTTCACGCACACCCCTGAAATACACGTACCCTGCGGAAATCGCGTGTGGAACTTACCGCGCACCCCTGAAATACGCGTACCCTGCTCGCACTGGGCCAATCGCGTGAGGTACTTCCCGCGCACCCCAGTGATACACGTAGCCCGCTTGCCGTGCTGGTACAGGGTTAGTGCAGCCCTTTGCGCTGGATTGGGTATATTGATGGCTTTTCCCTGCGCGAGAGGCGTTCTTGGGGGCGTAACTGGCGCTGCTGCAGGGTCGCTGCGCCACTGTGCGCCACGGCTGGTTTTGGTGGCTGGAATCCATGAATACGCTGTGCGCGGAAATTGATTTTAGCGCACGCGGCTGGCGCAGGGATTCGCACGCGCACACTGTGCACCAGCCGCGTGCGCCACTTGTGCGCTGAATTCTATGAATTACCCCCATAGTTCTGTTAACTGCATAATACGCCAAAGAGCACCGCTTTACAATGTTTATTAATGTTTTGACAGTAAAACAATGTTTAGTAACTTTGGGCCTTATTCGGGATGATATACTTAAGCAAACTATTTTAGTTTGAGGGTTACTCTTGGTGTGGTTGTAATTCAGCCGTCTTGCAGCACAGTTTCCATCAACTGTCATGCATTTTTCTTTCTTTTCCTGTATTTTCCCTCGGAAGTAGTGAGGGGAACTGATACAAGTATATTGATTAAAGACAACAGGAAATGCAACATTCATAACTCTTCATGTATAATTCGGAGCTGAGGACCTCTCATTCGATAAGACCACATTTTGTTCTGCAGTGCACAGTTAGTAGATGAAAATCACTGCACATAAGTCACACAAGTACTGCAGTCCGCTCATTTCCATTGAATGTAGATCCTTTTTCATGGTAGAAATTGGTTCAGACTAACAAACTATATACTGACGGACACATTTGGGCCTCTTTGGCTGATTGGCTCCCCTGGTGTTTAAATCTCAGCATGCCTCTCTTCTCTGCATTTTTTATGCCTCTCCACTGCACCTAGTCTGTGTTTCTATAGTCATTTAGTGGAACTATTTTGTCCTATTGAGATCTATATCGGTCTTAATTTTGTGTGGGGACTGGTGTGTTTAGTGTATCCCAGCAGCTTTTGGGAAAAACCTAGGTACATTGCCCCATCACAAGCATACAAGATGACCCATCTGTGAAAAGGTTACATTGATTCATCAAACACAATAACATTTCCACTAAGAACCCACCTTACAGGTGAACGTACCCTACCCTCCCCTCATTATGATCCTTCACCAGGTCCCAAAAAGAGCCTAGTCAAAACACATTGTCACAGCTAAGGGACGAGTAATTGAGCTCCATTGAGACTCCATTGTATGGAGCAAGGCTGAACCTCCTTCCCTCCTGCTGCTCTACAAATCCTTCAAAATAATCTTGAACTGTGCTTCCTTTACTCTTACCCTCAAACCAGGGGTCAAGTCCTAGAAAAAGTGGGGGGACTCATATCAATTGAATTTGGCATCACCAGAAATAGGCATATCCAGGTGCCCTCTGAAAAAAGTGGGGGACTCCGTCCACCTGCGTGTACCCTTGACTTGAGCCCTGCCTAAAACACAAAAGAAACATTAGTAGTGCCCACTTTGAATCGCAAACATCATGCCACTTTCCACCAAATAGATATCTCATTATGGTAGGCAGGCAAAGGTTTTGTCGGAAAGAAATTCCATCAAACCTGCACAGTAATAAACCGTAATCTCCAAAATAAAATCTTTATAAGCGATAATCCCAGACAGCATTCAATATAAAAGGAATAAAATACTGTTCAAAATAATCAACAATTAGAAAATATTTCATACAGTTAATTTTAACACATTTTCTCTAATTCTATGACAAGACCGGAGGCGAGCATTAAGCCTATTCTCCTTTAATACTGCTAAATCACAGCTTTTCAAATATATCTTTAATTCCTTATTTATTTATTTTTTTACACAGTAAACTGACATAAAATTAATTTTTGACAACACATAAGACTGTAGGTAACTGGAGATAGTGTCCCCACTACAACTCCCATGAGGCCTCAGGTGGCCAGTAGTCTTAACCTCAGTCTCGTCCTCCAAAGAGGATTCCCCTATTAGAAGTCTTGCTAGTCTCAAGGTGCCTTCCTCTTCTTTTTTTCTGCTGACACAGCTAAGTACTCTTTCTACCTCTCAATGGTTTGGTTTGATGTGGGACCAATATAAGTATAGAAATCAGACAGACGAGTGATATTATTTTCTCTGATAGATTTATGCTTAAGGGGCGGCAGTGCAGCGTGTAATTAGGCGAGTATGAAGGATTTGTTGCGCGCGCTAATAGTGAAGATTTGTTCCACACTAATGTTATTTAGAGGATGAAAGGCCCCGCGAGCGTTATCGCTGGCATTAGGGCTCGTTTTAGTGCAGAATTCAGTTTGTACGCGCATTTCAATTGACCGGAGCCGCGAGCTCCTGAAGAAGGCTGTGGCGAAGGCCTCGTACGGCTCTGTGCATGCGCGCGCATGGGCAAGGTGTAGTTTTCATCTCCAACGGCCACATAGGTTATTGTATGAAGTGCAGCTCGGTCCCAGAGGATATCAGCCCACGGAAAACTCAGTTTTAGGGCGATTTAGCTCCCAGACAGAGGCTTACACTGCTCAGAAGAGCAAAATAAAAAAATATTTTAATTTTCACATATTGTAAGCTCTCGCTTCAAGTAAGTAGCCTGACCAAACTTGCTACTACAGCACAGGTCGAAGAGGCAATCCTCCAGTGAAAGTGACACAGCTCCTCCTCAGTGTACAATGGCATCAGACAGGGGTGAAGAGTATTGGGAGGAATATGAGGAGCAGGACACAGAGCTGCAGGAAGAAGAAATGGACCTCTCACTCAGTTTTAAGAAAGTGCTACGGGATTCCCTGGTGAGAGCTGTTGCACAGGGAGTGCAACCCATTCAAGAGAGGCTACTAGTCCTTGAGAATTTATTGGGCACTAAAGCTGGCTTGCTTGCAGGACGATCCAGGTGAGGGGACCTCCTCTAAGCCTCTGGAAAATCAAATAGGGGGTGTAAAGTGGCCCAGAAGAGAAAGCACTCTTCTACCCCACCACCCCGGGCTCTATTAAGGGGATAAGAGAGAAGCCCCAGGAGGCAGCTGATGCTTTCAACAGACTGAAAGACGCTTTCCTTTCTAAATCAGCGGTGCCCTGCCTCTCAGTCCTTGCCCCAGGGGTGGATAACATGGGGATACCATTTCATCATCCGAAGAGTTCGGACAGGAAGAGGAGGAGAATGATGAAACTTTGAGCATTGACAAGGTACCAGAACAACCCAAGACAGCCGATACCAATAAAGCCAGCACAGTGGCGAGTACCCCAGAGGATGACATATCCGATATGTTTGAGCCAGAAACTATCTAGCACCCAAGGTCCACAGAATGGACCCCCTTGCTGAGAGTGGCAGTTTATATGGCACAAAAGATTAGGAAGCCTTTAGAAAAGGAGATAAGATTTCACCTTAAGGCAGAGTGTCCTAGACCTGAGCTTAGCGGCAAAGTATCCGAGACCCCGGAGCTAGACCCTACGATGCTCACTTTTGTCACCAAAGCAAGCAAGGATCTCTAAAAAGGTATGGACCGCCATGGAGATCTTGCCAAGACAAGATTCTAGACTTGACACGGCCCATAGCGAAGATCCTGGACCTAGCGGAGAGAGCCAAAGACACAGGGGAACCAGTAGATCCATTCATCCTTGCAGGCTGGGCTCAACGCACAGTATGCCTGCCTGGGAACGCAAACTCCATATCAGCAGAACGGAGGAGGTCCATCCTGCTCAAGATAGACACGAAGTTAAGTGATTTGGCCTTGCATGAGGCGGGAGAAGGCGCTCAGGGTCTGCTTTTCGGAGACACTTTTGTCAAGGAGATGAGCAGATTTGTAGGAACTTATACGGCACTGGAGAAAGCTCAGGCTTCAATCAAGAAAGTGTTCCCCGGCCGGGTTTTTGCCGGGTCTGGTCGATACTGAGGCCGCTCGACCGGCCGTGTTAATTCGAACAGAAGGCCCCAGAGACCGAGAGCCCAATACTGGGAGACACGTCAGCAAGACGCCTTTTTTCCCGAACAGAAGCAGAGGCTTTAGAGGAAGAAGAGGCAGAGGATACTTCAGACATCAGAACACCAACTCAGGTGAGAGAGCGCAATGCGACATATCTGCCTGTAGGAGGCAGGACTTTGCTATTTATACACAATTGGCGCAAGCTTTCAACAGACGCTTGGGTACTTCAGACAGCCCAGGGTTGTCAGCTCGATTTCCTTTGCCCACCCACTCAATGAAACCCCCCGCCATGCATACACTGCTCATTCACTGCTCAGAAGCAGAATAGTAGTTAATAGACAAAGAGATTCAGTCGCTAGTGAGGAAGCAAGCTAATGAAAGAGCTCATTCCCACTCTATAGGTTTCTTGAGAAACAAGTTTTTAGTACACAGAAAAGGAAAAGTGCGGCCTGTTATCAATCTGAAAGAATAAACAGCTGGCTAGTCTATAGGCATTTCAAGATGCAGGGAATCCATCAACTAGCAGATCTTCTCAGGAAGGAAGATTGGTTAGCACGCTTGGATTTAAAGGATGCTTATCTAATGATACCCATTGCAGCTCAGTATCACCACTTCCTACAATTCATGTGGAGGGGGCAGAGATGGCAATTCAAGACTCTGCTGTTCGGCCTCGCATCCGCCCCATGGGTGTTCACCAAGCTAATGAGACCCCTCGCAGGAGTCTTAAGAGACGAGGGGTTTTGAATTATCATCTATCTAGACGACATTACGTTTATGGCCCAGGACAAAGAAAGGTTGCAGCAACAAGTTCAATGGGCAATGTCATTGATCTTGGGGCTAGGATCTCTGATCAATTTAGAGAAGTCAGCTCTAATATCGTGCAAAAGAATAGAATTTCTAGGTTTCATGATAGACACAAGGAAGGCCAAATTAGAGCTCCCGATGTCCAAGATCAGTGCGATAAAGAGAGATCTGAAATCAGCTCTGAAGAGACCGCTTATATCGCTTCGGAATCTAGCCAGGATTGTTGGGCTTCTAGCAGCTTCCATCCAGGTGATATTCCCAGGTCCACTACATTATCGAGCCCTTCAGAGGCTCAAAATAAGATACTTACAGAAAGTGTGGAGAGATCATCACCTAGTTCCCCTAGACCAAGAAAACAGGTCAGAGATCCAGTGGTGGCTCAGCAACATGGAGGCCTGGAATGGCCGAACCATATTCGGAGAACTACCAGAAATCATTGTAGAGTCAGATGCCAGCAGATCAGGCTGGGGAGCAATATGCGGCCTCATAGAGACAGGGGGAAATGGTCTCAAGGAGAGCTAGAGTTACACATCAACTGCCTAGAGCTCCTAGCAGGACCATTCTCAGTCCAAGCATTTACCAGAGATTGGGCGAAATGTTGTACCCTTTTAAGGATGGACAACATATCGGCAGTATGTTATATCAACAAACTAGGAGGAACAAGGTCCAAGATATTGGCAGAGCTATCCAAGGATTTCTGGCATGCCTGCCTGGAGAGGGATATCGCAGTCAAAGCAGAATATCTTCCGGGAGCGAAGAACACAGTAGCAGACTGGAACTCCTGGTACTTAACAGACTCGAGCGACTGGAAGCTGCACGCATCAATATATAAGTTACGACGAAAGTGGGGTCCTTTCGATACAGATCTATTTGCTTCGAGACTGAATGCCCAACTGCCAAAGTACTTCAGTTGGAGAATGGATCCAGGAGCGGCAGGGACGGATGCGTTCCTGCACAGCTGTAAAGATCACACTCACTATGCCTTTCCGCCCTTCATGATGCTGGCGAGGGTTCTAGCAAAGGTCTGCAGAGACGGAGCAGATATAGTTCTAGTGACACCAGAATGGAAATCGCAAGCCTGGTTTCCAGTTCTGATGGAACTTTCTATGGATTTGCCGCAGAGGATTTCCCACAGAACAGATCTCCTTGTCGATCCGAGAGGCGCACCTCATCCTCTGATTCAGAACAATACTCTGAGCCTAATAGCCTGCAGAATTTCAGGCGCAGATGGTGCTTGCCAGGCCTTTCAGAGGAAGCTACAGAATTTATCAAGGTATCATGGGCCCCGTCTACAGTTCGGAGCTACAATTCCGCTTGGCAAGCCCTGGGAGTTATGGTGCAGGGGGAGGGGTGTTTCTCCCGTTTCAGCCCATATAGAGCACATATTGAATTTCTTAACATCCCTGACTTCTAGCGGGAAGGCATTTAGGACAGTGGGAGTGTATAGGTCAGCCATTTCAGCAGGTCACAATCTAGTCGATGGAGCTGCAGTAGGAGAACACCCAGCAGTTTCTCGGCTGCTCAAGGGAGTTAAGGTGACAAAACCCCCATAACTCAGATATTCAGTCCTTTGGGACGTCAACAAGGTTTTACAGTTGTTTGAGCAATGGCCAAGAAATGACCTATTGTCAGGGAGACAGTTATCCGGAAAGCTATCTACCTTACTATGTTTAGTTTCATGCAGAAGAGTATCTGATGTTAAAGCCCTAGAGATTGACAGAAATATGTTCTATCCGGAAGGAATAGCGTTTAACCTAGCACAGCGTACTAAGACTAATTCTAAAGTGATATTTTATCCCTAATTCCCTGATAACAGCAAGCTTTGCGTAGCACAATATATCAAATGTTATGAAGCAGCGACAGCAGCAGTAAGGCCGCAGAATTTGACTCAGTTGCTCATAGCGCGCAGAAAACCTTTCAAGGCAGTGGCCCCAGCTACTATAGCGCGATGGGTGAAGGAAGTTATGGGACTGGCGGGCATAGACATTTCTGTTTTCGGAGCTCATTCAACCAGAGGATCTATGGCTTCCGTAGCTTTTGCAGCCAGCGTTCCGCTGCAGCAGATCTTGAGGGCAGCAGACTGATCCAGTGACTCAGGTTTCAGAAACTTCTATTTTAAGCCCACGGCGAACATTGCAATGGCAGTAGTACAAAGCTTTGAACAAGCATAATGCCCGCCTCCGGTCTTGTCATAGAATGAAGATTGCTGAAGCGCACAAAGCAGGAAGTCTTGATTCTATTAAAGACACAGAGGCGAGCATTATTCCTCCCAAGAGGAATGTCGCTGCGATAGAGACGTTGTCTTGCTCTGTGTTATTCTTGTATAGAGATGTGGATGGGACCAGCGAATTCCCTGCCCTAATGATCTTGCTCTCTTTTTATTCAAGGGGAAGAGCAGAAAAACTCACGAGAATAATTAAGAGGTAAAGCTTAACATAAAGGCAAGAACAGCGAGGGATCAGCTACAGTTTATGGTCGACACTAGGACATTGAGAAGTTTCAGCTCAACAAAAAAGAAGAGGAA
The DNA here is from genome assembly GCF_040938575.1 of Ambystoma mexicanum. Lineage (NCBI taxonomy): Eukaryota > Metazoa > Chordata > Amphibia > Caudata > Ambystomatidae > Ambystoma > Ambystoma mexicanum. The sequence goes on along the minus strand of NC_090934.1, from coordinate 938,082,575 downwards.
GGCAACTTGAGACTAGCGAGACTCATACTAACAGGGGAATCCTCATTGGAGGACGGGACTGAGGCTAAGACTACTGGCCACCTGAGGCCTCATGGGAGTTGTAGTGGGGACACTACCTCCAGTTACCTATGCGTTGTCAAAATTTTATTTTATGTCAGTTGTTTACTGTTTAAAAAAAAATAATCAGGAATTAGTTATATTTGAAAAGCTGTGATTTAGCAGTATTAAAGGACAATAAGCATAACGCTTGCCTCCGTGTCTTTAATAGAATCAAGACTTCCTGCGCGGTGCGATTTGGAAATCTTCATTCTTGTGGAAGATCTTAAAAATCTCATCAGTATCCAAGCTCAAACCGGGTGTCTCATCCCATAGCAAAACATATATAGAGCTGGTTTACACTTCCTACTTTTCATAATTTTGAGTGTCAATGTCAATCAAGTAGTGTTGACAGGCGTTAGGTAAGATTGTGTGCAGTATCCTTTGGCAGACTACATCAACCTTGACCTCCTGGCAATAGGAACCCAACCTTTGGTATAAGTCTGTACTACACTGGTTGGTAGTGTGGCTGAGCAACCAGGCTTATCTCAAGAGGGGTCAATGTGAGCAGTAGGGTTGTAAGACAGAGTTTCACAGTGACAGTTATTCAAATATACACTTACACTCAAGGTTTCTTGATTAAACAAGTATTTATGTATTTAACAGTCAGTTATATAAGCCGTCTTCAGAAGGGAGCAAAACATTTAACAATTCCAATATACTTCAAAAACACACATTCTGTTTCTTTAAATCAGATGATACCCATTGGGGATGGCACACAGACACTTCCTACACCCTCAGGTGACTTAAATAGCTAGGACACTGTGGACATTGATTTATCACTGGTACATTTAGAGCAATAAGTTTTGTGTAAAGGTTAGATTGGGGAATAAAACAAAGGTTAACAAATAATTCATGAATTGGTAAGTACTTTTTTTTAAACCTTCCAATGTCAAGTAAATGTAATCCTTTCCTGGGGGAAAGGTAAAGGCACACAGAGAGTCAAAGGTAAGAGTCTCTCAGGGGGCCAGGACAGCCAATGTTAGTTGAGCAAAGTCTAGGGGAGCTGAAGATCTTCTTTGCAGGTAAGTAAGTCTTGCACAATGTTTTTAGAAATGTTTGTAGGAATAGGATTCACTTGAAGGGCCACTAGCTGTGAGGCTTGCGAGGGGCAAAGCTGTAAGCAACTCTGCAAGGGCAACCAAGACAAGTCTCAACTGAGAACAGATAAGGCTACACCACAAGAGGCAAGTCCTCTTAACTTTACAGTATCTCTGTTTAGAAGAAATGGTTCCAGCTGGCTTCTGTTCCTGTACAGCTCTGCAGATCATGTTTTTCCTGGACCTCAGTCGTGGGGACAAGAGGGAGGACGTCTGGGGACTCCTGCACTGCAATGGGAAGGTCGGCGGCAGCAATGGGCAAACTTCAATTCAGCGGCACTTCGCGGTTTCAGCTCCTCGCGTCTGACTGAAATAGCAACACTGCAGTTCTCGGATACCACTTCAGACTTTCCTGGCATCTGGGGTCCAGCACTCTATTGAGGTGGCTCAGGCTTGGTCAGTCCTGCTTCAGGGAGGTCCGGAGGATCTTCCTGGTGCTTGGGTCAGACGCAAAAGCGATCCACTCGGTTTGGTGTTCCTCTCTCTGGCACTTCGGTTCCAGCAGCAGCAGTGGAAGTACAGTCAGCTCTGAGAGGATGTCCAAACAAGTTCACTTTGGGGTTGATTGGTCCCACCAGACCAAGGGGAGAAGTCGTCATTGCAGGGCTCTATTCAAAACGAATGCAGAGCTTCAGCACAACAGCAGGGCTTCACCGGGCAAACCAACGGTCCAGGAGTTGCAGCAGGCGTCTCTTCCAAGTTCTTCGGATTCCTTCGTCCAGTGGTCGACTCTGCCTTCCAAGCCAAAAAGCCTTGCCTTTTATGCAGGTTTCTCCCATTCATTCCAGCCTAGCTGTCAATCACAAAGCAGGGTGGCTGTCCTCCAAGGACAGCCAGCCGGCCAATCACCTTTGGGTGCACTCCTGTAACAAAGGGGATTAAGCACAGGGATTTCCGGGCACCTCCCTCACTTCCTGCCCTTGCCAGACATATTGGAGCCAGAGGCGGGCTTCACTCGTGAATCCCGCCAAAGGCAAAACAAGCAAAGGGACCAAACCTGGTTTGGTGCGCAGAGTAAATCTCAAGAAGGAATTTTCTAACAAGAAATGGCGAAAAAAGAAGACTGTGCACATTTTGACAAAATGGGCACCCATGGGTACCCTACTGCAGCTGTGAACGCAGCCCGCGGTAAAATCACACAATGGTAGTAAAAAGTAAACCACTTCCACCAGCTATTAATTGTAGAAAGGGTAACATAAACATGTTACATGATAAGATAGTGTGGGCTGGGTCTACAAAGTTACAAAATGTAAGTAAAGTCAATTTCACTTCCCTGCTCTTGGAAACAGTAGTTTCACCAAGAGAAGGTTTTTAAACCTTTGTTTAATCTAAGAGACTTCCCTATGCCACAGCACTGAAGGTGCTGTGTGTGACAATGCAAAGGTGATGCCTATGGAGTTTGTCGGACTCCAAAGTCAAAAGAAACACAGATAACACAGAATTAAAAGTACAAGGTCCCAAAGTTCAGCAAAAGGGCTAGGGGTCTCTAAGGTGGGAGGAATTTAGCACTGAACTGAAAATTCTCCCGGACATCAAGGTTTTGTATGAGACGGGCAGAAAAAGAGCAGATGTAGTAGTAAGCCCGTTCAACCATTTAGCATTAAAACGAACTCCAGTGATGGGAAAACCCATTTATCATCCTAGGCCATGACAAATAACAAGGTAACTGACCATCAAGCAAGGTTATGTGCATCCTCTGAGCAGGTTTCAGGATTTCAAGTTGTTTTCTTTCCGTGGTGCTTCTGAATTCAAGTCAGATATAATTCTACAAGCCACCGTTCTGGAAATTCCCGCAGTATTATGGAAATAAGGGGCAAAACTACCAACCTGTAAAGATTGGTTTACAAAAGCAAGCCATGGGACTTATTTTCTCTGCTCCCATGACGTGGATCTTAATTGCTTTGGTCAGAATTGCTTTGTCATTTCTCCATGCCCACAACTAAAGCCGAACTGGTTCAAACCTCAAATAATTTTGTAACAATGAGGTGTCCAACTCTTTGTGGACTGCATAGTTAGGCATTGATGGGGGTAGGCCCAAGGCATATTTCATAAAAGAGTTTAAGGATATTTAGGGGTGAGAAATTAACAAAGCCCCACCAGATACAGGCTCTGTGGCTTGGCGTTATACTCATAAAGCATCATTGGTACAGTTTGTGTTTTATAATGCTTTGCAACCCTCTTTATATCCTAAATAGCCTATGACATCCTAAGTGCCTGTTTTTCAATGTGGACTTACCATTAAAACCAGAGCAAAATCAAATCCCCCCTATATTCATAGGCATCTACACTTTGCAGCAGTTTGCCGTCTGTCCAAAAAGATTGGAGCTTTGCCGTTTTTGATTTGCCTCCTGGGTTGTAAATTAGGATTGCTGATTTGGAGACATTCATCAACAAGCCTAATCCTCTCATGCATTTTGAATATGCGTCAATGAGGCTTTGTAATGAATGCAGTGTCCTGGCCAACAAGAGTTACCGGCGCAAGCAAGTATGGGGATGTGTTTTGTGCCAAAATAAGCAAAGTCTGCTATTTAGGCAATCTGTGAGGCCATTAATATATAGCAAGAAAAGCAAAGGGGCAAACCCATAGGCCCTGCCTAACATCTGTTTCAACTGAGAACTAGGCATACAGTGACTTTCTATGACTCCGCTATCGACACATTCTCAGATTTATTCAGCATCTACAAAGAAATCACCACCTCTAAGGGTTTGAAAACCAGCACCAAGCCTGCACAAGAATCTGTAGAGGTGTTACCAGCCTTATTCCAATTCAAAATCATAACCAAAAAAATCCCTTCACCCCCACTGGCTGCGAAACCCTTATTTTAAATTCTGATCATACACATTGTTCAACTCATTCCTACTGGCAACTGAAGAAGACACCTGCAAGATTATCAGCTCCACAAAAGCCTCAGGTCTCCAAAACAACCCTTATCTGCACTATATCCCTAAAATCATATTCTATTTTGCAAAATGTTGAAGGCTTGCAATACCGTATCCTGATAAAAAAAAGGTGACCCCTATACCATCCAACTAGAAGCCCATCACAAATGTATCCTTCAAAGCAAAGATCCTTGAAAGGGGTAGCCATATCCCAAATTCAATATTACACCAAAAGAAATTACCTCCTTCATGACTATCATTTTGAATTCTGACCAACTAGTGAAACTGAAAGAAAATGAATTGACATTTGAGGGCCTCTTCTCCAAACCCTGCATGATAACTAACCAGCTACTGTCATTTTATTATCTCTGAGGAATACAACATGATTGACATTAACATTCGAATATGTCGCCTGCAGGAAAACATCTCTATTGGGGGATTGGCCCGGGAATGGTTCACCTCTGTTTTTCAGACAGATCCTACCAGTTCAAACTTTAACACTTCCCTTCCACCCCATCCTCCTGACCATGTAGGGGCCCCCAAATGTCAGCCATCTCTACTTGGCTCTTTAACCTTTATAAGAAACCCCTGACTTCCTCCCAGTTGCCGTTCCCTTCCAATTCCAGTGGCCTCCAAATCCTATTTTCCCTGGATCACATCTCCCACCCCACTACCATCTCAACATGCAGTTTTCAGATATGTGCATTTCTCAGATAGTGAAATGAATGACAGAAAGTAGCTTCCACTTAGATGGAGACAAAACTGAAACCCCTTCCATTTTCATGTCCTGGTGCCTTGGAAACTCCGCACAACAAGGCCAAAAACGTCAGGATCATTTATTATTTGAGCTTATCCTTTGGACCCAGATAAACACAATCTGCAAAAATTTAAATTTCCATGTTTTGCTTCTGAGAAATGTCACTCCCTACTTTAGCTGCAACAGGATTCGGACCTGGTTAGACCATTCATTCTCCCTCATGTAGAGTAGAGTAGCATCCTAAAAACAGGGGCCTGTCACAAAGTGACATGGGATTAAGAAGATGCTGGATACCACACTAGTTTTAACTGCTTAGTGTTCACACTCCGGGGTGTAACTTGAATTCAAACTGAAGGATAACCTGTTCGTTTTTATGTAACTCTATCTTCGTCCATTTTCTTCCCCCATCTTTGGTTTTATGAGTTCACGTTTGTGGGTTATGGAACTGTCTCTGGTAATTAAATGTAAAAGCAGAAAGCACTCTAGTTCTTTTTGAAGCTTGCGTCTGGCTCCTTCCCAGTAACTTGACAAGTTGGAGAAACAAAGAGGTGTCTAAAAGCAAATTCAAAGCCCTCCAACAAGGAAGTCTCTTATCTTCTTATCCTCCATCCCCCAGTTTAGGAATATCTCTCTCTGCATCTATCCAAAGCACTTAGAGTGAGAGGTGGGGTTCTGTGGTTCTTTCTGATATTATTGGAATGTCTTTCAAGGGCTCATGTACTGTGGGTAGGTCTCTTCACATGGTCTGTGGTCTGAGAAGCAAACAACAGCTGGTGTTGCAAGGTGTTGATGTATAGCCTGTTTTCCCCAGAAAGTCACGAACATCTTCCAGGTAAGAGGTCCGGTAAATAACTCCCCTCTGAAGACAGAGGTCCAAGTGTGGCTCTTGTGACCCCCACTCGATTCGCAGTCCGAAGACAGAGAAATGACAGATGCACATCACTCTTAGGCCCTTCATTAGCATCATCGATGTATCGCAGATGTGAGAAACATTACTCACTCAGACAGAATATGACTTGAGAAGTTAATGACGTCACCCCTGACATCACGGCATAGGTTCACATAGACATGAAGCAGATAGGCATCCATGCACGAAGCTCCACGAACATACATTAGATTATTCTAGGCAGACACGAAACAAATGCTTATGATTCACGCAGATAGATATCTCTCTCTCCCCCACCCACACACACACACACACACACACACACACACTCACACTCACACTCACACTCACACTCACACACTCACTCTTACCAAAGCAGAAATCTCAAGATGCCAAGAATACATACATTCAGCTTGCAAATGCTTAATTGTAACTAACATGGAAAGCCAAATGAAAACAAAGGTGGAAACTATAGATGCACTTTATTAAATTTGGAATGGGAGATAAATTTTGAATACATGGAGGGGCTGACAGCGTGATGCAGCTAAAGGCAGGCAGATCTTCCAGCACAGACACAGTGCACACCCCAGCCAAGGACGAGCAGGGACAGGTTTCCAGTTACCAAGACGATAAGACACCTGCTGTAAATATAGTAAAAAAAACCTCACAATTACAAGAGCTCCATTTCGTGGTCTCGACACACGCGACCTGGAAGAACGGGACAATGCCTACTCACTCAATGTAGATGGAGGGAAGCTGTTCCAATCGAACCTCTGGCTCACCTGATCTCCACTTTCTCCCCTCATTTCCAGTGTTATGCAGACGACACACAACTCTCATTCAAGCTGCCTTCCCCTACAATATAACATTTCTGTGCTCATTCCCATCGCCTTGAAAAGGTACACCCAGTCTGGTAGTTGCCCAAGGTCCCAAGGCTGGGAAGACACATTCTGTCCAATCCAGAGTTACCTTTCACGTTAAGGCATATTATGTTGCAGCACCCAATAATTACTCCACTTTCCTGCAACTTTGTATTTGTTATATGCAGAGGTGGTCCCAGGAGGAGCCACCAGATATGGCGATCCAATCATCAAACTAACCCCTATATTTCACCTCCGTATTTCGCCTAAACTGACCAATCCGCATCCCTGTTAGATTTCGGGGAAGTAACTTGATTTTTTTTATGTCACCCCTGTTTAAAACAGGGTGACACACGTTTGGAGGACGAGAGCTCTGGAAACGATATTCTAGTGTGATCCCTGTCACTTTTGTTGGATAATAAAGAAAGTACGTTTTGCCCTATGGTTGAGTCTTGTGGCAGGGATTTTGCTGTTGCCCGAGTGTCCTTTTTGCTGGTAATCTGGGTGACTGCTAGAGAGCCCCTGCCGCTCCTTTACACCTCCATGGCTCTACATGAGGCCTTCCACCTCCTCCCTCTCTCATGGGCTGGCTAGGGTGGTAAATCCCCATTCCATGGAGTCCCATTGGAGTCCATGGGGGGATTTGCTGGTATTACTGGCACCAGTAATACTGGTGCTGGTACTTATGGATATTTTTGCCAGTACGGTGGTGGAATTACCTCCAGCTGGAGGTAATTTCACCACCCCACCGACAAATGTGTACTTTGCTGGTGCGGAAACGTGCTTGGTATACAGTAATAGTAGCCCGTTAATTCTGCACCGGCAATGTCGTAATGTGTCCTAATATCTCTGCATCCTCAGGCTAAAAAAAACTGGAAGTTAAGTGCTAGCTTTGGTATGTGCAACCTATGGAGCAAGCTCCCAGAATTCGTTGGATCTCCTCAGTCTTTGCAAGATTGAAAAAAGATGTGCAACCACATCTTTCCCAAAGCTTTAAGCCAAGCGATCAACTAATACCTTGTTTGAATAATGACTCCCGGCAACACTTGGTTAAATGTAGTTTGTCCATTTATTTTGACCACCCCTCAAAGCCCCCTGGACCACCTTGAACCAAAGAGACTTACTATATTTATTACGCTTGTGACGAGGAGCTCTTCTGAGGGTAGGTGCCTGTTAGTGTGCTACTACCATTTTCATCTGAGGAACCGCAGGGCCACAGCGGCCTGAAAATATCCTTTAAACAGAGACGCGTTGATGTAAGGGGGATAAAAGGCCCCTATATTCAGACAGCCTTTTAACATGTAAAAGGGACTCTGTCACTTTTAGCAGACATGCATAACACATGTTTGCGACATGGCCAATGTTTTTGCTACTTTGTTTCCCCTGACTACTCTGCTGAGGAAAATCATTATGAAAGATTGCACCACTCCCAAGAATGCATTGTATCGATTCATTCGTTTTATGAGGAAGAGAAAAACAGTAAAAATATATCCAGCATTGTGCTCCTGATTCGGCAAGCAATTTAGCCGATTAAATGTCCCTGTTGTAACCCGTGGTAAATGAAAAAGATATAACAAACGCTTCCTTAGGCTTACAGAAGGGTTTACAGATAGAAAAAAAGGCTCCCTGGTCTTATCAGAGCACACCGAGGGGAAACAGCAACCTCTATGGAGGAGGTTGAACAGAGGCCAGTATGAAATCCAAAATGAGGGCTGGCAACTTAAATGGTTTTAGGCCAGCCCCTCTAGAGAACATCTACCCAGGAGCACATGACCCCAATTTGTGAACAGCACAACCATTTCACACAGGTGCAACGTATACCCCTAAATCCCAACCAATGGTGGGATCAGTCACCAGATAAAAGGCGGCTAATTGAAGCAGCCTGTGTCAGTCCCTGGGAGAACGACCAGCAGGAATGTTTAAGTGCCAAAGAGACCCCAAGCAGGGAGTCTTGGTCAGAAGAGGAGGTCAGGCCTTGGACTGAGACCTCAATTCAGGAGACTTGGCAGCAAACCGACCAAGCACAGAAAGCCACTAGGAAACAGCATAGACCGGACCTGATAGGGTCCACTAGAGGGTACAATGTGAAGTGCTGTGAGGAGAGATCTCTGGCGAGAGGTTAAGAGTGGAGAAGTCTGGGACAGTAAAGATGGATTGGGGTCGTAGAGATACAGTCATTAGAGTGGAATAAGAGTGGTAGCTTAGCTCTAACTTGGAGTTCTTTATTACCTCCTCACTGGCCCCTCCTCGATTTAAGACGATTCATTACTTTACTTTCGGCCATCATTATCCTGACCCCTTTAGTTTTTAGCTGGCAAACATCCTAGCATTTTATATTCTGTTGAGCAGGATTGTAAATAAACGCTTAAACTGTATACTTTTTTCCACCTCTATTTCTGATAGCGAAACCATATCCTTTTGTCTGTCTCTATTTCTGATAATGTAAGGGGCGAGGTGGCAAGTCCACACTGAGGGTCCTTGCAACCTGCCTATGCACAGATTATAACTGCATCTGTTAACCTTGAAAGCCAATTGGCTGTGGTGTATGTTAGGTACTCATTCCTTTAGTGTTTCTTCCACCCTTACCTGTCCCCAATAAACTTTAAAGTGTACCATGCAATGTAACACTATGTAAAACACGAACAAAATCAAAATAACAGAATCCCTCTCTCTGTAACAGGATTTCATTTGATCTGAACGCATGTGTTCGTTGCAGAGTTGCCCTTCTGGGTACAAGGTTTCTGTTATCAAAAAAATGTATGAATACTTTTAAGACCTATTAGTAATTTTGTGCATTTATCGCTTTCTTCCAGCTGACACGGTTGACCGAGTTTCTCTCCGTTCAGTGCACAACGACAGAGGGAGGAGACGAAGGAAGAGAGTGAAAAAAGGAAGCAATCAAATAGTCAGCTGAGAGAAATGCACACAGAGTGGTTACCCCCATTTCAGTCAGTCCTGGATGTTTTGCTTTGGATATCATGTAGTTTTGTCCCCTGGATGTCATTTACCTGGATGGACCTGGAGCATCAAATAATAGTGACATTTTGTATTTTTTTTCAAGCCACAGCTTCAAAACCACAGTAACTTACTATTTGATGCTTTTTACACTGGTTCCGTTTAAGTGCTGCGTCATCTGAGACTTCAAGTTCTCTGCTGCTGACGTTTTTCTTTTAATTTTTTTAAAATTTTAAATGGAGCTTTTTTGTTTGTTTGTTGTTGTTAAACTGTCTATGGACAGATGTCATTGAAGAACCTGCCGCAGGAGGGAGTTCACTGTGATTCACTGCTATAGCAGTGCCCTTATGTTCGTCATTTTGGTCCCGCAACGTCAACGGCATTTTTGAGAAGTGTTTGATTGATGCAACGAGTAAGACACATGAAAGGAACGTTACATTTTTCATTATGTTTTCATTTTTTACAACTATTTCTCTTTTGTCTTTCAAAGACGCATGACCAATTTAAAGGTATTCTTTGAAGTATCAGCTTGTTTAAGGAGTTCCCACAAATTCAACAAAAATTAGAACCGAGAGCCCATTTTATGCTGAATAGTATCCTGGTATTGTAGATTTGTCTTAGATATCCCCGTCACCAACCATAGACAATTTAGGCCCCTTCTATTTGGGAGTTCATATTGTGTGCAGGGTGCCTGGCTAACATGCCCCCAATGGTGTTAACTGTTCCCAAATGCAAAAGTGGAAGGATTTTTGGGAATTTTTCAATCCTGTCGCAGGAAAGATCTGCAGCGGGCCATGAGTGGGGAACTCCGCGGCCTAACACTTTAAAGAAGTGCGCTGTACTGCTTCTTCGGGAGCTTGGTAACCCGCACATGTTTATTTATTTTCGGCCAACTTAGCCGCAGAAATGGAAGATGGGAAAAGTGGGGACTTTTTCCAGTTGGCTGAAGATTGTTTATGCCTTGGACAATGCAGTATTTATAACAGTGTTCCTTTGAGGTTTGTATTTCGATGAATGTACAGAATACATTTTTTATGGTGGTTATTTTCAATTTTCATAGTGTTTCTAATAAGCCTTGGTGCACTTCTGTTTGGGCCTATGTGGAATGTTCTGTTTTCTTTGGACGCCACTTGCGCTCTTAACGGTTGAGATCCCAGTAAGCAAGTCAGCGTGGCTGATGTAATGCTGCATGCTGGCTAGATCTAACGGGTACAAAGTTCAGGGCATTCCACTTTACAAGTTCCTTCTGGGGGTTTGGATATCCGCTCTCGGTTGTTCTTCAACAGGGTATTTATTTAGCTGCCACTCCCCACCCCAGGGCAGGTAACATAAACCTGCAGTTCTGTATGTCCCCTCTGCCACCAAGCCAGGCATGTTGAGTCCATCTGTGTATTGTCATGTAGAGATTGCATCTCTGGTGAGACTCCTACTTCCCCCAGTGACTGGCGTTCGAGTTTTGCACGTTGGGTGGATCAATTTGTCCTAAGTAGGCCTGCTCTAGGCAACTGGCCGTCAGCAGATGAGCTAAAGGTACGGGTTGCCAACCTTCAAACCAGAGCATGGCATTCAGTGCTAAAATTGAGTCTTTGCTTGCTCTTTCCTGGTGGTAATGGTCATGGCTTATCACTAGAATTTGCCTTCATTATGGTCCCGGGGAGAGTGTTACGAGGAACAAAGGTACAAATGAAAGTGGAAATAAGCATGTGCCTGTGTCACATGCGAAAGTAATCTTAGCTACAAAGGGTGGACAACAAACCAGTAAGTTATCCTGACCAGACAGAGGAGTTCAATAGTGACGAACGGCCAAGGCACTGTCAGCAGTGTGGTAAGCACCCTTCCGTTATGGCAACCTGAGATCCCAGCACACCCTTCCATATGGATGCAGTTTGGGGTGAAGCTTTCTAGAATCATGGTAGCCATAGGAACAGCAACAGAGCAGTGAGCAACTGAGAGCTGTGCCCACAACCTGTCATTATTTGAGTGCCCTTGGGGTGTATTTGTATGTCTTAAATTGAGTAAATTGCCTTGCCACCCCATCTCATACATCCCAGAACCGTCTAACAAAAGTTATTTAAAATCTGGATTCTGAGCACACATGAGGACGGCAGGACCCGGTTCCAAGGATCCAAGTTGAAGAGTATGGAGCTAGAACGCAGACTTGGTTAAAGAACCTGGTGTTGCCTTAGACCCACCACTGAATTTGCTGGACTTTTAACTGCACAGGTCACCCAATATATTTGTGTCTTTCAGACACAGGGCACTGATGTAGAGCCTCCATTGTCTGAGAGGTGATCTCCCCACATGTTGTTTTACTTTGTCATCATGTTTTACACCTTATACTTCACCAAACCATGACATCATGCTCCATCTGAGCAGACAAGTTGCCAGTTTCTTGCTAGAATTGTTTGCAGCCCCTCTCTACATGTCTAGAATGGTTGTCAGCCTTTGTAGCAAAAGGACCTAGAAGTGGAAATGGTACTACTAAACCTCAAGGTACAGCCTTTTGTTTAATGAAAATTGGGAAAGCAAATTCCACCAGTTTTTCTGACCGAATGCAAGTGATTTATCAATCTTCAATATCGGTTTTGCTGGGTACATTTGATCCCTGTGGGCTTCACACGACTGTGGAATAAGACGCAAACCCAATGTGTTTTGCTTTTTGGAGGCAACAGTTTTTGCCTGATCGTCCCCTGCGCCCAATTCCACTGCCATGCCCTTGTGTGCACCATGGGTGTTATCGCTCCACAGAGAGACGCATTGGGTTTTTCTTGTGCTGCAGTCTCTTGGTGAGCAGATGCCACTGCATCATGTAGTGTTCCGCAATGTAGACATGATGGAGCAAAGCTCAAGCTCTCTGTTCTGAGGGGGAATTACTGTAAAACACTCAACCCAAACACACTACCCCAAGAGGTAGATCATTAAGAAATGCTTGCGGGAAGTGCAGGTTTGCAAGCCGAAACACTCATGCATTTCCACATTGGCTATCATTGGATTGCACCTATTGAAGTGCTGAAGGACCTGCCCTTCACCGACAGTAGCACACAGTAGTTTCCCAAGATGCTCTGACTCAAGATTGAGGTTCATCCTGGCACAGATCTGCATGTGTGTGAAAAGAACTTGGACTTCGATACATAACCTGCAGGAGAACGGGCAGAAACAACTGACGTTCTGTAGACAACCGCTAACTAGAGAGATGATGGAGCAGTGCTGAGTCTTTGCCTATTCTGGACTCACAAAAGTGAGGGTGACTTCTTTGGGAGACTGGTATCCTATATTAATACTGAACATCCTATGGACTGCAGGTAGGATGGAAGGGTGCTACATTTCATTCCAGAATTATTTTTCCATAGCATTGTAGAAAGGACCCAGAGAACCTCAGAGTCCAAACCTTCTCCACCCTTGATCCTTGATGATCTGAGCAACATTAGTACTGAAACTTGAAAGTATTTGTTTCTTTGAGCCCCATTCAATTCCCAAACTTGTGAATGTGTATATTTGAGTGCTTGACTTAATAATTCAGATGTGATGTTGGCATTCCCAACCAATTGCTGTCTTCTACACAAAATATGTTTCCTCAGTGGACCACACTTCAAACCCAAACACTATGGAGGAACTGGTAGTTTGGAAGCCTTTAAACATGTATTGTGCTTTCATTTGCAGAACACACACCCTGAACTGTTTGAACATATTATCCAGAGAGTAAATACAGTCCTGTGTGCCTGGGATTCTTTCTTGCTCTATTTTAATTTAAATTGTTCTGTATTTCGATGCAGTGGATACTGCTTGTATATCGTGTACTAGTGACAGGTCCACGAAACACATGGGTCAGCTCTTCTTATGCAGTCTCTTGCAAACTGTGACTGTAGGCATGCCAAACTGTACATTCAGTTTATGTTGTAGCAGAATATATATAAATTATATACATAAAAACACACCTCTCGCTATATGAATATACTATAACTCTAAGATAATCAGGTAATATACAATTGTGTTATTAAAGTTCTCGTTGGATTTAAGCTGGTGTCTACCTAGTCAGAAGGTACAAGCTAGTAGTTTAAAGTATATGGATCTAGGGACACCGATTCTGCCAACAAAATATCTTTGTGGGGCAGGAAATGTCTGTGCAATAGAGTGCTGTCGATGGGGATGGGCCAGGCCTATCTTGGACACTTCCAACTTGCTCCATTTTGTGAAGGTGAGACACTGGGATTTAAGGGGTTTGAAGAGGCATGTGCATGGTTTTTGTGGGGAACCATGATCTCACATGTAAAAATCACAACTGTAAACACCTCTTAAGTTAATGCCAATGGATTGTTGGACTCTTTCAGGAACCTGTGTAGCCGCTTGGGAAAGACTCAGGTTAGGGAGGCTGCTGGTGCTTCATCGTGGGCCATACACTGCCTTCTCCCATAAGGGCATCTGGGTTGAACTCCCGGATAGTTGAGAACTACCTCTAAGAGCAAGCCGGCCCATTGGGAAAAGGGAACGTGGTAAATATGGCGATCTAGATAACATCTTCCCAAAGGATCTACTGCACCGTTTGGGAGGTTTTTGGGATTGGGAGGTGAGTGACCATTTTGATGCAGAGGGAGGAGGAAGCAGCAGTAGCTGGTTAGAGCTTCTAGAGCAGCGGTAAAGTCAACCATGTACTGTAACCACTCGCCATTTGATAAACGTATAGGGAATTCCACATTTACCATTTCTGTATATGTGAAATAAATACACTTTTCAAAACAAAATACTCAGTTTCCTCTTCTTATTTACATTAGACTGAATGAAATGGTTTTGGTTAGGGTTTTTTAAGGTTTTGTGTCATTGAAACTATACAAGGTAGTGTCAGTGGAACAGTTCACCAGCCGCATCAACAGTGCTTATTCAAGGAACTTGCTGTAAGTTGTCTTTTCAAAATAAATGTTTACTACCAAGAAGTGGTTGATTGGTTCTCCGGCATTTGATCTTTCATAGATACACATGCTGTTTGAATAGTCCCCGTCATCAGGCTGGTAATCCTCTGTAACATTAGAAGCAGTGTACATTTACATATTAAAACCTCTGTCACTTTAGTGCTCGCTTGAAGTCGTTTTGGGTCATGTAGCCAATAGACAGGTACCCTTGAGCTCCACCCCGTAGACTATCTTCAGCATTTTTACTGCATGTTTAGTGTTGGGAGTCCTCAAAAAGTTCTCTACTTCTTTTGACGTTTTTAAGATAGAAACTTCAGTTTTTCAACACTTCTTCCCAACTTTGAGAAGTTCTGAGTTCCGGCTCTTGGACCGGTGGTCGAGTCCCGACGCCTCGTTTCCCCCAGGTGGCTGTTTCAGTTTCCATTGTTGAGGCCCTGTTGGCGTGTCCATTTAACACTATGACAGACTCCAAGAAGAAAAGCCTCTTCAAGGCATGTTCCACCTGTCACAAGTAGAATCTCTACCTTGAAGACCATCACAATGACTGCCTTTACTGTCTGTGTCCGGACCACGGCATCAACAACTTCCACCTGCCACTCCTTCTCTAACTAGACACTCAAGGACCATCACAGAAGGTTGGTGGCTTGGTTGTACAAGGGTGTTGTGATCTCTGATTCAGCCTCTGTCCGAAGCAATGCTGCTCTGTCAGCGTAGACCCCTGGAGCCTACTCTCTCTTCCAAGAGGTTGTGGTTCCATGAGGAGTCTTCCTGTGGTAGGAGGGTGCACAAGGGACATGCCACAAACGCTTAGGCTGCCACTGCATTGAGGTCCACGTCAACAACCTTGTCAGCAGCACCATCGTTAACGACCTTGACGACTTCTTCAGTTCCAGCAGTATCCGGTCATCCACTGTACCGTTGTGGTTCCCCTTCAAGACCTACACAGCTAGTCTTGACATTGGCTCCATATGTGCCTCACACAGTTGCGGGTCCGGGTCTTTCCATGATTCTAATGCCCAGCCCTACTGTACCAACCAGTGCTGCAGTTCCTCTCGCAGTAGGGGCCAATCCTCCAAACAGACCTGATCAGGCCGTTCCACCCCTCCACTTCTGCACACCAGTGCAAGGGCGCCTCTTTGATTTCATCAACCAGTAGCTCACCATCACCACAGAGGTGTTGACTTTGATCCGGCACGGACACACGTAGTTCATTCAACATCAACCAACGGTTCCTCCCTCCACAAAAGTAGAGAAGCACCAGTCCATCCTTTCCAAAGGAGTTGAAGGGCATGTCCCTGTCAATCAGAGAGGCCAGCGTATTTACTTGAGATACTTTCTCGTAAGAAAGAAATCCGGCAGCTGGAGGCTCATATTAGACCTGCGGCTAGTCAACAAGTTCATACAGTCTCAAACCTTCTGGGCGGTCATTATACAGCACATTCTAAGCCAACTACATGAAGGGGATTTTCTGTCCTCACTGGACTTAGAAGATGCTTATTTTCATGTTCCCATTCACGAACACCACAGGTGGTTCCTGAGGTTTACTGTGGCGGGAGGCCATTACCAATTCAAGGCCTTAACGTTCAGCCTGAAATTGGCACCAAGGGTGTTCAGCAACTCACCTTCATCATTTGCGGTTCCACATCTACCCATACCTCGACAACTGGCTGGTCAAGGCTACCCTCTGGTCCTGCGACACACAGAAGATATATTTCTTTGTAAGTCCTGCTTGGCTCATACTCGGCACGCTTTGTTCTTGGGGTCTGGTCTGAACACACTGTCCTGCCCCGCCACCCCATCAGACACAGTGAAATACATCCTGATGAAATCCCCCTTCTTTCAAGGAAAACCAATGTGTCAGTACACAATTTAAAATCTCTATTGGGGATGATGTCTTTCTGCATGACCCTTATCCAGTACTGCAGGCTTCGGATGAGGCCTCTCCAAGATTTTCTGTGTGACCGCTGGAAGCAAATCTCTGGTGATTGAGAGGACAAGATTCTTCTCTCACGGCCCTTCCAAAGCCCACTGCGTCGGTGGGGCAATATGCTCCATTATTAGCTAAGTGCGCCCTTTCGGCTGTCGGACCATCAGGTGACCGTCACAATGGATGCATCCCTAGAAGGCCGGGGGCAATTGCCATGGCAGAGGCCTCTGATCACAGGAGACGAGGATGCACACATAAACGTCCTGGTGTTGTTAGCCGTGTCCTCTGTGTTGAAGTCTTTTCGCCTGCAACTCCAGAGTCAGGTCGTTCGGGTGTTCACAGACAACATGAGCAATGTGTTTTAGATCTGCTTGCAAGATATCACCCGTTCTGCCACTCTGTCCTCAGATGCCAAGGCAAAATGGAAATGGATCTTAGCCCACGAGATGTTCCTCATTCCGTTCCATCTGCCAGGTATATACAACACCGTGGCAGACTCCCTCAGCAGGGGACTGCAATCCTGTCATGAGTGGGAGTTTCTGCAAAGCCAAGTTCATTGCATCTTCCACCAGTGGGGAATTCCAGACATTGACCTCTTTGCCACCAAGCCCAACAAGAAATGCAGGGCATTCGCCAGCAGGTTACATCATACGGGGACAGCAAATGTATTCATGCACCGCCCACCCCACCATTTCCTCTCATCCCGCGAGTACTCCACGTTTTCAGAAAACATCAGTGCAAACTGGTCTTAGTGCCCCCGGCTTGGCCGAGACAATTCTGGTCCTCAGAAATCCTCAGTCTCTGATTGGTACCTCCAATTAAGTTACCTCCACTCTTCAACCTTCAGTCCAGAGAAAACAGAGCAGTGCTGCACCACCTGACTGTCAGGATAATCTCACTATGGCCTGAGCATCCTCCATGGTTTCCTGTCACAAAAGCAAGTGGAAATGCTTCACTGTTTGGTGTACTGCCCAGTGAAATAACCCATTCTGCCAAGAAGCACAGAACATCTTGCCTTACCTTTTATCTCTGGCTTGGAGTGGATTGGCAAATTCCTCAATCAAGCTACATCTTGCAGCCATATCAAGGTTTATGCATTCTCCTAGAACGCCTTGTATGGCCTCATGGACTCATTAAAGGGCTGTTCTGCTCCTTCCCTCCAGTTCGAGCACCATCTCTATCCTGGGAGTTGAATGTGGCCCTCTCCAAGCTTATGCGTCCTCCTTTCGAGCCCCTTAACAAGTCCAGTCTAACATTCTTTGTCTGGAAGACTGCCTTTTTGGTTGCCATCACCTCTGCCAAGAGGGTGGGGGAAATTCAAGCTTGTTCGTACAAACCTCCCTACCTAGTGTAAATCCAAGGTGGTTCTTTGTACGAACCCTACTTTCATGCCCAAGATTCCGTATGAGTTTCATCTTAACGAACCTGTGGTGTAACCTGTTTTCTTTGGTTCCCCTTCTATTCCAGCTGAACGGTCCTTACATTCCTTGCACGTTATGCAAGCTTTGAAGTTCTATCTTGCTCGCACCAAACAGTGCTCAGATATTTGTGACGTTTGGTTCTTCTGCCATGTACCATGGGCAAGGATATTTCAAATTTCTCCATTTCCCGGTGGCTGTCTTCATGCACCTTGTACTGTCATAAGCTGGCCATCAGGCCCCTTCACGGCAGGCCAAGAGCACACTCTCTGAGGGCTGTTGCTACTAGTATAGCGTGTCTCTCCTGTGTTCCCCTAATGAATATCTGCTTGGCTGCCACATGGAGATCGGTGCATACTGTGAGGATCCTCCAGATGATGTCACTTCTCCCCAGAGGAGAGCCCCTTTCCATAAGGCTAGGCAGGTGAGGCCGCTTACCAATAGTCCTCCTGGTGGTGGTAACATGCGGGAGGATCTCATGGGCGAAGAACTCCTCTGCTGGGGACAAGGATGTGAATCTGGGACACGGCCATTTATCTCCCAACCCTAAAGGGTTGTAATAACACCCAACCCATCCTTAAAAATGATAAAGTCTGAGACTATTTGTTATTGTAATGTGTCAGACAGTCTTACTATGATATGTACTGGGATGAAGAAGAACCCAAGATAAGCATGAAGAGTGTTTGACCGGCTGTTGTCAATCGATCTAACGTTTCACTGGGGCAGTCCCAACTACTTAAGCTAAACCGTAAAGAAGGACAAGAAGGGCGACATCCAGAAGGAGAAGTCAGTGTGCTAGGAGGCCACCAAAAAGCCAGCAAGTTGGAAACGGGGTGATCGAAGGCTGTATCGAAGCAGCAGTGTGGCGTGATGAGAACAAACCGAGGGATGTCAGGAAAGCATCTCGCCATTCGGCTGAGATTCGACAACCTTGAAGCTGAGATTCAGTGTGGTGTTGGCGTGACCTGTGGTGGCTAGAACGTGCATTCCAAGAACTGCGCAGAGACCGCCAACAATAGCCTAGTGCAGAGCCGCGTAGGCGATTGCATGGGAAGTACGAGGAACTATGGTGTTTGCGTGATGTGTAACGCGTGAACCATCAGGTCCGACACTTGCACCCAGAATGGAAATGGACCGCGATGTCAATCAGGCAGTAGGAGAAAAATAAAGAACAAACCCCCTGACACCTGCAAAACTTCCCTAAGAGAAGGTAACTAGAACAGTAATAAACCTGGGTGGGGGCCGGGAAAACTTGAGAAAGAGAAACAAGAAGACAAGAGCCAGGTAGATAATTTTGTGAGACAACTCCCTGGTCAGTTCCATGGGACTGTGGTATTAGAGTCAAGGAGGACTGAGGGGGCCTCTTCCTCATCCCGGTGGGGGCAGTTTGAAGAATCCTGGTAAAACATTGAGGAGTCATGGGGAGCTTGGGGAGCGTTCCTCTCGTCCCAGTGGGGGCAAGTTGAAGGACGGTGTTCACCTGGAGATAATGCAAAATATGCAGAAAGAACTTAAAGAATTGATTTAAGAATCTAAAATTTAAGTAACTAAAGGAAAACCTGTTGAAAGCTGGCTGTAAACTAGGAGAAGGGAGCCATTCTAGAATGACAGATCAGTAAGTACCCTTTAGTAAGAGAACCAAACCGTGACTTGCATCTCGCCTGGATGTGCAAGCTGGATCTCGGTCTCTGAAATGGCATGTGATCAATTTCTTTATCCTGGCGGGTCGGTGTCAGTCAAGACTTTGAACAAGATGCAAAATTTGGCATTGAAAATGGCAAGTCTAGGTAAAGGGTAAAGCTTTAAAGGTAAAAATCCAACTCACTGTGCCACAAGGCTGTCCCCAGAAAAAACCTATGATGTCGAAACACATCTTGTCTTTGAAAGATCAGTCTGTATGAGTTTGGTTAATGCCCACACTACATATGAGAAGTCTACTCTTTAGCAGAGACACACCATCCCTACTAGACAATTCTATGTTTTCCATTCATTGTATTAAAGGAAATCATTATGTAAACCACATTATTGGTGACCTAGTAACCGACAAGTTGCTGTTTTAAAATGATTGACATGCACAACCCATATGACCCTTACTCTGAGGGAACTGGTTAAACTCCTATGTGCCATGGTCAAAGAATTCACTCACTGTATGAAAAACACTCCACCCGCATGGACCTTACTGCCAGGTGACTTGCTTCCTCATGAACTTGGAAACAGGAAAAGGATACTTGACAGACGGTTTGAACGTGAGTGTCTGGCGCTACATGTAGTGAAATTTTAATTTAGGGATTTAGAGACTAGCATGCCGTGGGCTTGTTGATACTATTCAAACCACATAGTATCCTCTATTAATATATTCTTATATCGTTCCAAGTCACATGCACTCCTCCCAACAATATTTAAATTCAAAGCGTGTAGGTCATTAAACACTTATTTATTAATCAACCATAAATCACGTATTGTGTGCCAACAAGTGTTTCGTCTGTTCTGGACTTTTTCAAGGCTCATAATAAATCAAGGTATATTCCTGTATATGATTAATTATTCATGATTTGTCTTTTACATGATCCATAAACGAAATAGTAACCTATTGTCAGGTCGGTGTGTTAAATCCAAAGTTTATTCAATCTAAGGGTATCTTGATATGATCCAATAGTCTTCAAGTCTACAAGTACATTTTCATTGTTGCGCCTTATTATGTAGGAGCCTAGTTCTCCTTGGTTGCTTGGGGAGCTGATTTCCCTATCCCTTCCAAATCCTCATCCCGTGCCTGATGGCGTCCATGGTTGTTTATATAATGCACTGGTGTGCCTTATTCGGCATGTTCTCCATGATGTTTGGCGAGCTTATTTCCCCATCTGCTACTTTTGTCTGTATTTGTTTCCACTGGGGTATCGCTATTGTGATTGGGCAAATCACCTGTTACATTTCTAGCCACTTATGAAGAAATAAAAAAAAAAGTCTAAATTCGATTTTGAAAACAGTGGCTAATTGAGAACTGTTTTAAATTGACTTGCACTGCATTTCGTTACTTGAAAACTCCTTCTGAGCCTCGTTTTGTCTTTCACTCGGAATCTTGCTCTTGAACTACAAATCCCTTCAAGATTGTAGTTCCTGACTCCTTATAGGCCTTGGTCAAGCATGTTAGGGCTAAGCAAGTCGCACGAGTCCGCGTGTGATGCGCTGGCCCTGACTAGCCTGTTGGTTGTTGAGCAGAGGGGTCACCATCTTGGTAAGTGCTTTTGCTGGATTTTCATTAAGTTTCTGGGCTCCCTTGTCGGAAGTATGGAAACCCATCTTCAATTACTATTGACAATGCAGAGGCTGGCTCAGCAGGCGATTCTACACAAGTACTGTACTCTGGATAGGGACGCCATTATATCTGGGATTGAGACAGTGAACATATTGTATTCGGATTGTAGTCCTGGCATGGGTGCTCCGATTGGTACTAGTGGCATTGAACTGCCTGGGGAGATTAATAACCGGGAGGAAATTATAAGTAGGACCACCAGCACTTCAGACTCCCAGACAGGGGAAGTGTCTGTGAGTCACATGAAGGAAGTACTTACAAACTTCATGCTGTAACTCCGTTGTCCTTACCTTGCAAAAATTAGTTTGTGTTAGCAGGACAAATTTAAATAGAACGCTGCTTAACACTAAAAAGATATCATGTGTGTCGCAGGAACCTGGCTTAAGGACTCTGGTGGCCCTGACATAGATGTAGCCACTTGTGAAGCTATACATGGTTTTGTCAAAACAGAGCACATGATAAGGGAGGGGGGGTTGCAATCTAATCTAAACAGGAACACAGCATGTTTCGATCCCCTATTACAGTCAATATAATTCTATTATACCGTCTGCCCAATGATATATGTACCTTTTAATGAGGAAATATCTGGTATGTTAACTTCCTTGAATAGACCTTGTAGCACTGTCATTTTGGGAGATTTTAATAGATGGCTAGGTAACGCCCTGAACACCGAAGCGATGCCCCTACAGCAACTACTCAAGAATATCGATTTTGTTATTCATAGTAAAGAGCCGATGTGCATTAAAGGCAATGTGCTAGACTGGGTGGCAACTAGGAATCTGCATCTTAGATCCCTGAACATTACGTCATGTGTTTGGTCAGATCATTATTTTATTAATTTAGAACTTACACGCTCTGTGAAGCTAGTCCAGAAAAAGAATCTGCTGAAACGTTATCTGCATAAATCTGAATAAAGTACAGGTGGGAGACCTGGAAATCTGCATGACTAGGATCATGGAAGCCACCTTAGAGACAGCCAGATATGAAAAACATCAGAGTGAATTACTGGATTGTGTGGCTCAAATGAAATCAAAGGTACTCAGAGAACAAACAATCTGAGCTTGTTTACACCTGCCCTTATTACTCATAAGCAAGAGAAAAGGAAAGCAGAAGAACGCAACTGGCAAAAAGACAAGACAGAAAAAAACAAGGACACTTGGAAGTCCTTGGAGAAATTATATAGAAATGAGATATGTGGCAAAAAGAAATTACTTTAACATCCAGCTAGAACAACCAGGAAACAATACAAAAAAGCTTTTTGACCTTGTAGGGAAATTAGAAAAACCTCATGCTCAGTCCAAACTCATTTTCCCCTACGAAAGAGGACTCGACTCTGGTTCAACAAGCATTTGTTGACGAGATTTAATTAGCTCATCTCAAGAGCACTGGAAATATGACCTAGGTCATTAACACTAGTATACCCAAAGTTCCAGAAAAGCTCCTCAAATCTGTTAATCTAGTTTTTGCCTTGAAGCCTATCTCTGCGTATCAGATGGATGGTATACTTAGGAAGATGCGTCCCACTACATGCTTAGGTGATGCCATTCCATCTAAGATTATTCTTAATAATGTTGAGATAGTCCCCCCTTTCTTCACACGTTTTACTAATGCAGCTTTTGCTCATAAAACATAAAAAATGGGGTAGTCAACCCTTCGATCAAAAAACCTGGTCAGGATCCTGAGATATATAGCAATTTAAGACCTATAACAAATGTTTTATTATTGTTCAAAATTGTTGACAAGATTGCTACAGTGCAATTTCAGGGGCATTTGGAAGAATCGGCTGTTCTACACCCCTGGCAATTGGGCTTCAGGTCCAACCATGGCACTAAGAGTGGACCCAAATACTGAATATCGTGGATAAAAGAAAGTCGGGGATGCTGATGTTATTAGACTTATCGGCAGCCTTCGATCTTGTGAATCATGAGAAACTCATCACCACTCTTTCGGGCACAGGGTGTTGCTCTGGAGAAGCCATAGAATGAATTCGGTCTTTTCTTAGTAACAGGATGTCAAAAATTAGTTGGGGGAATGCCCCTTCAGAGCCAGCCTCGATTACCTGTAGCGTACCCAAAAGTGCATGCCTTTGCCACTTTTTAAAGTGTATATCTGCTCCTTGACACTCAGCTCATTATTGAGCTGAGTGGGGATTACGAGAAGGACGCTGAGAGAATTTCCCAAATGTACGAGGCAATCCAAGCATGGATGACAACAAATTGGCTCTGCCTCAATAGTGCAAAGACCGAATTTCTGATATTTGGCTCAGCCCTGGCAGGAGCTAAATTGTGAGCTCAGTACACAGGGTTCGTCATTGATCATCATCATATTAAGGTATCCAACAAGGTCAAAACCCTGGGAGTCATTTTGGAACCCCTCTTGGGGGCATATGCCAATCTGGCGAAAAAATCACAATATCATCTGAGACTGTTGCATCTAGTCAAGCCATACATCTCTACCAAAAATTGTGTTACTTTGGTAAGAGCAATTATAATGCAGAGGCTTGATTATTGCAGCGCTCTATTGAGTGGTACAAGTAATAATTGTGTTAAAAAACTACAGATCTTGCAGAATGACATGATTCGCATTGTAAAGAATGTATCCAGGAAGGAACACCTCTATACATAGGAGAGATCTGCATTGGGTACCGGTTGAGGTCAGAATTTGTTTCAACGTCAATACCTTGATGCATAAATGCCTATATGGCCAGGCAACGTCCTATCTTTGTGAGAGTCTTGCACAACATCGACCATTGCGAGCCACTCGGTCAAGCAATAATACCATGCGTCTCACTTGCCCTAGAAGTAAGTGTACCATAGGAAAAGGATGTTCTTTCCCAGTCCAACCATCTTTTGGCCTGGGATAAGCTTCCTGTGGACCTACGAAGGGAAAAAGAATTTGTTAATTTTCTGTAAACATTTGAAAACCATTCTGTTTAATTGAAACATTTCCAGTGTGATTTTTCAGTAGGTTGTTCCTGTCAGCCTCTTTCTTTGCGCCCTGATGCCTGTGGGCTCTGGCATGGAATAAATAAATAAAATAAATCTCTGACGGTTTGGAATGGACACCATCAGGCACGCGGACTGACTTACACGCATTGAGTTTAAATAGTGTTGGGAGGAGTGCATGTGACTTGTAACCACATGAGAATAAGTAGAGCATACCTCTGGCAAAGGTGGAATACTACAGTAGCTTTCCAGTGGAGCACTAGAACCTTCTCGCCGGGCTTCAGTTTAATTCTGCCAGTCCCAGAGTACATCATGGAGCCAGTTAAGGATACATTTCTTTTTAGCATCATCATAAAAAGTAGGAACAATAAGCTTACCTATTACCTACACGTGCCAGTTCCTTTTAACCTATGGGTCGCTCGGACATGGAAAATGTTACTGTAGGTCCCTTAAACAAAGGCATAAATAGCATTAAAAAAATAAGTGCAACATTGGTTGTAGATGAGTGCCAAAATAAAGATCTTTGTGTGTTGGTATTAGGGTGAGAAGAGCTTCCAAAAAGGAATTAGCTGAATTTTAACTTCGAATTTATATACACATATAATAGAAATGTGTGCTCTTATGTAGCCCTTCAGGCCAGATTCCTTCTGCTTCCAAGCAGTGTAATCACAACTGTTATTGTTATTACCTCTAAAAAGTAAAGTCTACAAACATTGGAACTGCCAAATTTAAGGTTTCCGCAAGCGTTATGTCCAATGAACTATTTCCGAATATGGATTAAGTGCATCAGACTACAAATCAAACCTTAACTCACATTACACAAGCACTTCACCGCGCTTACTTTAAATATTAGGTATCTTACATCCAATGCTCCAGAGAAGATTTTGAAGTGGGAGTATGTTATTTTCTATTTTTTAAAGTACAGAGTAAAATTATTTTTTAGGGAGTAAAAATGTAAGTCCAATTGCCAACAGGAGTACTTTATAAGCGAGTACAAAAAATGTTTTAACTGAAAAACGGAAATTATTTCTTTGTACTTAGGTATTCATGCACATTAAACAATACATTTTTAACTGTTTGGATGAGGTAGCTATAATAGTAGTTTCTTCCTATGTGCACTAATGGTCCAAACATATCCATGGAGCTGTGTGGGTGAAAATAGGGGCTCAGGGTCCACCGAGTCTGTTTCCTATTTTTACTTCCTCTTTTTATTTTTTGGGAGTATTTGCCTATTTTTAGGGAGTAAAAGTGGTTAACACACCCCTTATCTGCAGGGCTGCCCACATCCATGCTATAGTTAAAGTGAGTCTTATGTGGCATGTTGTTCAGACTTTACTTTCTCCCGCTCTCAGTTTACATGGAGTTCACCATTTCTTAGCAGCTTTCTTTTTTTAGAATGATTTCTTCCTTTTTGCAGTGGTTTATCAGGGCCTTAATGAGCAATCTTGGTTTTTGGTGTATTATATAGTGTAACATGCTGCCCATCCGTCTGCAACAGCGCCCCTGTTCTATAGGAGGGATAACACGATGCACCATTTATTGATACCTGTGGCCAAGAAAATGATGTTTTTAGGATAACTCAAGGTTTGGTTTTTTAACATTATGTGCAGCTCACCCCTGTGTTTTATGGAGCCTCCTCTTGACACGGGGCAACAGCACTCAACATAATTTGAAAAAAGCAGACACTGTAAATCAATCTGAGAAAGCAGTCGCTCCACATATCACTTTCTGAAAATATGCACTAGACACCACTTGGAGTGAACAACCACCTTACACTAATAGAAGAAAGAGACATTCCGTTGCACTTGGAGTAAACGGACGCACCACACCACCTGGAGAATACCTCTCTCGACAACACTTGGACAAACCAAGCACTGCCCATCCCTTCAGAATGCAGGCCGTCCACATCACTTGAATGAAACAGACCCTTCATGTCCCTTGCAGAGGGCACATCGCTTGGAGAAAACAGGCAGTTGACAAAATTAGGTTTTCTATCCAAATGAAATAGAAACATCGAAATAGTATGGATTTCTCGTATTTATTGATGGTTTCCCAGCTGCCACTGATTGCTTAAGGGCACCAGGATTTGAGGAGGTGTGATACAGAAAATATGGCAATCAGGAGCATCGAGGGGATGTAATAAAACATACACCGTGTATCATTTAGCACCCAACGCCTACGTAAATTTCTTGTTTAGAAAAAGACAACACCCGTTTTCAATCTTTCTTTGACCAGCCTCGGTGCGACACAGACCATGGCTGGCAATTCAGGCTCTGCTTATGATTCATGGCAATTGCACATCTATCTACAGTGCCCTTGCTTTGGCAAATGCATTATCCTTGAGTTATCTCCACTGCATTTTCACATCTTTGACATGTCGCTGCGCACTCTGATTTTGAGGATTAGTCCTGCTTTTCTGAATTAGTAGAACCTTATCCTCACGTGTCTCGTCCACTTCTTGTGACATTTCTTTATGGATTGCCTACCCTTTAAGAGGTGCAAAATAGTTTTCTTATGAGAGTAGTCCGGATGGGTGCACCTGCTATGTCCTTCAATGGAATTTGCTTTTCCTCTTACCTCTGCAGGTTCTCCCCCCTTCCTTACTACCTTCTCTAATCCATCAGGAGTGCCATAACTGATAGTCACAGAGTCCTATCTTCGGTTCACATGGACGTCCACGGTAAAAGGGGGGTAACTCAGGAACTTGAACCCATATTTGGATCTGGCACTCTTCTGAGCTAGTAAGGCCACCATAGGACTTTTGGTGTTGAGTCTTGTCTGAAATTCCTGAAATGTAAAGAAATGACAATGAACATTCCACATCGAAAATGTAAGGCACTGCATATGATCAATTATGATTTAAACCCAATGACTTCCTTGGCCTCTGAAAGTGTTTCAAATGCTCAATGTTCCATGTTACTTTGATGTCCAATCCCCTGCATTATTGAGTCACCTGAGTCTAGCTTCAAATGGTGAAACATTAATAGTAACTTTTCAGAAAAAGTTTCAAGGCACATTTCTCTTCCCAGCAGAGTTAAGAAAAAACTTTGATTCACAGAAATGTCTCTTATTTTGCATATACCAGTTCATTCAATGCAACCTGTGTGTTCAATTCTGAGTTGGGGCTGTGATTAACTGGGCTATCTAAAAACCAGGATGTTTTACACTCTGTATGTATGAGAGTATTCCATCCTAAGCTGCACGCAGAGATGACTCAGGAGACAGTGGCTTCAGTGTAGGGTTGTTTTAATGATTACAGCAAACACGTAAAGATGCCATCTTAATACATATAAGTAGCATTCATCAATAACAGTCACCGGTCCACCCATCCATTATCCTGCAAGGCCTCTCACTCAACTGCCGCTCTCTGGAACACTCATCTGTCCAGCAGATGGATGTTCAATGATGTCACAGCCATGCCTAAAGAGGAGGAGAAATGCAAGACACAACAGAGCCTTGATGGATCTGGGGAAGAGTCAGTCACAGGTTCGGTGGCACCACTGGCTCTGCCTAGGTGTGCCAGCATCCAAAGGTTTTCTTTGAGTCACCTCGGTGCCACATTGGAGCACCAGGAATGTCGCTTGATATATTGGCATTTAGCATATTCAAATTCTTTCTTTGATTGCCAAAAGCCAGGCTAAAGATCTATCCTTTTTTGTTTTCCCATTATTTTGCCATACTGCGTGTTTTATGCCGTTGTGTTCAGGCAATCAGTGTTTAGATCGCCACAATGATGATCATTAAGTTCTTACATTTTGTTGACCATTTATCTAGTTCCCTAGTTACCTGTTCTACGATTTCCAAGGTCTTTATGTCATTAGGAGCCCAGTACAGATTGAATAGAGCCAACCAATGATCTCCAGAGTCAACATCCTGTTCCAGTTTTATCAGGAAAGCTTGGATATAACTGTTCGGATTGTATGAGTCTTCTATTGTAAACCCTGCACCATTTTTCAAGATTGTAAGGAGGCCTGACATTGGCCTTCCATTTGGTTGTATACAAATTGTTCGAACAACAATTATTTGAATCACAATTGACCTTTGCACAATTGACCGAATTGTGAAGGTCAATTGTTACATAGATGCGGGGAAACCCCCCCGCAACCCCCCATTTTATATATATATACGGTCAATTGTGCAAAGGTAAATTTGGACCCTTGACTTTCAGTCAATTAGGTCATTCGAACAATTGTGTTCGAACAATATGGGTAATACCTTCCATTTGCACCATTGTGGGCTGGGTTAAGATGAACTGAATGACCATCGACAGTTGGTGTCATTCTTAACCAAGTTTCTTGCATGCATAGTATATTGAATGAAATTGGGATGTGACTTTGGCTTGTAAACCAGTGTGCAAAACCTCTGGTGTTCCACAAAAGGATATTGGTTAGGTCAGTGGTTTGTTGTTAATTCTCCTGCCGGGTTGTAAGGGCCTTTGCAAGCCAGTGCCACAAGTCGTTGTTCTTGGCCACAGTTCTTTTATTTGGGTTTCTTGTATGTGTCTTCCAGCTCTGCTTGTACAGTTAAAAGATACTCTTAAGTGGTATCACAGCATTGATATGAGGTAGAGTATTTGTTTCCTGTTTCCGAGCAGGACTTTGTCTTTTTGAGACTGTGTTTGACGACGTTGGGGGTCTGTGTTCAAAGTTGTTATGTCTGTTTCTTGGTTTATTTGAGTGATTACGTTGCTTTTTTTCCTTTGGGTTATTTTCCTTTCTTGTGATTTTAAAGCCCATTGACAGAAAAGAATCCAAAGAGGATTTGAAACAGAAAGAAAGTTTAAAAAAAGACGTTGGGGAGTAGAGAGAAGAGGAAGAGACATATCTGGGGGCTTCGCTGCCTTGAGCGGCCCCCCCAGGGCCTAAATTCATGAACATGATGCTAGGCAGCGCGTGGGGAGTGTGAGGAACCCAAGAGCGTCCTCGCTTCTTTCTCCCCATCATTCTCTGCTCAGGTGGCCCGGGAAGGGCCATTGATCTTGGATCCCAACCCTTGGGGTGGAGATGCGAGGGAGGATTACCTGGGTAGGGGAGACTTGGGGAATGGTAGGGGGACGCCCTTGGGTGAGACGTGGTATCCCCCATTTCCATTACATGATTAACCCTCTGTCCCAGATGCATTTATGGGATATTGCTACCCTTTTCATTCTGCATGGGATAACACCAGAAGACATCAGCAATATAGGAACACTAGGAAGAGGATGAAGGAGAGGAGGTCCACAGGTGAGACAAATCCCCCTGTTGAACTGCAACAAATCTACCTTGGGGGGGTGGGAGTGAATCACTAATGCCCCTCCTGCTGTTGTATCTCAGGGCAATTGTGCCCTGTGTTACTCCTAGATTATTCCTATGGACACACTAACATAAGACACAAAGAAAACACATGAATTGATTCAATAATAGAAACACTTTTATTCATACATAGCAATGCATGATGCAAACACTACTATAATGTAAATCTCGAATTTGCACCTTTTTATTCTTTTGGTGCAAATCTACCATGCAATGCAATAACTATAAGCCTTACAGGCTTCTAATGCAAGCAATCTAATAGCAACTCCATTCCACACCATACTTCACACTCTCTCTCTAAGACAAACCCTGTCTGATTACCCCATCTATCATGTCAGCCAAAGATCTGTGTGAGAGTCTGTTCTAATTCCCCATGTACGTGTCTTATTCAGCAATACTCCCCTTTTTCTCTGTTTTGCTCTGTCTCTCCTCTTCCGCTAACTCTGCAACCAGCCAGTCAGTCAGGGCCAGGCCTGTACTTCCCGAAGTACATCCAATCACCTCCAAACGCCTCTCCAAGTCATCCTTCGATCTCTCAGAGTGTCAGTGTGCCATCTCCAACTCCAACAAGCATCTCAAACTACCAACTCCCTCTCTCCTCCGACAGCAGACCAGCAGAGAGCAGCCACTACTTCAAATCTCAGAGCCTCACCTCACATTATACTGTTCAATGACGTATACATATCGGTGGTTACGCTCGTTCTCTCTCTGTCATCATTTCTAAATCTGAGCAGTGCCTAAAAGTCTGTGATGCATGTCTTGTACTTTTCAATCACTCTGTGTTCTGGTCATCATGACATTTTCTACATATCTATACCATATCTTCTTCTGTCTGCGGTCACCATCTTACCATCTCCTCATATTTCTCCGTTCAAATCCCTCTCTCTTCCTGCATGTCTCTGCCTGCAAAGCTCTCCCTCCATGGTGCTGCCTAACCCCACCTTTTCTCTGTATGCGAAGCACAACCTAGGGCCTGATAAGGCCTTCCATGCCTTCTCCACTCGGACAAGGGTTGCGTTATCTGTCTGCCAAGCAAACTGTTTACGCATACTTTGTACACTAACTCATAACAACTTCGCACTCCGTGGCGCTTCTGTGTGTCTCAATGGAATGGCTTCATGCTTTCTCTGTTCTCAAATGTAGTGCCTACTCTCTCTCGCAAACCCAAGCACTACATAATGCAAACTTTATGCATATTCTAAGTGCACACTCAACGCATGTCTCTCTACAATGCATACATAATGCGCAATATATCTCCACATGGCACTTCAAATATAACAGGCCTCATTCTATAGCAAATTGCAAATGCGTACAAAGTGACAGAATAATGTGGATAGTCTAATGTCACTACTTCATGTCACTACTAATCGGAACTAATCGGAATGTATGATGGATAACTAGACAGGATGCAATGATGGATAACTAATCCCTAAATGGGTAATGATTCTCTAACAATGGGCAATGATTATGTAATGATAACAAACCAAGCTTCTGCATACTATCAGTTTTCACATCTGTGAGAACCTTGTGAGAACCAACTTCACCCTACCCCTGCCTTAATAGGCTGTTGCAAACCATCTTCCCTCATTTTCCCTCATTTAGACTATTATAGTACTGGGACGAGGAAGAGGCGACTAAGAGCAATGCACACTAACTTGCTAATTCACCACTCTAGTACTGAGACAAGGAAGAGGCTTGTAGACTTTTGTAAGGGTCAGGCATGTCCAGAGGGATCACTAATTGTAGTCAGGCAATTGAGACCGTGGATTCAAACCTGCAAGCTGTCAAATTGTTGCAGGTGCATAAAAGGTGGAGCCGACACGTTTGTGGGAGAGACCAGCAGGATAGAAGCTGGGTCGAGCATTGTGGGCCAGAGGGAAGAATCCTGCAGAGAAGGAGGTGGCCGTGTTGGGTCCTGCAGGAGAGCCAGGCTGCCGCCAAGTATCCCCAAGAATCTGTGTATTGGAGACCACGGTGGCCTGTGAGGGCCACTGAGGTGGGAGCCTCATTGGTCAGGTGTCAGCGGCAGGAGCTGCTGGCACGGAAAAGACTTGCAAGCTGCAAGTCACCGGCAGCATCCGCGGGAAGCGAGCAGCGCTGCCGGCAACTCACAGATAGAAGGCGAAGTGCGAGCGGGGCTCGCAATCCGGAGAAACCTTCGGCCAAGCAAAAAGTTATGCTAGGGACATCTATTGGTTTAATTCTTATTCTTTTTTGGCTTGGAGCCACTTCAATTTGGTTAGACCAATATGTCCGCTTGTTGGTGATCCCTCTTGTTCATGTTAGTGTTAACATGTCATGGTCGCTCGTTTGTTTGCTGATTACTTCCAAGAATGTAATTGTGTGTAGTATATTCAAAGACACAAAGAAGTAGTCCAAGGTTTTCTTTGAGTCACCTAAGTGCCACATTGGAGAACCAGGAATGTCACCTGATATATTGCCATTTAGCATATGCACGTTTCTTGTATTTTGTTGACCATTTATCTAGTTCACTAGTCACTTGTTCTACGAATTCCAAGGTCTTTATTTCAGTAGGGGCCCAGTACAGATTGAATAGAGCCAACCAACGATCTCCAGAGTCAACATCCTGTTCCAGTTTGTTTTATCAGGAAAGCTTGGATATAATTGTTCGGATTGTATGAGTCTTCTATTGGAAACCTTGCACCATTTTTCAAGATTGTAAGGAGGCCCGACATTGGCCTTCCATTTTTGCACCCTTGAGGGCTGGGTTAAGATGAACTAAATGACCATCCACAGTTGGTGATTTTCTTAATCAGGTTTCTTGCATGCATAGTATATTGGGCCTCATTACGACCCTGGCATTAAGGGTTTAACGGCGCCGTAAAAGGTGTCGGCGCCGTTAAACCCTTAACGCCTGATTACGAGGTCCCTTTGCGGGACCCGACCTTAACGCCTGCTTTTAGCAGGCGTTAGAGTAGGGTGCCGCAAAGGGACCTTGATGCCAAGTACGGTGCCGCAATTTGCAGCACCGTACTTAGCGCCTTCCCCATTCCCATTGAGCCCTATGGGGCAAAAATGGGAATGGGGAAGGGCCCATGGTGAATGGGGAATTACCGCCCCGCCAACCTTGGAATGGGGCGGTAATTCCGCCATTCACCATGGCGGACCCCGGCATGGACCATGGTGCTAATAGCACCATGGTTTAGCGCCGGGGTCGTAATGAAGCCCATTGAATGAAATTGGGATGTGACTCTGGGTTGTAAACAAGTGTGCAAAACCTTTGGTGTTACACAAAAGGATATCCCTTAGGTCAGTGGTTTGTTGTTAATTTTCCTGCCGGGTTGTAAGGGCCTTTGCAAGCCAGTCCCACAAGTTGTTGTTATTCGCAGCAGTTCTTTTATTTGGGATTTCTTGTATGTGTCTTCGAGCTCTGCTAGTAGGGTTAAAAGACACTCTTAAGTCGTATCAAAGCATTGATATGAGGTAGAGGATTTGTTTCCTGTATCAGAGCAGGACTTTGGGTCCGTGGTCCCTGAATGGGGAAATACTCGGCCATTCCGACTTTGGAGGGCCCGGTATTTCCCCATTCAGGTAACCCTGACCAACCCCATTTGAGCTCCCATAGGGCTCAATGGGAATGGGGAGCATGCTAACAACGGGCCCGTTAATGATGGGCCCCTTGTTACCATGCTGGTCCCCTCGCGGGACCCGCAACGGACGTCTGGTCTGACCAGATCTTTTTGAGACTGTGTTTGACAGCGTTGGGGGTCTATGTTCGAAGTTATGTCTGTTTCTTGGTTTATTTGAGTGCTTGTGTTCCTTTTTTTCCTTTGGGTTACTTTCCTTTCTTGTGATATTAAAGCCCATTGATTTTAATGTTAAGGAGGCTTCTAGTAGATGATTATTCCATCACAACTAGCCACTTTGGCCTTGGTTGTGAACTTTAGATACCACTCAATAATGGCGCACTCCATCTACAAGATGGACGATAGCTACTGACACTCTTTTTGCGTCGGTTGCTACTGTAGTGCACCGCTTAACGTGGATTACCATGGCGACGTGACTCACGTTGCCATGGTCAACGTGTTCAACAAAGTTATCAGGATGGCGTACGCAGACGGCTCCGTACTTTGCCGATGCGTGTGACTTTTTCTGCTCGCAGGAATCCGGTAAGCCTAGGAGGCTTTAAACTGGCATTACTTGTATCTTAACAGTTGATTCTGTTTACTTTGCAAACTCTGACTATTCATAAGCAGGGCCATACGGGCTCAAGATTTGTCATGTGTAATGCCAGTTCTCTAGTTTGGTCGTAGTCTGTGATTATTTCAAACGCGCTTAATGAAGGATGCCTATCACAGTGCTTGAACGCATTTACAATATGGTCCGTAGATGACGGCAGGATGATATTTAAGATTGTGCACACATTAGCTATATGCCCCACACACCCAAGCCCATGGTTAGTTTTATACAATGATGTACTTTATGAAGAGTCAAAACAATACCTTACATGAGTCAAATGCAGGGATTTTCATTCCAATAATGAGTATACATTTTATAATTATACAATGACAAACCTGATTTCACATTTATTTAATTTTAGGCTCTATACTGGGGATATAACCCCGTTACTACTACAGGGACATCAGTCCTATGGATTGATTATATGCAAATACGGGTAAGGACACCTGATTGATTTTGTTTCAGGAGATAATAGGGGTCAGTTGACCAGTATGGATTTGTTACCACGAATTCAAAATAACGATAAATTTTTCGTTTTTTTTTCTCTTTTGTTCTGTCTATTTATGTTTTGATCTTTTGAAATTAATATGCATCTATGATAGGTTTTTTGTTTTTTCTACACCCTTGAATCCTCCCTTTCACCAATCCTTGTTTCTCTGTCTACTCGCTATACGCTTATTACTATGATATCTATTGTCTTATTGCGGCATGATGGAATAATGCAACGTGCAATATGACCTTATAACTGTTTGTACACTTATGTCATGTTTTCGTGTGAATTATAGATTTTTTATTACAATATTATGTTATTTACGTATGGTGATTTGTTGTGGAATATTATATAGCCCAGATTTGAAAAAGGCTCAGCAGAGCTGAAACATGTTATCATACATGGGCTTCTTTTTTTAATGTGTGATTATGCAATATTATTAAATATACACACATTTTGATGGCGCGGAGTCCTTTATTCTTTTCTTTTTTACACGGCTTCTAGTAGATGTTTGTAGACTACCATGGAGGGGGTGCGTTGACATACCTGGTTGAGTCTTGCCTCATTGAATTCCACCACGGTAATGTCTGACGATGAGTAAGCTCAGGGACATATTGGAATAATCAAAGAATATTGTTCCTATTCAGAATTACTTCTTCATCAGTTTTCATTGTACGTTCTAGTGTTTGTTGGTTTGTGCTACTCAAATCGTCTGGCTTTTTGCCTTCTTTATGGTGTTGTCTAGTTTGCTTCTGTAGTTTAGAGTTGTGTATTGGGGACTTTGCATGTTTCTTCGGATATGATTTGTAGGGCGAAGGGGGTGGTGTGACTAGTGTGTTTCGCCGGCCGGTTATTCCCTGAAGATGTCCTGCTCTGTTGATTACTTTCATCTGTTCTTAAAGGTCCATGTAACAATTTTCTTTTTTCCGCTTAAGTCTTACATGCAAGGCTGCTTACATCAGCAAGGCTTTTTAAACAAATAGATGAATTCTTTGATGTACAAGATGGCATGTCAAAAGATTCATCAGCTGATACATGGGAGGTATCTTTACTTCTAATAGAGCATATGGAGTTGTCTTCATTGTCGTAGGTTGATAGGTTTAACAACGCCTGTTCAATTTCCATGCACATGTTTGTTTCACTTCGTATTTGACAGATTTAGTTTGTTTGGTTCTGAGTTGAGTGATTCCGTTTACACGTTGATTTTGATTCCACTTGAGAAGTAGAGGCGGGTGCTTCAAATCTTATGCTTCGCATAAAATGTTCTCGAAGCATTCGATTTAGTTGTTCTTGTTGAAGGAAGATTTTTAGTCTTTTTGATTTGTTGTTGCAGCTTAGGAGATTTGGCAGAGTCTTCCTCTTTCCACCTTTGGGAGAAAATTGGGGTGTTTATTTTTTGCAACAGCTCTTCTTCTTTAAGGGGTAGTTCAGAAATCTTTGACAGCTCCGGAGACTCTGAGGGCTTTCCTGTTTCCAAGTTTCTAGCTCTTGGCAAGGAAATTGAGTTACCGGTGTTGTGTAGATCTAGGCACGTTCTGACGTTTGGATTAAAACAGTACACTGCTGTGCCTGTGTACGTGACTTCACAGGGTCACTAGACTCAATGGGAGGGATTGCCAACTCATGGGTGTCAACTGCAACGTTTTGTTGAATTCCCATATCTGAATCGTTTGTACAATTTCCGAGATTTGAGAATGACACTTTATTATTTCCTTTACTTGTACACATTTTTTCCAATGACACTTCAGCTGTCTTTATCGTAATTCCATCGTGGATTTGTAAGCTTGTAAATTTTCTCCTCGCTGACTTCTTTTAATAGCAACATCAAGTCATTCCTGATGGACTCATCAGTCTCTCGCACTAGAAACCTTTGTGATGTCTATGAATGATTCCACATAGTTTAGTTTCAAATTCATTACAGCCATTAGAGTTGCTTGGTCCTTTAGATTATCATTTAGGGCTTCATAGAGCTTCATGTATGGAGCAAGAGAGATTGTGAGTGAGAACATTGTGATTGTATGTAATTTATCAGCGTCATGTTGGTTCGTGTTAGATTTGTGGTTAGCTTGAAAACTGCTTTTTTGCCTGTACTTGTATGCTGTACTTTGTATAAATTGAGGACTCTGCACTAATTCAGTGTCACTCTCGTTGCTCTCATAACTCTCCTCTGATGAGGAGACCAGTGTAGAGGGGTCTGCATTTGGGGCTAATGGTGGAGCCGAGCCTGATTCGAGAGGGGAGCTGATTTGTCGAAATACCAGGGGATGCTGATCATCTTTGATAATGGAAGTAGTCAACGGCATCAGTGGGGGTTGATCGTTCAATTTTCTTTTCTTCGCTGGTTTTACATTGTTATTGGCCAGGGTTGCACAAGGAAGACCTACGCAAGCAGGCATTTAGGTGTCGTTACAAGGTCTAGTTCCTGCAATTGCAGTGGTGCAGTTTTCTTCTAGTTTTTCTTGTGCAACCTTTTTAAAAAAAGGTGCTGCAGTTCTTTGCTCTTCTTCTAGTTTCCTTTGTTGACTATCCGACCGCAGCTAAGAGGTCGTTCTCAGATACCTTGCTAGTGGTTCGGGCAGAGCATTGTATGTGTTCATTATTTGTGAATGTTTGCTTAGAGCAAGTGCGCAAGTTTGAAAAAGATTTCGAGGCAAAACATCTTCTTCCTTCCAGTTGTGACCAGGAAGGGGTTTGGGGGACAATCAAAGTTCCGATATTTAAGTTGACAGTAGCCGGTGAGTGTGTGTCAGTTTCCAGATTTATCACCCTGCTTTCAAGAAGACTTTTGTGATTTGCCACGTCAGCCAGGCATTAAATCAACCGTGTTTGCCGGAATCGTGGTGGCACAGAAAGTTGGTGTCACATTTAGAATTGATATTGAAGGAAAAGGAAGAAGACGGGTGGAGCGCACTGCAGTCTTTCGAATTGCATGTACCTTGCAAAATGTTTTCCTCTGGCAGTCGAACCCTGTCATCGACAGAGTTTTCAGAAAATTCCATTGAGGTTGCTGGAAGTTGGAGACGGGTCTGCGCACACATATGTTGAGGAGCGACCACAGGACAATCAATATCCACGCCAGGCATTTTCCCTAGCAATGCTGTGCTTGGGCGAGGCCACCGGGAACACCGGCAACACACTCCCACCACACTCCGCTGCGCTCCGCGCAGCCTGGGTATTTTTTAAGGAAAGTTTCTGCAAATCCAATAGACAATGAGAAAGACTTGCAAGACACTAGTAAGCCTGGCACCGACAACTCCGGCAATACACTCCCGCCACACTCCTTTTCTCATCCTGTTCCTCCCCTACTTGCATGTAGGTCCGTGAATCCGGATACTATTCTATCATATCGTCCACTCCTTTGTGGGATTTATAATATGTGTATTTGTAATGCCTTATTCAGATATACCTCAGTCTTAGCTGTACAGGTTTAAGTACCAACTCTTTGTAAGATTGTTGGTGCAGACTGTGGACCATCTCAATAGCGCTCATCTAGACTATTGGCGTCATTATAAGGTTGCTGGTAGGCCACCGGTAGTTAACAGTGCTGGTGCTTTAGTGATTTACCTGCAGGTCATGCCTCCCAGTTGTTCACTGCCCATGCTGGCAGACTCGGAGTCTGCCGGTCCTGAAGAGGCAACCTTTTTCCAGACTGGCATACCCGTAATGAGGCCTTATGGCTCAGATACACTGCTAATTCAGGAGTGTGTCACAGTATCACAGGTATCACTGGTAGGGAAAAAATAGGTGCACTATAGAATTGTGAGGTGTCACAGATCTCAATGCCATCCATCTATTGAAGAGAGGCACACAGCGGTGCATGTTTTACACCACAAACACATTCAATAATCCACTTTCTCAGAAAGCATTAGATTCAAGGAATTCAGGAAGAGTACCACCAATCTGCAATCAGTCATTTCACTGCATAAGTACGAGTCAGGCTTTGCGTTACTAGATTTCTGAAATACTTGCATTCACACAATAAGGAAAAAAGCTGTGTGTGCACCACAGGGTCATAGTTTATTTATTAGAGATTTCTTGTGTGGTGCGCGAGGGTGCAAAGTAAGAATTAAAGTTAAGAGTATGTATATAATGAAGAAAATGACTAGGTTTTCCCATAAACGTTCACAGCTTCTTTGGTCACAATCCTGAGTTGCAGGCAGGTCTTGCTTCCCTCCTGCAGAACCTACAGTCTATATTAGCAGTGGCTTGCCAAGTTTATAGATGACTACTTGTGGCTTACGGTTCACCCTGTATATTATAGATCCAGGCATTCATAGCCGCCCGAATCCTCTATGCTGTCCACATTTTAAGCTCTATGCGAGTGCAAGCAATTTTCCTGCCCAGGAGAGCCCAGCAGAAATCTGGGAGAAGAGGAGGGGTTGTTGTGCTGCCATCGCCACACATGCTTGCGCTATTACGTTCCTCAAGCGTAGTGGCATGGGCTGTTTCCCACTGTTTCCCATGGTGCGAGCGGCATTATTCGACACTTTATCAAGTCCTGTCAACAACAGCACTTTGCCTTGAGCACCTGCTCAGAGCGGGCTTCACTGGGTATGGTATTGCCTGCTGGTTCATTTGTACTCGCTTTGCCAGTGAGCCAGGATCCACGAGGAGGCTTGGGGCACTCACAGTACTTGGCAGATTACGTGGCTGGGTGAGCAACCAAGCGACCATGGAGTTCGAAGGAGTTCCTTTATCACATGATCAGGCGTCTCACACCCACAGCATTTTGAAAAGCAGCATACGCGGTAGGACAGACTACTCTATTCTGCACACAAATATAACCTCATGGATTCTGTGACCTAGACCTATATATTTAGTTCAACTCTTTTTAACAACTGGGGGCATACTCTGTTCATTTATGAAGACTTATTTAAGTTTCTTATAAGGTCCAACCTATATGTGTCTGCCTGGCACCTTGGCATCTCTGGCATCTCAGCACCTTGAATTTAATTTCAGTGTGGGTTTTAAGCAACATTTGTTCTTGGGGTGGCGACTGTGGGCACTAGCCTTTGAGCCATCCTTTATTATTTTAGACTGTGTTGTAACATTGCATTGTTTTAAGTATTTGGACCTTGTCTGCTCTGCATGGTGACTGGAGGCCTCAGTTTTTGATCCCTCGAGACACTTTTATTAGGAATATTAATTTACTAACCAATAATTAATAGGCGCGGTTAGAGACGCTGTTACTGGGTGTGTTTGGCTTCATCCCCTTGTGTCATGACCCTTTACCTAAACCCTTGCAGCACAAACTTGCTACGGGTGAAGGGCGTCCCTGTTACTGGGCTCTTGCTGGCTGGAAGTGGTTCTGGAGCTCAAAGTGATACAGAGCGCTGGCCTGCTTGCCATTCTATTAGTCAAAGCTACTCTTGGCTATTGGGGTGCGTGAAATATATCATCCTTTTATACTGACTCCGCATCTACAGATTTGTTGTATTGAGAGGTTACTGCGGGTTCTTCAAACCCTTGAACCCTCAATTATATACACTGTTGTATTCAGAAGTGTAAACAGGAAATGGGTAGAAGAACGGCTACCCAGAGCCATGACTTCCTCCCAGGAAAGAAATTAAAGAAAGCTACTAATAGGCAACAGGAATCCTCAGTCATCTTTGGATAAATACCTGAAACAAGTTGCTGGTGGAATATATGAGCAAATTAAGACATTATTGGTAGCCACAACTCTTATCAATTCCTGTGGTCAGTGATATTTTGCAACCAACATTGGGAAATTCAAAGAGAACACCTAACAGTCCTGTCCTCGGCAGGCAGCTCCCTGAACCAGCCTACGTCATTACTAACAGATACTGATCCAAAGAAGACAAATATATATATTTATTTTATTGAATGTTTTATTGGTTAAAAACACAGATTAACCTTTAAAATCATAATCAACCAAATTAAAGTAAGAACATAAATTAGTAAAAAGCAAATGAGGTAACACCACATCTTCACCATATAATAAAGAAAGAAAACAAGATTAAATGATTGGTAAAATTAAACATGGGAATCAATATCAATATTCAAAGCTTTAAAAAAAGTAATTACTGCAACAATCACTGCAGTGGTAGAACCACCAGATAAACAGTAATTCCAAATGGACTCAAGAGCTCTGTTACCAAACATATGAACATACTTTCTAAAAGTGTTCAATCTCAAACCTTGCACAGCAGTCCAATGAAGCAGTAAATGTTTTGTTGTTTCATGTTGCTCAGTGACTTGACAAAACCTACAAAAGGCCTTCTCTTCTTTTTCCTCTCTGTGACATAACAAAATATCTTTTGTATGAATTAGATTCCAACGAAACCTCAAAAATAGCTTGCGAGTACTCTTATCTGGATAGAACGAGAAAAAGGGTGCCCATATGCCCCGTTTTTATGATCTCCCTTCAAATGACCCATTGAGGCATACTGATGGTAGTTATCCGTGGTATGGGCCCCATCCAGATGGTATAGGGCTCGTTTTAGTTTACACAGGTTCCCAATCAGGTCAACAGCATCATAGCCACACTCCGCTATTAAGGCAATGCATAATCCCTCAGGTTCTTGCAACATGACAATAAGGGAGAGAAGCGAATCCCTGGTATAAGGCATGAAGTGGTATTAAACGGGAATTCCGTAAAAAGCATTTGCCCGTACAATCCACCAACATAAGAGGCAGCGAACGGAATGAGGAGATGGAAAAGCAAGGCCAGTGCATCGATACAATGCTGTCCACTAAGGATGTAAATAACTTTGGAAGCCAAAAGGTCAGTAGTAATATTCAAGAACAGGATATAAAGGACCTTTTGAGTACCATCATTAATGAGCTTAACGCAGAAAACAAAGCACTTCTGGCTAAACTACAAAACTTGATGGACTTTAATGTAAATTTTAAGTCCAACATTTTGAATACACTTGCAATCATGGACGATTTTCTTAGAGCTTTTAAATCTGAATTGATATATTGTATTTCTGATAATGTTTTGGAATGTTTTAAATCCTACTGATTGCAGATAGTCGCAATAAACATATGGTCAAAGAATTACTAGTGTCACAGCCCTCCAAAAACCAAAAGGCAACTATTATTGATATTCATGCTGCCCCAGGTATTGCAATCCCAAGTGATCGACCAATTACCCAGAGACAATTGGAACTGATCGACCAATTATCCCAAAGAAAATGCGAACGGACAATTGTAGATATAAGGATCATTTCGACTAGAGCTTCCGCCAGCAGCACTTCCATTGGTAGGTGTAATTGTACGAGTATCACGGCTTGCCCCTGGAAAAAGGGAAGAGACCAGGGTTCTGATTTATAAAACATGCCACTGGATAAATATTAAGCTCAGGAAGCAACATATAATTCCTCAGCATTTCGGAATGGCTAGGAAGGTGAATGGGGTGGACAATTCAAAGAAAGCATGTGAGGGAGACTGCATAGTGGTTACATTCTCGAACACTAGGACAATGGACTAAATATTTAATTTTAATCTTGGGATTATGGACACAATTATGGGACTACCCATTTTCCCCTCATCATTTCTCTACCCAAGACAAGGCAACTATTCACCAACAAAAAATAATAGGTCCTACATTGGATATGGAGCCTATAGCTCTGACATGACTAAAACAAGCAAAAACCCATGTCATATTGATCCCCTCCTGGTCTGAGAGAAGACACAAACAGGGCATGTAGTTACCCCAAACCTCGATCATTAGGTACCAGTTAGAAATTGTTTTGAGTGCTCGACAGATATGCAAGAGATTGACTGACTATCTTCATTACCATCTGAGTCTACTGAACCCTGTACTTTATCACACTCTAATCTACTAAATTCACCGATGGCTAATGCAAACCCTTATCTATGATAATACTTCCCTTATTTACAACTGATCCGATGACATGTCCCTTAGTGTAATCTCTAGGAATGTGGCAGTATCAAGAGGAAATTAGAAGATCCATTAGTCCGTCTTCCTGAGACAGGCTGACATCCTGTTACAGGACACATGGTCTATTAAGACTCCACTTATGAAAGGCTACATTGCTTGCATATTCTGGCTCAGAAAAATATAAGTGGTAGAAATGATGGGAGCATGGGAGTCGAGGTTAAAACTAGTCTCAGAAGCAGTTTGGAAACAGCAGATTGTAGGATGACATATTTAAGTGGTATCTCATTTGGAGGTTAATAAGTAACCCGAAGATCCCTCCCGGCAACTTCGGGGACCCGAGGGCTTGCCACAACTTGGATTGATTTACTTTATCGAAGACAGTACTTAGGTCAATAAAGGCAAGGTAAACCATCTACCACTATCATGCATTGTGTTCTCGTCTAGCATGCCCTATGATCTTTCAGGGTGTTACAAACGGACTAAGAGGTATGCTCTAATAATGTTCTTGCCCTGACCTTTGGGAATGGCAGTGGGGTGGTCAAATGGACTGGGGGCTGCCCCAAGCCAGTGAATGCTAGACCAGGAGGAGTCATACAGGAGCTCTCTGGACCACCCCAACTGGGTCTCTATGCTAAGGCAGGGTGCAGTCAAAGGAGCGCTCACATCCTTACTCCAACCTGACAGACACCCATGACTACCTTGGGGGTAGTCATAGGAGCATTCACAAGTCCGCCATTCCTACAGGTGTTCATGACCACTGGGGGTAGTCATTGGGTCATACACACCCCCGCAGCCAGACAGGCACGCAACACCACACAAAGGGGTAGTCATAGGGGCACTTGCATCACCATCACCCCTACCCACACCTGCAACTGCCACAAAGAAATGGAGAGTCCCAAACACCTTAAGGGGACAACTCCCTCCTACCCATAAGGCTGACACTAGCAGAGATTGTTGCAGCTCCCTAGGCAGACCCAAAGATCTAGCACAGGAAATCAAGCCTCTCCCTTTAAGGCAATAACTTAGCAACATTTAAAAGTTACTGACGAGCAAAGAAACACATTTGATCCCTTAGCACGATACTGCAGGAACATTTCTTAACATGACTCTCCCTTGCACAGCCTGCAAATTCCCCTGGATACAAAGTTGCTTTGGAACACTAGAGGAGAAAACAAACCAGTGTAAGGATCCAAGGGACAAAAGGAAGGCAGAAGTGGAGCTCGATGAGAAGTACAGGGAAGTTAGAAAGTCTGGCCCAGAAGGAAATTCTGCAAAAATACAGTGAGGAAATGAAGGAAAAAAGAGCTTGGCTAGGTTCTGGAAAAGTTTTCTAGAGAATCATTTGCCAGTCAAAGACGGCCCCCAAATTAGCCATAAATAGCATAAACGAAGGAGTAGCCTTAATAAGGGAATGTGTGTCTAGAGGATTACTTAACATTGTCCTTTGGTGGGCCTCTTGCATGGTTGTGTTCTAGACCCTGGAAACTACTCTATGGGTGTTTGCCAGACTTCTTTTGGTGGCAACGACTGTCACGTTCCTGCTGTTGCGCCAGAGGTTTATCCTGTTTCCTTCGTTCTCCTCTCCTCTGCTATCCTGTTGGATCCCCTGCTTCCCACCACCCTTACAGCGCTTACCATGTGAATCTTACTGATCTGCCTCCACAACTTTCCCCTCACTGCCTCCTTCCTTATGGTGCTCGGTCTCGTGAAAGCTTCCGAACCCCAAAGGGGTTCTTCCTTGTGCTGCCCCGGTTCCATTTCACTGTGGTGCCTGATAAGCCTGCTCAAATCTTTCTTCATGTTCTTCCTTATTTGGCAGTCTGTGCGCTCGTCCAATGTTTGGCAATCTTCTCTACATTTCTCCTGCAATCTACCCTGTGTCTCCCTTCTTAGAGGACACAGTAATCCAGTGGCAATTTTTCCCTGGACTTCCAGGGTTTTTCGCTGCCATTTAAGATCACTACAATGGACAGAGGGTGGGTGTTGGAGGGGATGCGTGCTCTTATGCCCTTTGCCGTCTAAGGTCCCTGATGTAATCACTTTATTATTGGTCATTACTGTCCTATACTGTCATCTGATTGCTGTCTTTTCATCCACTACAGGCAACTTGTGTAGTATCTGATCCGATCCTTTCCTTTTTTTGCTCCCCACCTTCCCTTGGGCAGTGACATTTCGGCATCTGGTCCTTACATGGGGACAGTAGGGTCCTTGAGAAGGGAGGAGTTGGCGCCCCAGTCCGCGCGATCTTTCTTGCCATTGTGACAAAACGTAACATTCTCCTGGCTTTACAGGCAT
Organism: Ambystoma mexicanum; assembly: GCF_040938575.1. Classification (NCBI taxonomy): domain Eukaryota; kingdom Metazoa; phylum Chordata; class Amphibia; order Caudata; family Ambystomatidae; genus Ambystoma; species Ambystoma mexicanum. The sequence goes on along the minus strand of NC_090934.1, from coordinate 938,038,394 downwards.
TACCAAACTGCTGGTTTTCTGTCAATGAGGCATTGCTAATGTAACCAACAGCTTCCTGTGGAAAATATTCTAATTTCAAATACCCAAAGCTGAGGTAACGGGGGAAGAGAATAAGGCAGGCCGTGACAGCAGGATTTCAAGGGAGGGGGATAAGAAGCCCCACAAATATCAAAATGGCTTTTTTTAAATTAAGGTGGCAGCAGGTTTTCATCTAACTTTAGGCCAACCCCATTTCAAACCACATGACCAGCAACCCATGGTCCAATCACAAGGCCTTCCAGCCCTCAGTAAACGGGTGCATCCCACATCCTTAAGTCCCATCGAAGGGTAGGAGAGAACTTGCTATAAAAGGCTGCCAGTTCAATCTGACAGTGTGGGGAGTTTGAGTAAGAGTTGAGGAGAAATGAGAGGCAAGGAGTGGGACAGAGGTGGAAAGAGAGTCTGGAGGAGGTTGTGGGAAGAGCCAGTGTCCTCTTGGGGGGGGGGAGAATCGGATGGTGGAGGAAGTGAGTCAATGAGGTTGAAAGCAGAAGCTTGCATAGAGGAGAAGAGATGTAATCGGGAGGAGAGGAGGGATTGGGAAGTGGAGAAGGTCAACCATCAGAGAAAGAGGGAAGGTTGTGAATATGTTGCAGGCGAATTAAGTACTATCATGAGGAGACGATTGAAGACTGAAGGGAAACTGTTTTTACATATGGGTTTTCTTGATTTTGAAGCCGCATTTAATAGCGTGCAAACAGCTACTCTGTGCATGGTTTTGGAAACGATGGGGGTTCCAGGTGCCCTATTGGCTGCAATTAAACTGCTATACAGTGCGAAGTTGGATATGGTTCCCATGGAGGAGAAACCTTTGAACCATTTGAAGTAAGAGTTGGAGTAAAACAAGGTTGTTTTCTTGCTCCTCTTTTATTCTCATTATATATTAATGAACTAGCCTCGAGTATCCAAAGTACTGACTGTGATGCACCTGCATTAGGATGAAAACAAATTGGCATTCTGCTGTATGTAGATGCCGTAGACCTTATTTCAAAAACCCTGATGGCCATCAACAGCCAGTTAGATATTTCTAACTCGTTTTGTCATAGGCGATATCTCAATGTCAATTTGTCAATTGATGTGGAAGTTTACAAGACTCGAGCAAGAGGACAAGTCTTTATGGTGCAGAACCGTGGGGCTATAAGGTACCACTAGTGAGGAGGAGGTAAGACCATTTTTTTTAAAACCGCTATTACCCTTGGTTTCCAGTCCCTTGTTTGACCACACCAATCTAGTCAGGACTAAATGTCATCACTTTTTCTCGTCAGATCATTATTGCTTTTATTCACAATCTCGCTTCTGCTGGCAACATTCATGTAGCTTCACTGCTCTCTAGTGGTCATTGGCGTCTACATGCAAAAAAAACGTGAATAGTAATCAATGTGATTACAATATGTTTTAGGACAAAATAAAGAGTTTAATTAAAGGCAGTTCTGGGAGTGGACCGTTAATTAGGTTGTAAAAGAGGGGGGGTCCCTTTTTATTGTTTCAAATGTGGGGCATTTTTTATCTTCAAATACTAGTGTTGAGATATAAGGGGTCGAGTTTTTGGTAAAATTAGGGTAAGTATTGGAGGTCGAGATTTCGGTAGAAGCTCATTTGCAGACGTCTTTTAGTGCAGGTGATAAGGGGATTAAATACATAGATCCATTGCCTTTAAATAAAGATTTTCCTTCTGTACCTATTTATATGGAGTTAGGATTGTTATCCTTTAGCTATGAGTCCCAGATAAGGCAGATTTTGTTTTGTTTTTGAATCAATATAAAGAGTTAAATATCTATAAACAAATTGTGAGGGACTTGTCTTTCCACAATGGGAGTATCCCATGCATGGGGGAAAGTTTGGGAAATGAAAAATGTATATACTCTGTGAGGAACCTGAGGGCATCCACACTTTTTAAAATAATTATAATTATAATTTCCTCCGGTATCCCCTTCTCAGATGGCCAAGGAAAGGCCATTGCTTTTGGCTACCAACCCTAGGGGTGGGTATGCGAGGGAGGATCACCTGGGTGGAGGGGGGAGAGGACGTCCTTAGGTGAGACATATTAGCCCCCATTTACCTTTCAACACGAACCCTCCATCCCCCAAGCCTTCATAGGCTGTCAGCCCTTTCCCTGTGATTCCCCTAAAGTACTCCCCAAATTGCATCAATATGATACTGTGACGAAGAAGAGGACAGCTCGACCAACACATTTTGCGAACACTGACAATTGCCAACCCCAGCCAAGTACTGGGATGAGGAGGAGGACAACGAGAGCAAAGAATGGCTACCCCTTTGCTAGTAAGCGGTTTAGTCCTTTTTGTAATGAGAATGAAGACAGGAGCTTTAAAAGATGGAAGCCGGGAAGAAATTGAGTCAGCTGTCAGCGAACGCCCACAAACTGCCGGATGCAGGCAGACCTCTCCAGTGAGGTGGTGTGGCAGGAGAAGTGCTGGAGACCCGTGGGAAAGAGCAAAGCATATGCAGCGAGAAGCAAAGACACAAGACGCTGGAGACCGGTGGCGATCCGTGAGAAGAAAGAAAGTGCAAAGAACTGTTTATAATAAGGAAACTAGCACTGACCCAAGCCAAGGGAGTATAAGAAGGTGTAACAAGTGCATGGTGGCCAGACAAGCCACTATACAGTTTATGTTTAACATTTGTATAGCGCAACCGGAACGAAAAACAATAAAACAGAACAATGACAGAAGACAAGGCCAAATCCACGAATTGGCTGAGAGCGGAAGTCGTACAATGACAGGGGTCATGCGTAAGGCAGGGACGATTTATGCAAAAAGTGCAGTTTTCAGCCCCTTCTTAAAAATTTCCGTAGATGAGGTGGTCCTCAATATAGGTGCAGGAGAGTTCCATTTGAAGGGGGCTGCCGAAATGAATGCTGAGTCACAGTGTCAGAAGTGTGTGGCACATGTGACTGAAAAGCAACCAAGGAGGGGTACTACTTGTGTGACCTGTGATGGGTAGACCGGGTGGTCCGACAACTGCACCTAGACCAGGTCCCCTCTAAATATAAAGGTTTCACTGCTGAGAAGTAGTGAACCAGTGTCAAAGTAAAAACAGTCAAGGAAGGGTCCTGGTTGCGTGGCCTGTAATGGGTGGACTGTGTGGTCCAACAACTGAGCCTAGACCGGGTGACCCTGAATAGGAAAGCCACTGAAACACCTATAAAGAAGCTTGTGTCGTACAAAGACCTTGTTGTGATTTCAAAGTCAAATGTTGGTTTACATGCTGGATGATTTGAACTCTTTTTGTTTGAAAGCTGGAAGATTTGAACTCTAGGAGAAGGGAGCCCCTGTATTTGATGAACTACTTTGAACTTGTGGAAGTGGAGTTGAGTACAAGCCAAAGAGCTAGAAGAAGCTCTGAACACTATTCCTTTTTGATGCTGACATCCCTACACATTGTATATAGTTAGTTGTGAGGTTTCGGACACAGACTGTTATTTTACTTTGGGCTTCCTGACAGACTATTCTTAGTTTTCTTTATGTATTGAAATCCCACCTTAGTATAGGGCAGGTTAGGCATTCATTCACCCTGTCTTTTACATTAAATAAAACTTTGTTGGAAAACTTGAATCTGTTGCCTGTGTCTGACTCATGATGCCATCACAACTCCCCTTGCATATTACTTCATTATAATGTTGAGATTAGGCAATGCAAACTGCCATGTTTAAACAACTGTTTCTTGCTTTTGTGAGGCAATACTATAGATCGTACTGCACATGTCTGCAATGAAGACCCCACGCCTGGCGTGTAGAAACGCTCGCCTTCACATCTCTCGCTTCTGACGCGTTTTCCTTTTGGCATATGTAAACGCTGTTTAGGCTTGCGCTTTCTGAAGAAAAGTGGCATTAGTAGACGGAAGTCATCATATTGCAAGCATTCTTGCCAGCCTCAGTGCGTATGTGAATCTTTAAGCAGTATGTTAACTCCTTGATAACACTAACTAGCAAGAAAGAGTGCAGCTTGCATCAAAGGCTTGTATAATGAGGCTTTCTTCTCTGCCAGCAACATTGTTTCAAGGTGAGACCTTGCCCTGTTGGGACAGACTCTTTCAATTAAATGCATGTGTTCCTTTGGATATAAGAGAACAGTGCACAGAGGGAGGAGTGACTCACTTACACCAAAGTCTTGTGCTTCTGTTGGTTGTGTTTTGTTATCGCTTTTTAATAATAAATTGTTTACCAATTTACTGGAATCTTGAGTGGTTATTTTTCCACCACAAAGCTGGTACCTTAAGACGTTGGATTCATGCTGCTCTGCTGCCAGGTCATTGAGCCACCGGGCGCACTTCCTGGTGATCCCCATGGGCCCAGGAGAGATGATTCAGGCTGTGGGGAGAGCTGGCCATAGCACCCAAAGATTCAAGGGAGGGGTCTGGGGAGGGCGGAGTGCAGGCGCAGAAAAATGAGCCAATCGAAAAATCGTGGGTTGATGAACACAGGTAATTATGTCAATTTGTTGTTATGTCTTGCATTGTGTTGTCTGAAATAGGTTCAGGTAAATGTTTGTCTTTGAAATCTGAAAAAACTAAAAATAAAACCTGAAGCCTGAAATTTATTGTAAGTATCTAAGGATATAGGATGGAAAGAACCCTGCCTTTAGCACTGCTTATCCGAATAAGGGAAACGTGAACGCGGTTGGCCACTGCAGTTTAAAAACAGTGCATCCATGTGCCATACCGATGTAAGAGAACATGAGACCACTGTAACTGTCAAGAGTAGTGTGTTATCGATTAGGGACTAGGATGAATGTCTTCTGTGCAACAGTGAAGAAAATATTTTGGATAATAGCCCTATGATTGTACTGACTTAACCTGTCCCTTGTTACTTGAAACCCTAAATGTGCAACTTATTTGTAACCCTGCTTTATATTTCACACTTGTCTCTACCCTAGTACGGGAGCTGTAATAAGCTTTTGTTTCTACCGATTATGTAACTTGTCTTTGACCATTACCTATTCATGTCTCTGAAAAGCTGAATACCGCTCTGCATTGTGGGTAGCGTAATGGAGGATATAGGCTATGAACCAGCAGTAATCTGAATTTGACCAACACCTGCAGATGTTCCTGAAATTTCTGGTACGAGGGAGGAACAGAGTTTGGGTGGCGATACCTGAGCCTCCAAATAGACGAGGCAGTGCAGTTAAGCTAATGAGCTGTGCCAACGCTGCCAAACATGGGACTCGATAGCGTCCTGATGCAGGTGGAGTTAGGAACGGACCTGGATCCATAATAAGCCATAACTTGTCTTACCCCATGAGAATGGGTCCAGGGCAGTCTAGGAAAGTTCCACTTCCTCCTAAACGAAGTCCAGCACACTTCATGTTTACTCACTACTTGCCAAAACCATGCAAGTACCTCAAATAATGGCACAGAATATATACAGAGTGAGTCACCTAAGGAAGGTACATTCGAATTTAGACAGGATAATTAATTTACGTAAGGCATTAGAGAAGAAAGGCGCACGTGTACACCAACACCAATGGGACAGTTATCTCGATTGGTATACGGAAGCAACTAAGAGACGGACTGAATACAAGAATACGCATTGAAAGACACTCAAGAAAAGCGCCAGGAGCAAGTAAAATCACTGAAAACCGAGTACTCTAACCTGCAGGTACCAGCTCATAAAGCCGAGTGCAAACAATTGTGTTCTGTACCCCAAGTGGAGCCATTGTTAAAGAAATGTCCTGAAGATATTTTGAACACTTATAACCCTGCTATTATAAATGTTATACCAGATCAACAACTGGCTAGTCCAGACTCTACGCAACCCCCAACTTATCATCCATCAGTCCACTCCAATAAATTCTATGGTTGGTTTACCCCTGAAATATGAGCTCAGATTTTGAAACTCTTTTCGCATTCTTCATCCACATTTGAAGGGTTCCCGAATACAAGGCTTAATACCAGTATTGGTGCATTCCTGCTCAGACAGCTCCTGGGAGGAGGCGATACCCGGTGACTGTAAGTGCTACTGATTTGTTTTGTATTGTCCAGAGATTTGCAAAGATATGAGCAGGTCCTGTTAAGTTCCAGGAGGAGCATCAGGTCATCATCGACTGCTATCACCCCACTTGTGTTGATTTGAATCAGTTGTTGCGAGCCGTGACACATTTGTTGCCCGCAGACACATTTACTTTGCTTAAGGGGCGCTCAAATTGTACAGCTGAAGAACCATGGAATTGAAAAATGTATATTCTCTCCTTGCATATTACTGCATTATAAGGTTGAGAGAAGGGGCTGCAAACTGCCATGTTTAAACCACTGTTTCTTGCTTGTGTCAGGTGAGACTGTATATTGTACTGCACATGTCTTTGCAATGAAGTCCCCCCGCCTAGCATGCAGGACTGCTTGCCTTGACATCTGTTGCTTCTGACATGGTTCCCATTTGGCATATGTAAGCATGTTTTAGGCTCCCGCATTCTGAAGAAAAGTGGCATTAGAAGACAGAAGTCGCGATAGGGGGATAGCTCAGACATCGCAGCACAACACAGGTTTGAATCCCGATCCCACGCTTAAAAACCAATGTTTGGTATTAAGAGCATTATAAAAGAACAATTATAATTATATTAGAAGCATTCTCGCCTGCCTCTGAGCATGGGTGAAGCTTTAAGGAGTATATTCCCCATGACTTACTGAATGACGGTGTGCTGTCCTCCCTCATAACACTAACTAGCACGAAAGAGTGCAGCTGGTATCAAAGGCTTGTCGAATGAGGCTTTGTTATCTGCAACATTGTTTCTAGGTGAGACCTTGCCCTATTGCGACCGCCCTTTCCATTGAAACGCATGTGTTCCTTTGGGTATAAGAGAATGCGTTGCACAGAAGAAGGGGGCCTCACTTGCACCGACGTTTCATGCTACTGTTGATTCTGTTTTGTTATAACTTTTTACTAATACATTTTTCACCAATATACCTGAATCGTGAGTGGTTATTTTTCCACCACACATGGGAATGGCTCTCGCATGTTAAAACTACTCTAACCAAAATAGGTTTTGGAGATCTATGGGGGAACTGAAGTCTATTATCACTCTCAGTGATTAGAAAAGTTAAACTTGCCTTTTGGTGACTAGGGCAAAAATGGATTTCTTGAAAGAAGACTATTTGTCATATAAAATTAATTTTGGGGAAGAACCTTACATCAATTTAATCACAACTCCTCACAAAAGATGGCTATATCTGAAATTCTGCTTGAATATAATCCTGTGACTCTAGTTTCAGCACGTTGGACTGAAACAGAGCTGGAGTATTGCCCTTATTGTTGAAATTTTTGTGAAAACTTGCCACATTTCCTCTTATTATGTCCTATTTTTAAGCAAATTCAGAAGTAAGTGGATAGTACCACACCTGAAACGAGAACTTATTAGGAATAGTTCAATGGCTATAACTATTTAAAAACTGCAATTTCCTCTGGTTTAAAACTGAACATGACCAACTATTATGATGGTGCACGGCCCCTTCAAAATAGATTTGTAAATCTATTGGCCAGCCTATCAGCCGGTATATGAACTAATTCATTTGGGACCCAAAGGGGGTCGACTGATCTAGGCTCTGCTGTTTGAGAGCAAACTATAAAAATACAAAAAAGAAAGAACATTTAACCAGAAAGTGGGAGAGCTTACTCAGCGCCCACAATTCTGCAGATAACTGGCCTCATTCCGAGTTGGGCGGTCTGGTAAAAAAGTGCTGGTATCCGAGGATACCGGCACTTTAACAGACCGTCTGACTACGAGAGTGCCAGTGGGGCACCTGGGTTACCACCAGCTAGATGCTGGAGGTAAGTCAGGTGCCCTACCAGCCAAAAAAGCCCTTGTTACTACCACCGTCATTCCCGGTGGCAGTAATGACGGCAAATCCCCTCCTGGAGTCCTATGGGACTCCATGAATGGGGATTTAGACCACTCCCCCGGCACCCGCAATCCAGCGGCAATGGCAACGGACCAGGTGGCGGTAAAGGTAAGTACCAGTTGCCGGTATCCTGGAGGCTCTACCGCCAGGATACCGGCATATTCGGAATGAGCCCCAATGTCCTGTTTTGGAAGTGGCTCACATAAAAAGACCCAAAAGGGCACCTTCTATCAGCTAGTGGTATTGGTAGGGACGAATGGAGGGTTCACTTTACTAACCTATATTCTGTGCCCTCTTCTACAACTCGCACCCTAGATATCCACATCACATGAGGCACATATATTCCATGCACTACACTTAAGGAACTAGAGGATGCACTAGCCACCACATATCTATTTGGGCCCCTACACTGTGTCAGATTTTTAATGCAATATTGTTTTCTGATAGAATACCGGACTCGTGGTGCAAAGCTGTTATCATTCCAGTTTATAAAAAGGGAGTAAGGGACATTCCGGCCAACTACAGACCAATCTCTTTGCTAGATTGGGTTGGAAAGATGTATGGGAAAATAAATTTGAAACACCTACAATTTTGGGTCGATCGCCACAGGGTGATTAGTGTACACCAGGCAGGGTTTCAGAAGGGCCGTGGAACGGTGGATCAATGTTTCATGCTATTCCTCATTATTCAGAAATATACTGTTTTACGGAAAATGCACGTGTACGCATTGTTTGTGGACCTGAGCACAGCATTTGACACTGTGTCTCGTGAGGAGTTGCGGCAGGTGCTGGTGCAAGGCAAGACCCCGCAGTACCCAACCAGTATTCTATTGTCCCTGTACTCGAATACTGTGTCCTGTGTCTGTTATAATATGAGTCATGAGCAAACATCTTTCTAGGAGGTGGGTTTGGGGGTCAGGCAAGGTTGCGCCCTGGTACCCTCTTTTTCAGCCTCTATGTACAGGAGTTTAAAGATGAATTACGGACTGCCCCAAACTCTCCGCAACTTAGTTCCCTGCATTATTTTATGCGGATGATGCTGTTTTAATAGCGACGACAACGCAGGGTTTAAAGCACTCCCTCTCAATCTTTTTAAGGAAATCTATGGAGTTAGGTCTTTGGGTAAATGCGGCCAAAACCAAGATGCTGGTTTTTAGCCACATTTCAGGAAGTATATACCGATTAAGGTAACAATAGATGATAGTCCAATACAGCAGGTAAACATCATTGACTATTTAGGAGTAAGATTTCAGGCAAGCCCAGGATTATAAACGAGGCTGCTGTTACGTTAGACTAATTTAGTAGCACCATTCTATCATTTTTTCGCTATTGTAGTGGCACCATTTCACCCACATTAGAACTCTATCAGAGGCAGGCAGTTTCAGCTACACTTTATGGTTCAGAGTTATGGGGAAATGAGGATATTGCGAAGATACTCACCATGGGAAACTATTTTCTGAAGACAATGTTATTATTACTATCCAGTACTTCGACTGCCCTCGTTCACTTGGAATACAGCACTATTCCTCTCATTTCTGTCCCTATGTTCCGGCCTTTTTCCTTCTGGGTTAGAGTTTGGACCCAACCAGGTTTAGAACCATGTAGGGATGCTTTGTCCCATATTATGTCCCTCGAAGGAGCCAATAGTCTGAAATGGTTTTCCCATCTAAAAAAAATATTATTTTGTTTGAATGCGGGTGAGTTTTAGGAAAACCTTTGGAGTCTTCATGCATCATGTTGGCACTGACTAGAGTGTCTCATTAAACAGAGAGGTCGAAGCCTCCTTCTTCTCGAAGCCTCTAAGCTAAAATCGGGCCTGGATTATCTAGATAATAGGCCTAATGATGGTTTCAAAGCCTATCTGGACTCAATTAAGCCTGTCGATGCTAGATCAGTATACACAAGGTTTAGACTGGGGACCCTGCCGATAGCTGCCTTTACCTCCATATGGAAATGTTCTGACTCTCCCGGCTGTCCTCTGTGTGGTGCTGCTAAGGAGACATCCTTACACTTTTTTTATTTTGTAAGCCCACCCTGCAGCTAAGGCAGCTGTATTTGAGACCCATACTATTGGAGGCAGGCATTAACTCATCGAGTCATGCTTTAATATTCTTAGCTCAAAGCTCTATTCTTTCAAAGGTGCAATCTGTATATTGCTATTTGCATAGAGCTTGGCTGATGAGGAGGAAGGCAGTGAAATCCTAACCTGTATCCCAGGCTGCAAGTATTCCACTCATAGTTTTAAAAATATTTTTTAAGAATATCACCTACAGATTTATTTTTTTAGTATTTATTAACAATCTCTGTGCAGCCTTTTTTAAATTATATGAATTGTATGTATTTTGTGATGTATTATAACTTAATGACTTTATGCCGAATAAAGGGTTTTAAAAAATAAAAATTCATTTGATGAGATTTGTATGTTTATTGATGGGTTTTAATGTGATTTTACTGAATTTACATGAACGTGGTGTGTTTGTATCTGTATAATTGAGCTTTTTTTCATATTGCTATTGTACCTTATATGATTGTTTGTGATATTGCTGATTTTATGAAAATATTTTGTTTCCCAATAAATAAAATTATGAAAAGGCTGGCAGTGTGGGGAGTAAGAGTTAGAGGAAGGCGTTTTATGGAGAGTGGTGAAAGAGGATTATTGAGAGGAGAACATGAGGAGAGAGAATCTCGAGGAGTTTGTGGGAAGAGGGTGTGTCCTCTGGGAGACAGAATAGGATGATGGAGGAAATGAATCAATGAGGTTGGAAGCTGAAGCTTACATAGAGGAGAAGGGGGGATATCATCTGTCGAGAAGTGGGATTGGGACGTGGAGAAGGTCCCCATCAGAGAAAGAGGGAGAGTTCCGAGTATGTTGCAGGAGGGATGGGTACCATCCTGAGGGGATGATTAAAGACTGAAATGAGATCCCTGTCAAAGGACAAGAGAGATCCGGCACTAACAGTGAAGCCAGAGGATAGAAAGGTTGGAGGAAAGGAATCCTCTAGTAAAGAGATATGGAGAGGGAAGGAGAGCAAAGATATCACCATCTTTGAAAAAAGAGAGACAGAAGGTAGAGGGGGGAGATACAGCTACAATACCTGAGGTGGTTGGAGGATAACAAGTTCCCCTATTAGAGAGATCAGTGAGGCTCTGGTGGTCCAGGATGGTTCTGGATAGAATCTAAAGGTGGTGGGATGGGGTGTGAAATGGTGTAACCACACCAACGGTCATGTATCTTACAATAGGAGTGATCAGAAATGGGTAGTCCCAGACACCAGAGCCCTACAGTAGGGATGTGGTCAGTGGATAGAGAACACCCCGTGTCTGACCCTGGGAGAGTGAACTAGAGTGTAGTAGGTTCAATCACTAGCTCAGCCTCCTGCAGTTGTTCTTCATCTTTTTTCCAAGTCTGGAATCTATTGCCTATAGAGGCCATGAAATTCATACTCAATCGACGAGGTGTAAGGAACGCATGGTTGCAATAGTAAAACAGACACAAGTGACCACAGTTCAAGGGTGTTTATTGAACTTTTGCAAGGGTATGATGAATGCCTATCTAAACCTAAATCTACAGATTGGAGCAAGCTACAACCATCAAATAATAATAATGCAGTCTTAGTGGAGTCTTATCAAATAAAAAGGGCCAATACTAAAACACCTATTGCCAATTCTTACCACTAATTTACAAATAATGTGGGGGGTAATGTTCATGAAAAAGAAAGAAGTGTTCACAAAATTATATGTCAGGATGCTCGGTCCGTTGGTCTCCCTTCCCCATGTTTTCAGCATGGGGCAAGGCGGGTCACTCGAACAAAGCACACACTCTGGCTTCTGCGGCATAAGGTTACAGTTCAATTTCCACATTAAAGGACCTTCTGTGTCTAAGTCTCTTTACTTCTTTGAAGTTTCTTGACTCAGAGGGCCTGCTGTACAAAAACAATAACTAAACGTTATTTTCCTTTCAACTGTGTTCCAATAGGGTGTTCACCCTGGACCCCCTCTTACGGGCTCAGATCCTTTTCACACCAATGTCAGAGAATTCTTTCTCGGGTGACGCATGGTTCACCCTGGATCCCCCTCAGCCGGGCTCAGATCCCGCTCAATCAGTCTCCCTCAATCGGGCTCGATCAAATTGCGATATACATCAAACTATCGCAGACTTTCGAATGTGCACAGGGTTCAGCCTGACCCGTTGCATGACCACTTCAATCTCAGTATTTCTTTTTCTCACATTCAGCATCAGCTAGATACCTAACAGAGACTTTCCAATAAGTGCCCACGTTGCGCCGGACCACTCTGTGTATGGTATCTTTGCTTGGCCTCCCAAAGTTCAATTACTGCTGTTGGTTTTCAATTATATTTGCGTCGCTCATCGCCAACACCTGACAAGCTGGTTTGGTATCAGTCTCTCCGACTCACTGTGCTGTCTTTTCTGACGCCGCTTTGTTGTAGGAGCCAAAGACAGTACCGAAGCGGCAATCGCTCCTTCCCGCCTGGGTTATCGACCTGGGGAGAGAGCCCTTTGTATCTCCGAAACACTGTGCGGGTTTGAACAGTCTACGTTCCTGGTCTTTGGTTTTCCAAGGCTCACAAAAATAATGGTCTTTAGAGGTCAAGGGTACTTCCCTCCTTGCAACCCTCTCTGGTCTCGCCGTCTTTCTCCTTGTGTTAAACTGCCATCTTGGAACTGCTGTCTCCTTGTGTGTTTTGCCTCACTCAGAGTGTGCTTTCATACTCTGCCCTTTATCTGTGTGAGAAAGTGTGATGGAAATCAAGTTTGTGTAATAATCCGTAATTGCCTGACCTTGCCTGACCATGGTGTTGGGACATGTCAGGTATACAGCTCTGGTGTTAGTCGGTTGTCGTTCACGGTGGGTTGAGAAAGTGTCTGGGGGGTTGAGTTCCTAGGTATCCTACATGGTACGATGGGTAAAAGGTGTTATAGGTAAGGGGATACCGCGGCTCACCCTCCGGTGTCCCACTTCCACTCCCGAAGACCCTTCATCCAGGTGATCCTCCTGCAGTCGTTCACCCCGAGGAACTAGATCCAAAAGCGATGGACTTGTCCTGGCCACCTGGATGACAGATCCCCGGGGGCTAGCGGGCGAGACACCTTCAGGTTTCTCACAGAGGGTTCAGGAAACCTGCAGAACACATGTCCTGAAGACAAAGGCATGGGTAACTGTTTGTACATTTGAGGAGGAGCCAGGCCAAGCTCACCATCTGAGATGTTTCTCTCTGCTGCAATTTTCATTGAGAGATTTTTGAGAAGAACAAGAATGTAAGATGTTCCCCCTCTTTACCTTTCACCTTTCCACAAACAAAGGGCTTCTGTGATTGAGGGTGTAAAGCCTGGACGTCCAAGAGGACTTTATAAAGAAGTCTTGCTGAAGCAAGCTGATTTTTCGTTTCTTTATTGACACATCTCACACTTTGAATGATTCCCTACAGTCGCCTTGCCTAAACCACATCATTCCTTCTAAAGGTAACACAAATCCTAAGTTTACCCCTGATTATGGTCTTGTGTCTCCCGCTCTGAGCACTCTCTGACAATTGCGAGACCCAAAGAGTCAATTTCAAATGGTTCATTGGGGTTAATGTATAGAGGATAGGAAAAATCAACATACAACTGTGTCTTTAACAATCAATACATCAGGATGGTCTGATTACCTAGTCCTGAATAGTCTTCTCAAGCCTTCTTGACTTTAGCAAGGAAATCCCATCTTCCTGGGAATCCCCAAAGTCCAAAAGGGTTTAGTCACTTCTTTTGGATTTTCTTGAATTGCATGTTCTAAGGTTGTAAAACCCTGTCTCAGTGTACAAATGAGGTTTCTATGACATTTTTTTGAAATCCTTTTCAGAGAATGTTTTAACGAAACATGTATAGCGAAAAAATATCATTATTTAAAAAGAAAATAGTTTTTGTTATTTGGGGGTCCTCTCCCAACCCCCCTCCCCTGTTTCCCTATGCTTTTAACACAACCCCAAACCCCTCCCCACCTGTTTTAACCCCTCACACACCCCCAATATATATATATTATTTTTGTATCCATATTTTTAAGTTATAATTGTTTCGTTATAAAATCATTCGCTGAAATGTTTTCGTTTAAATCACTGGATACCCTAACTAGTTGCAGGTTTCCAGGATCCCTTAGCCCAAAAACAAACTCTAGACAGCTTTTCTGCAACCGGTCAGGGAATTGTTAAGTGTCTTCTCGGAGAGAGACAGAGGAGTCTCAGTTGTTCAGGCTCATAATGGGTCCCTTCTACTTGTTTCCCTTCCTTCTCTCTACTCCTGCCATACGCTACCTGCCCAACTCCTGTTCCTCCCACCCCCTTCTGCAGCAACCTAGGGCTTTGCTTGCATGCTTAAATCTTCCTGAGCTGAATGGCGAGATATCATGTAGGATGTCTGGGATCAAAAAGGATGCCAACCAAGATCATGTACTGTACAAGTAAGCCCATCAAAAGTGAAAAATATGAAAACAAGTCTGGGTGGTTTTCTACAAAGTATTGCCTCTATGGATAGATATGCCTCTCAAGCCAATGTCCAACTCTTTAGAGTTTGCGGGAGGTTGCCACACCTCCACGGTCTCTGATGTTGCAGGCTTGTAGGGCCTCCAAACCCTTTCCTTTGAATTATCTAGATGCAGGCGTTCCCGGATCTTATACCCCTCAAATAACTCTGGCAGCAAGTCTTATGGACATATGGGGTGTCAATCCTAAACAGCATGGAGAGTTAAAGAGGGGTCTGTAGGGTAGGTTCCTCTGGACTCTTCTAAACTGCGTGCCTTCTACTTGACCCTGTCTTGTTCTTCACCCTTCCTATTCTGTCTGAATGAGACCTGTTCTTCTTTTTTCTTCAATTCTTGATCTCCTCTGCTTTTTCCACCTCCTCAAGATGTCATTTCACCAAAATGCCAGGGATAGCGAAAGTGACATCACACGACCCTTGAGCCCTGGTGACATCACAGGAAGTGATGTCATTTGACCCCACCCCAAAGTGATATTGTGGGAAGCGATGGAACACGACCTTTAACCCGTTGACAGAACAGGAAGTGGCATCACATAGAATTGTACACTAAGAAAAATATGGTTACGATATCACTATAATGTGATGTACATTTTATACAAGAATGGATCACCATATGTATCGTTAAGATCAGTGTGTATAGGCCCATATTACCAAATTACTGTGAATGCAAGCAGACGTCCATGACCAAATGATAATGATGTGTTATTATATAGCGCTTAAGCGCATTATATAGAGCAAATATACACCCAATATCAACCAAACTGTGTTGGTAATCATTTATCGACCTCAGAAGGATGAAAGGCTGAGCTGAGGCATTTAAGAACAGACTAAACCAGTGACTCATCCCCTGAAGTGTGCCTGAAATAAACCTTTAATGAATCTACCAATTATTGTATAGAATTCCCGAACGAAACTTTATTTGGTATTCCTATTCTTTCTTATTTAGGGTAAGTGCTGAAAGTGTTAGACTTGTGGCACTCCTGTTCTTATTTTTCTTCTTTTTTAAGGGCCCTGAACAAGAAAGCCAGCCACTCCAGAAGTAAAGAGCCTGGCCAAAGCCCATGACCTTGCATTACAAAAATAAAAAAGTTTTATTTTTTTAAGAGGTCGCAAGGGACAACACAGAGGTCACAAGGGAGACCACAGAGGTCGCAGTTACAACCTCTGGTGACCCCTAAAAGATGTCCCTGCACCTCCTCTTCACCACTCTCATCTCCCGGTGTGACTGTTTTTCTGTCACTCTCGAGTCCTGATGTCTACACCTTTCTCACCCAGGTACTTTCCTGAAGGTGGACTTCTGATCTCACCACTTTTCTCTGCTATATTTTCATCTGATGTTGCTACCTCTTCCTTCAACTTCCTATCTCCTGCTCCCCCTCCCACTCTCATCTTCACCTACCCCAGGTCCTTTAATACCCACATCCATCTGTCCACATTCGCCTGTGACCAAATTACTACTTCCTCAGTGTCATGACCACTGGGCTTCCCCTTAAAAGGGCTTCCAAGGTTTCCTGGTTAGTTGCATATAATTCCTGGTCTAAGGATAGGTAGGATATTCTGGGCTATTCTGAATTGAACACTTGCTCATCGCCCAACATGGCCACCTGGTTGTGTTCTTTGTATTTGGCTGTGCTGTCTAGTTTCAGTCACTCCCTCAGTATTTAAGCCCCTCCCCTTTGTTCCGTGCTTCGCGTCTTCTCTGCTGTTGCAGTGTCGCTTACCGCGGTTCGGATTCCTGAGAAGATTACCTCAGCACCTTTCCACAGAACATTTTAGTTTTAGTTTCCCAGTTCTGTTTCTGTTATTCCTTCGTAGCTCAATAGTATTTTGCTGACCCTTGTCCTTTTTTTCTGCCCTCCAGGAACACCTGGTGCTTGTGAGGTTTGGATGTTGTTACGAGAGAGAATTTGTCCGTGACGTTTTCTCATCTGCCTCCATGCATCGCAAGTATCATTTCGTACAATACATTTTGCGGTCTGTTAGTGCTTGTTGTGTGTGTGTTTGCCGAGTAAAATTTGCCTCTGAGTTCAGAGTGTTGGTGTCGCTTGGTATTAATAGTGCGTCTGTGTAGTTTCAGTGCCGCATCATAGTTACTGAACTCGGAAAGAGGCGCGCATGTTTTTAGTCACATTACTGTCAGCATTTGAAGAGAAAAGTGCGCACACATCGTAAAACCACTAGTGCGAGTTAGCATTGTATTTCACTCCATTCTGTTTTCATTAAGATTTCGGAGTTTCATCACGAATATCCATGTTTTAGAGAATAGTGTGTTTCAGTCACTCCTTAGTGAGTGAGGAAGGGAGTTACACTTTCTCACCTGGTTGTCGTACTAATTGCAACTGTAGTTACTGATTGTTGTTGTTGTTTTTTCTCCAGTCAGAAGTGAGTTGTAAAAAAAACTGCACGCACTTATTTCACATTGGATTTTCTCCTTATTGTGTTTCCCAGCTTAGCAGCCCTTAGCTGGGTAGGGGGATTTTTTGGAGAATTCCGGGCTCTTCATTTTGGCCATTCCTTTAATTATTTTCCTTGAAGGTAGCTTACACTCTGCCACTCTTCAATCAATTCCCCATCTACAGAACATGCACCCCTACGCCGAAGCAGGATAGAGAGCCCACCATCTCATAACCTAAGGTAAAGTGGGTGACATAGTTATAAGAAGAGGTTAATAGGAAACAACAGGTTAATTCTCCCTTTTACCATATAGGATTCATTCTCATCAGCTCCTTGTGTATTTTCCTAGATTCCTGGTGGGATAGAAGAAAGGTCTAAGTAGAGAGTGAGAGAAAACAACGCACCCTGAGAAGAGTGTTTGTAGTCATTTTAAGTGGTGTCCCTGCAGAGTCTAAGGTAAGCGTTACAGAACGCGAAGCCGTGCTGAAAAGTACTCTGCCTGGACTTCATGGGAACTCCTGAGGTAGACCAGTTAATCCAACTTCTGGGAGAACTAGGGCCGAAGTCCATGCAGCCCGGTCCGAAACCAGTGCTCTTAGAAGAGAACTAGGGATCAATAGAGAACCGACAGAAGAACTGGCTCGCCAACTGTTACAGAATCAAGCGGGGCAGCTGCGCTTACCCCAAGGTAATGCCCAGGCTTCCTCCTCTACATCACCCCCAGTTCCAGTCCAAGTGGTTATTCCAGGAAATATTCCCTTGGCACCTCCGGAGCGTTTTACAGGGGACCCAAAAAGGTTTGCAGTGTTCTTAAATCAGTGCAGATTACATTTCTTGTGCAGACCGGGAGTGTTTCCCACTGACTAATCAAAGGTTGCTTTTGTGTTGTCTTATCTGGGTGGATATGCAGCTGATTGGTCCATTCCCCTTGTCAATAGGGATGATCCAGTGTTACAGAACTTTACAGAATTCCAATGAGAGCTAGAGAAACTATTTGCTTGTCATTCTCAAGGACAGGCATTGGACAATGAGTTGCTGTCACTCAAGCAGGGCAATCAGGAGTTACTTGCATATGTGGCTACTTTTAATAGGTTAGTGGCAGAAACTAATTGGCCTATGGAAAAGAGAACAACGTTGTTTTATAGTGGTCTGCGCAGTGAGTTGAAAGATGTTTTGGCTCAAGTTGTGAATCCGCCTGAAAGTATCACAGACTTCATAGACCTGACTATCCAGTTGGATCATCATCTTCAGGACAGAAGAACAGATCGAGCTCGTCAAGACAATCGACCCTTTGTAGTCCGTTCCAGAGAACCAGTGTTGAAGTCAGGATTAGATGCTCATCCTGAACCCATGCAGTTGGGTGGAATCCTAGGCCCAATCTCCCAAGCCGAGAGAGAGAAGAGACGGCAACTGCAGTTGTGCTTATATTGTGGCAATCTGGTCACTTTTTAAAAGATTGTCCAGTGAAACCTGCTCGGAAACCTTTAGGAGGAGTTAATCAGGACAAAAAGGAACAGGTGGCAGAAAACGCCAGTGCCCGACAAGTCTAAAGGTCCACTTGTCGAGCATGGAAAAAGTTGCAGCGACCTCACACTTTGTGTTTCCTATTGTCCTTTTTAGTCATGAGACTCCCACTGAAAGGCATGCATTAATTGCATACATTAATTGTGGGACTATTGGCAACTACATGGATCAGCATCTGGCTAGTAAATTGGGATTCTCTTTGAGGAATAAGTTAAAAGCCGAGAATGTTTCCAGGGTGGATGGCACTCCATTGGTGTCAGGTCCCGTAACACAGTGCACTAACCCGCTTATGATGCTTTGCCAGGAAGGACACAGGCAGAGGATCTCTTTTGACCTTATTCGAGCCCCGCAATTCCAGATCATCTTGGGAATACCCTGGTTGGAAAAGCATAATCCCTTATTTGATTGATGTTCCCGGACCCTGACTTTTACCTCCAGGTGTCAGAGTTTGTGTTTTTCAGCAGAAGGTTCAGGAATAACCAGGCAGCCTGAGACAACTAGCAACACTACCTTAGGTCTCATAGGTTCGTTGCCAGGAGAGTATCAAAGATTCCAGGATATTTTTCAAGAAGAAAAACATGCAGAAGTATTACCCCCACACAGACCATATGACTGTCAAATTGATCTCATCCCATGAGCTCCGCTTCCTTGCAGCAGAAATTATGCCCTCACTGAAAAAGAAAATGTCCATCTGAGGTCTTATCTGGATCAGTACCTGGCTAATGGGTTTATCAGGCCATCCAAGTCTCCGGCGGCATCTCCTCTTTTTTGTGCCCAAAAAAGAAGGCGAATTGAGGACCTGCATTGATTACAGAGCCCTGAATCAAATCACTGTGAAGAACCGTTATCCTCTTCCCCTCATTTCGACCTTGCTGGATCAGGTTAAACAGGCACGAATATTCACCAAGCTTGATCTTAGAGGTGCCTATCATCTTATTTGCATTAAGAAGGGTGAGGAGTGGAAAACCGCTTTTCGAATGCGGTTCGGGCTCTACGAATACCAAGTAATGCCCTTTGGTCTTTGTAATGCTCCAGCAGCTTTTCAGTCCTTTATAAACGACATCTTTAGAGAATTGTTGGACATCTGTGTGTTAGTTTACGTGGATGACATTTTAATTTTCTCTGCAAACCTTTTGGATCATGTGAAGCATGTGATGTCAGTACTTCAAACGCTCAAGGAAAACTCTCTGTATGTTAAGTTGGAGAAGTGTCATTTCCATGTCGGTGAAGTGGAGTTCTTGGGCTTCATTCTATCTGCACGTGGAATCAAAATGGACAACAGAAAAGTTGATGCCATTCTTTCTTGGCCCGCTCCTACTTCTGTCAAAGGAATTCCGATTTTTCTTGGATTTGCAAATTTTTATAGGCGATTTGTTTCTGATTTCTCTCGCTTAGTTCATCCCATCACCTCATTACTCAGAAAAAACAGAAAATTTGATTGGACTGAAGAAGCAGATGAGGCGTTTAAAAAACTAAAAGAGCGATTTACAGCTGCACCTGTTCTCCAACATCCGAGACCCGACCTTCCGTTTGTGGTTGAGCGGATGCCTCAAAAGTAGCTATGGGAGCTGTTTTGTCTCAGCACGATCCTGACACCCAAGATTTGCACTCAGTGGCCTTTAGGGCAAAGAAATTCTCTGCTGCAGAATTGATCTACACTATTACAGATAAGGAGCTTTTGGCAATAAAATGCACTCTGAAGGAATGGAGGCATCATCTGCTTGGAGCGATACACACGGTGACCATCTTCACTGACCATTGAAACTTGCAATATTTACGTTTGGCGAAAGCACAATCCTCAAGGTAGTTACGATGGGTCCTCTTTTTCGCCGAATATGACTTCATCATTACATTCAGACCAGGAGTGCGAAATGGAAAGCCTGATGCCTTATCTCGTATTGGAAAAGGGGAAGAAGCTTATGTGCCTGTGAATCCAGTGGAGATAATTTCTGGGGAGAAGGTCCTCGGAGTAATGGACACAGCAGACTCAATCTTTGAAGAGCTAAGAAATGAGATTAGAACCATCATCGCAAAGGACGAGTTGATGAGATGGGAGTCTAGAGGAGAATGTTTTACATTGCAGGATGGTTTACCTTTTTATCAGGAACGTTTGTACTTGCCCACGCCCAAACTGCAAGAGCAAGTGGTTGCTAATTATCATGGAGCCCTGTTGGAAGGTCATCCCGGAATCACTAAAACCTTGGAAAAGGTAGAGAGATCGTATTGGTGGCCTACTTGGAGAAAAGATGTCATTCAATATTGGAAGACGTGTGGTAATTGTGCTCAAAATAAAACTCAAAAAAGAAAACCTGCTGGCCTACTTCTACCTTTGAGTGTGCCACCTGCCACCTGGCACACCATTTCAATGGACTTCATTACAGATTTACCGAATTGTGAAGGTTTTGATACCATCTTAGTGGTGGTGGACTTATTCTCAAAGATGGTGCATTTCATAGCATTGAAAGGACTCCCGTCAGCTTCAGTCTTGGCAAAACCCTTTTTGGAGAATATAGTGAAGCTGCATGGTTTTCCTACGGTAGTAATTTCAGATTGAGGAAGCCAATTTGTCTCTAAATTCTGGAGGAAATGTTGTGAACTAGCAAAATAGATGTACGCTTGTCTACCAGTCATCACCCCCAGACTGACGGCCAAACTGAGCGAACCAATCAAACTCTAGAGCAGTACCTCAGATGTATGCTACATCAACTTGAAGACACCTGGCTAAATGTTTTGTGGATAGCGGAATATGCATATAATAATTCTGTGCATGCCTCCACTGGATTAAGTCCTTTTTACACCTTGCACGGCCGGCATCCACGTACATCGGCCTACGATGTACCTGAACCATTGGAGATGCCTGCAGTAAAATCTCTGAATAAAAAAATCACTACCGCCATAGCTCAAGCATGAGAACAATTGTCCTTAGCTAAAGAGTCCCAGAAGAAATTTGCTGATAGAAAAAGATGTGATGCTCCAGAGTATAAGGTGGGGGATTTGGTTTGGTTAGCCACTCGGAATTTGGGTGTGAAAGGGTCTCGAAATTCCTTCCACGATTCCTGGGGCCCTTTGCCATTGAGAAAATAATCAATTCAGTAGCCATGAAGCTAACACTTCCAAAAACCATGAAAATCCACTCAGAGTGTTGGTGTCGCTTGGTATTAATAGTGCGTCTGTGGAGTTTCAGTGCTGCATCATAGTTTCTGAACTCCGAACGAAGCGCCCATGTTTTTAGTCACATTACAGTCAGCATTTGAAGAGAAAACTGTGCGCACATCGTAAAACCACTAGTACGAGTTAGCATTGTATTTCACTCCATTCCGTTTTCATTAAGATTTCGGAGTTTCATCACTAATATCCATGTTTTAGAGAATAGCGTGTTTCAGTCACTCCTTAGTGAGTGAGGAAGGGAGTTACACTTTCTCACCTGGTTGTCGTACTAATTGCAACTGTAGTTACTGGTGGTTGTTGTTGTATTTTCTCCAGTCAGAAGTGAGTTGTAAAAAAAACTGCACACACTTATTCCCCATTGTATTTTCTCCTTAGTGTGTTTCCCAGCTTAGCAGCCCTTAGCTGGGTATGGGGATTTTTTGGAGAATTCCGGGCTCTTCATTTTGGCCATTACTTTAATTATTTTCCTTGAAGGTAGCTTACACTCTGCCACTCTTCAGTCAATTCCCCAACTACAGAACATGCACCCCTGCACCGAAGCAGGATGGAGAGCCCACCATCTCATAACCTAAGGTAAAGTGGGTGACATAGTTATAAGAAGAGGTTAATAGGAAACAACAGGTTAATTCTCACTTTTACCATATAGGATTCATTCTGATCAGCTCCTTGTGTATCTTCCTAGATTCCTGGTGGGAAAGAAGAAAGGTCTAAGTAGAGAGTGAGAGAAAACAACGCACCCTGAGAAGAGTGCTTGTAGTCACTTTAAGTGGTGTCCCCACGGAGTCTAAGGTAAGCGTTACACTCAGGATGAGCAGGGCTTCTATATTCTTACTACTACTAGAACATCTGTGATGGAAAAAATAAAGGTAGGCACAGCATGAATCTTCTACCTCCTTTGCCTCTTTAAGGGAATGTGGACGGAGGACAGGCTATGCTCTTTATGAGGGTTTGAGCTGGCATGTAACCATCCAAAACAAAAAGACAATGATAAGTGGCAAAATAAAATAACTGGGTATTGAAGTCCAGGGGTCTGCGGATAACGAATCATGTAGAAAAATTAGTAAAGTTTCAGAAAATATCTTTGTCATAGAGCAGGTTCTTAAATGTCACTTGGGCCACAGAACAGTGCCACGGGACAGAACCACTTATCTTTGGGGGTTCCGCCAGTATCAAGCTGGGACTCAGGGCACTTTCTGGTGAGTTGAGTTGGGTTTGAGTTGGTGAGCTGGCTGATGGGGTCCAACCTAGTGATGCAGTTCGACAAGCGGCAACAGGCCATGGCTCAAAGAAGCGAGGAACAGGTGGCTATGTGGAGTTACTATAGCTCGAAGGTGCCCAAATGCTCTCAAAGTTGAGAATATCAAGGGCAGTTCTGTTGTGTCTTTGCAGTGGTTCGAATGAGCTTGGAGTGCTCGAAGTGACAAAGAACAGTTTCAAGTGGCAGAGTGAGGCAAAGGCAGCTTCTTTTGGTACTTATGGTGCTATGGTGCCCTTCACCATGGTACCTGAGGTAAGGCAAATCTGTCATCTTCCCTTCCCCTCCAGAAATGTTGCCAGGGACCATTGCAGGGCTACCACTTAAGCTGGCAGAGTCCTAGGATCCAGCGTTTCAGCAGCAGGTAGGCTTCCCTCCAGCAGGACACTTCAAATGATATCCTCAAGAGATTAGGAAGACGGTCTGCACCCACATTGGAAATCCTTAACTTCACTGAAATGGATGGGGACTTTAGACGGTCTTTACCTGAACAAGGCATCGGAGAAATCTTCAAGATGGTCCCAAGATGACTTTCAAGATTGTTCATCCAGATACTTCCTAAGGATGATTTATTTAAGGGGCTTCTCATCCTCTTATGTGGTGATGTTGCCATTTCGATTTGGTTAATTCCGAGCCTTCTGTAATGGACCAATCTTTGCAGATATAGCAAGGGTTAATCATTGTGATGTCAGTTTACAGAGTGTCTGGTCAACAGGAAGTCAGGGGATGTCTTGAGAAGGAAGTGGGAGACTGACAAATGCAAGATGGCTGGCTCCTCCTAAGAGTTGTTAAGTATTTCAATCCGTTGATACACCCTGGTATCAGCCTAGTATGCAGCGCACAGCTGAAATGCTTATTTTGTTATATATATATATAGGTTCAATATTTTGAGTGATATACCAATCATATCACACACCTTCTCAAATAATCCAGGCCACAATGGACCAGGAATCAGGCTGGTTGGTAAAGGTGATATTTATATATTTATTTACATTCAAATCAAACATATACTTTTAAATAGGGACCAATGTGGTGACAGTAACACATAAGAAGGTATGTAAGCACTTAAATTCACTCTTTAGCAACACAAAATATAAAACACCAAAGAAAAGGACACATTTGGCTGGTTTGGAAAGATAGCACTTAAGTTAGGATTTCCCCCTGCAAGATTCCTCAACCCACAAACAAACAACTCTAAATAGATATAAGGAAGCAACAGATAATCAGGAATAAGGAATGGAAAACAGGATTTGAATCCAACCTTCCCTCCCCAAACAAGAGAGAAAAACGGATTTGAAATCTTACACTTTAAGATGACATTTGGAAATGGCTGGGTAAAACAGTGAATGTGTGCAAAAATCCTTAAATCAGTACAAATCTTTATGGGAGCAACATTGGAAAGATACTAACAATCATGAGCTATAGTTTCAGCAAAAGTAAACACGTTGGATCTGAATGGAGGGTTGAAAATAATTTAGAATAAAAATCACACATGTCAAACTTTGTGCAAAATTGTGGATTCCCACCTAAAATTAACCAAACAGTTTTTTAAGAAAGATTTAGTGTTTGGGTTGGGATGTAGTGTAGCTATAGGTCTTGTGTATAATCTAGAGTTGAAATGAAGTCTCTAGCTATTAAACTGAGGAAGATATGCAAGCTTGAATGAGAGGCGTTTTTAGAAAAATCGGGTAGTGAAAACAGAAAAGAAACTCAGTTTGGACAAGAAAATATTAACTATAGTTTTACTCTATGCTAGAGCATTCCGAGTTTGCAGCAGGCATGCATCTAGCAGTAGCAAGACAGACTGGATCAGGATGCTTCGCTTGGGTTTTTGGGATTTTTAGAATTTGAGGTCTAGCTGAAAAGGGGTTCAGCAATGCATAGTCCTTGGCTTGGCAATGAAATCTGAAATCAGGATCAAGCAGGATGAAGAAATCAGGAAGAAAGTCAGGAATCAGTGTGTGTCTGTGTGCTGTCAGGTTCCCTTATTTATCATGCCAAATGACATCACTACATTATATGGCAGGGGCAGGTTTACTATCCACACCCATAATGCTAGGATTGGGCAAGAGCATAATATTCTGCCTTGTCCACAGCTGATTGGATCACAGAAAAGGATGTCATGTTTATGGGATGATTTTTACAATGACTAGAAACCTCCCTTAGCTACTGGAACCAAAATCTAATTTTTCCACAAATACATCTTTATACAGTTATAACCTCTGAGAAAATCAGACACACAGGTTACATATTTTGTGGGTTATACTTCAATCCAAACCCCAAGTCTGTGGGACCTGGTTTGTCTTTCTGCTACATTTTGGCAATTTTAACCATGAAAGATTTGGCCTAATATTTCCCAACTTTGTACACAGATGCGCGTTTATCCCTGGGATGTGTGTACAAAATGTTATGTGCACAATATCAATACTTTCCCTGCAATCTGTCATTCTTTACAACTTCTGTTCCTTATGCAGTTATGAGTTCTAAAAGTTTTCAAAGAAATAGCATAAAATTAGATTTAAAACTACAAACATTTCATATTTTTCCTCATTCTTGCTGCAACGTTGAATGTCTTTAAAGTTCAGTTACAAAATAGGCTTTTTAAAACCAAAAGGAAGTCTATTGTCACTTATCCATTTTTTTTCTTTTCCCCAAGTGCAAGCAAATGTCAATTGCTTTGAAGCAGGATGAGGGGCCTCTCTCTTGATTGAAGTTTACTGCCCCTCACACTTGACAGGGGAGAGTCTTAGCCTGCTATTGTCTCAGCCTGGAGCAAAGACGAATGTCTGATGCGACTGGGGAAGTCCCTTTGTCCTGGGTATTCAAGCTTCCAAGATAGCAATTAGCCACTTTCCTGTTCCAGAAGTTTATAAGGTGTCACCCTTTCTCAGGGCTAGCAACTGGCAGAGCAGGTTTTTTTATATATATAGTTTGCCAACTCAGCCTGGGTTTTAGCTTTGATTTTCTCCTTTTAAATCTTGATTTTAAACCTATAGAATTAAAACAGTTTATAAGTGCATTTTTACCAGCAACAAATCCTTTTACATTTCTAAGTAATCAAGCCTTTACACAACAATGTACTTTCAATAGGCGATTTTCCCCTTTCAGTCAGGAAAAAGCACATTTTACTATGTCTTTAAATTCGGTTTTCATCTCCAGCAAATATACACTTTCTGCAGCTATAGTTATTTTCTTGAGTGTTGGAGTTGTTTTGCAGCATTGATACAGTTTCATGCATCTATTTAGAGTCTTTCTCTGGACAGCTGATTCTTGATACTGGGGCAAAGAAAATAGACACGTTTCCCATGTAAAACGAAAACAAAGCCCCTGGTTGATTCTTCAAAGATACATTTGACAGGAGCTGTCATTCAAATGAGGCCCGGTTCCTCTGAGACACAATGAATGATCCTGGGCATTGCAGGGCATTTTTAATCACAGTGGTTCATGAGAAATTGATGAACTTAGCGCCAAGCAGCACTTTTAAGGTTGGGGAAGTGTCATTTTAAAGAGGCATTCTGGGTTTTCAGCAGAATAATGCTGCCTCTTTCACTTCACTCCATGTTAACTGTTGCAGAGCACAGTGGCGCATTCCTGCAGTGAGTAATCTGTCCCCCCCACCTGAAATGTGTGTGGGAGGATGTGCAGCCATTTTCTGGTTCTTACAAAAACGCTGTTTAGCGAACTTGGCGTGCACAGGAGTCAGCATGGCCATTTTGTGCTGTTTCTTGCACCAATGCAGCAAAGTGATGTAGCAGATCACAGCTGAGTGGGTCAAAATATCCTACAGAGTGAAGTCCCCTTCAAATACCCTGTCCATCCCCTATCTGTCTACTTAAGATCAAAGGGACTCTTGTAATTATCTACATGGTGTGACTACTCGTTATGTTGCAAAGGAACATTTGAAGCTCTCAGCCATCACACCAACCCATGAGGAAGTATGACCTGTTCTCCTGGGAACATTGTCATGTTTCCCATTAAAGAACAAAGAACATCCTAAGCAAGGCCCACCATGTGTTGTGGGTGACATTTACAGTCTAGAGGAAGTACACAAATGGCCCTGCAGTTGCAGGCTCAGTGGAAACCAAATGGAAATAATAAATGGCATCAGATTTTGTTTTGGCAGCATCATCTGCCACTATATCATTCCAGGTATACCTTTATGTTTAGATGTAACCAAAGCTCTGACACCAGACAAATTAATATATGCTGTTGGAGGTATTTTGAACATGGGTGCAACTACATTTAAAACAGCCCATGGCTGGTGGACTTAATTTGGTTCCCTCAGGCTCTTGTAGGAAGGCACACATTACTCTGTAGCTGTCATGTTGCCAAATCACATTGCAGCTGCTGGTGTCAGTAGACAAGGCAAAGCACAATACACATGGTGAACTACACTTTTCAGCATGGACCATTTTGAAAATGTGGCCTGTTTATCAGAGCCCACTTTCTGAGAACCCCCCGCCCCCATCATTTTGCATAGCAGAAATCAAAAATGGTCCGAATTGGACAACCTTGCAGATGCTATTCTGTCACACCTGCTCTTCTACTTCCTCCACCATTTCACTCTTGCCTTCTGATGCTACAACCTGCTTCAATTTGTCACTACATACTCCTAATGTTACTATTTCTTTCAGCTCTTCATCAACCCCTTCCGATGTTACCACCTTCAACTCATTAACACCTCCTCCTGATGTTGCCCCTCCTTTCACTCATCACCATCTTTTGATATTACCAGCTCTGCCAGGTCTTCACCATCCTTTCCTGATGTTACCAGCTTCTTCAGCTTGTTCTTGCCACCTCCTGATATTAATGGCTCATTTGCTACCACCCGCTCTTGTTCATGCTCAGCTCTCACCAATCCCTTGTTCCTCATTACAGTCACTTTGCCTGCTCCATCTGTTCCTCCAATTTACTTTTCCCCCACCGCTCGTCAGTCTCCATATGTCTTCAATTGTGAGCCTAATGCTCCTGCCTGCTCACTCAACACCTGGGTCTGGTTATATTTATTCTGTGTTGCACCCTCCGCATGGGTGGGCCTTTCACTGAGGGTCTGTACCTTTGAGAGGTAATTGAGCGAGGCCTGGAATGGACTAGTGTCACTTGGGTCTACTATGAGTTAAGATGGTGGAACACACTCTATAAATGGAGTGGCCACCATCTTCCATGTTTCTTCCTTGTGTTGCTTGTACTGTGCTGTGGGCTTTTGCTTTCCTATTGTGTGAGATTGTCATTGGAAATAGACTGAGTAAACTTTCTACGTTCTTAGGTTTTCTGAATAGTGTGTGTGCCTGGGAAACCTGGCTTCTCTAACTTCTGATCCACTTTGATATATTGCCTTGTGAGAAAGCTGTGGGCTCCGATTCATTGTGTGTTTCTTTTATGTGCTTGAAATAACTTCCATGATGTTCCTGTCATCAAAGTTTTATCAATGTTACAGTGTATGCTTGCAGTGTCTAGAGCTGGAGGTCTGTTTAGAAAGGGATGCATGCTCTCTCAATTTAGGAGGTGTGACTTACTTGCTGGGCTTCCCTGGGTGTTTGAACAGGGGTTTGGCTTTCGTTATCAAGCTGCCCCAGTTGACTCCTGTTTTGGGAAGAGTAAAACCCCCAGTTTAGTATGGGCTTACGCAATGTTACGAGGACCAGTCAAGCAAACAGGTCCGCAGGAATGTGGCCCGGGGATCCTCCCCATTCTGCCCATCATCCACTGGCTTGGGTGGGTACCTTGATTCCTGAGTGACTCGCCTTGTGACTCACAAAAGCTAGGCAGGGGACTCTGTCACATGGGTTGTAGCGGGTGGTCACTATCTGCCGAGGCTCACTGTAATTAGCCTGTTCTTCCTTCTCCAAATGCTTTTCACTGTCAATTCCACCTTTCTCCTGGTGGCTACTTTCGACTTTTTCCCTCCAAGGTACTCCTCTTTTTTCCTGCTAGTTCTTTCTCCTACTTCCTGCTTACCTAGTACCTCCTTCTAACAAAACCATTTCTCACAGAATACAACCGCGACTTCCTGATGTGTCCTTCTCCCTAACACCACATTCACTTCCTCAGTACCTCTTCTAACGCCTGGTGTTACCACCTTCTCCTAAATACTACCCCCACCTCTTGATGTTACCATCTCATCAATACTACTTTCACCTCCTGATGTTACTACTCGTCCTAAATACCACCTTTACCTCTATTCCCCCTCTACTCCTCTGTCTTTCTAGAGTCCTCAGCTGTCCGGCCTCTGCTCTTCCTCCAATAATTTCAGTTTGCCAAACAACCCCTTACTTCATCCTTCTCCAACCACCCACACTGACTGACTAGTGGCTCTGGGGTTTATGCTTCCCCTGCTATAGCTTATTTCTGAAGTTCTGCACCTATGGTCTGAACTTGGTGCAGGGCTGACATTGCCTGCTTTACACAGGTCCATCTGAACTACTGAGATCTAGGGGCTGGACCAAGTCTTTATAAGGGCCAGCTGCCATCTTGGAATCTGCTTCCCCCTTCCTCCTACTGCATAGGACTGCCTGTGAGGGGCTCACATCCCCTACTTCTCCAGCATGTGAATCTGCTGCTGGTAAATCGCTTAACAGTCACGCTAACTCTCTTGGATGTGAAAACAATGCTTGCTTTCTGTAAATGTGCAATTTTGCATTCTGTGCGAGGCAACACTTGACTGGTAGACGATGGGTTAGTAAATGTGCATCATTTGTGGGTAAAGATACTGCTCATAATCTATAAACATTGGCTCAAACATGGACATACAACACCCAGGAAGCATCTCCCAGAGCATTTGAAATGACTACTTCTCTACCGCTGAATATTTTGCACCAATAGCAGTGTGAGCTCTAATGGTATCTTGTGGATAAAGTTGCTTGCCAATTCATTGATTTATTTGTTTTCTTTCACTGGGATTCTTGGTCTGGCTAGAAGGGCTTTTAGGCTCTTTCAGTTGGGGAGGAGATCCACATACACCTCGCTTGGGACTATCCTCAGCCACATGAGAAACCAGGGGAGGGTGACCAATTGATTATTCTCATAGCGACCCAAGACCATCAACTATAGGCTTGTGGTGGTAGCCAACCCCCTCAGGTGCCGCCTCCTTGTTGGTCACCAGAATAAGGCAGGGGAATATGACTTAACTACACAGAGCTACTATTTCATCACTTCTTTATAAGTATCCAAGAGCAAATTTGATGTAACCAATATGAGGGTTTGTGATGTGGTCCTAAAACAACCAGTTAGAAAGGGTGCTTGTCAAGCTCATGACAGCAGCACACCAAGCTATTCAGTCCCTGGCAGAAGGAATGTCATTATGCAGTACCAATACATTATGTAACTTAATGTTTGGGAGCATGAGAGCTGTATTCTTACCATGTTATGTCTGAAAGAGCTGTGTAGCCCGGAGCTTGAAGATGAAAGTCCGTCCCTGAAGGAAAGAGAGCATGCTGTAGAGGGAATTCCTGAAAAGACAAATAAGAGTTCTTGATCGCTATCAATTTCCACCCAACTCCTGCTTGAATATCAGTTTAACTTTGGAAGAGATGCACTCTATTTTTGGGACATTCTCTTTTCTAATGAAGAGTAGCCAAGCAGGTACTCTTATGAGCAATCTTGAAAATGAGTACCAATGGTTCTCTGGGTGGGGTGCTTTTCAGAGAATAGGTCTTGGGACATTGTCGGATCCCTAGCCCAAGAACTTTGCCCATTTTATTAGTTCCCTTTTAGACTAATTGTGTCAAAGAGGTCATAAACATGAATTAACCAGTTTGGCACCATCAAGTACAAGAAAGCGCCACCCTAGGATGGTCCTTTGCATTGACCATTCTGAGGGTCTCTTATGACTAGCAGGTTTATAATCTGTCTTATCATACCCAAGGCTAGCAGCCTTGTTCTTTTCTTGCATGAGATTGAATCATCTATAGGGTTGGATGTTTTTTTATCTTTAAAATAGTACCTCGTGGTGCCCAGCCATGGTGAGGGATGGGGGATGCAGAGGAATGACTGATTGTTGAGAACTGATTGTTTGGAATCACTAATCAAACCAAAGGAATTTGCAGTCAATGCGCACAAATGATTTTGGGATTTCAGCAAATATGATTACAATTTTTCTATGCCAAACAATCTCTGTAATCCCTGGGGAGGGGATTATTAGCCCTGTTATAAAATAAAAGTATGCATCAGACTACCGACATTTAGGCACAATTGTTTGAAAAGGTTGAACCTACTGCCCTGCATCCAAAAGGCAGCACGTACAACCAAGTCATTTTTTAATCCCCCGCTAAATGATATTGGAGGATCGTTTGAGCATGCCATATTTTTACATTTTATACGAGAGCATCTTCAAAAAGCTACATTAACCCATATGCATTATTAGAGCACATGTTTCCCTACAAAAGCAGGAAAAGGCCATACATGTAGGCAGGGTCTGAGTTACAAAAGCTTGTGGCAATAGAAATGTCAGAAATATTTGAATGATCCTAACCTCTATATGTGTATTGTTTTGGTGGTCTCAAGCAGCATCTTCTCTCGACTACATGGTGCTCTTGGTGAGGCATACTGCTGAATGAAAACCACCAATCTACTGAAATACCTAAACATGCATTTGGAAAAGGTTGGAAGTGAGATTCCACTGCCCCCTTGGCCTAGCAAGGACAAAATATAAATTGCAGAAAGGAGCTTGGAGCCATACATTTCATCTGACTTCAGAGAATCTTAAATAGCTTTGAACGTAGATTCAGTCTAGGGAAAGGGCCTTGGCCGGGCCTTTTTTGTTATGGTGAAACAGTTGATCAAGTGCCCTGTCACCAACCTATCCTAGTAACCAGTGTTTAATGAAGAATATCAAAATAGGAAAAATTCGATGACCTTCAAAATCAAAAGTCAATACTCTAAAAAACGCACCCAAATGATGTGAGTTAGTGAAACCATTTATAAAACACAGACCAGGTATAAAACCTTCTCTAGGGTCAGAGGGAATTGCATTATTGAGGTGCTTTTCTTAAACTGTGGAGTAATAAAATACATACCATCAATAACATATTTATCTCGAAAAACAAAAAAGATATAAGTAAACACTTCATATACACCCTTAGCTTCTAAAGATAAACTGCTTACTTTTGGAAGACCCCTGGATTTACACAGAACTACCAAAGCAGTGCAGAAGAACATCTAAATTCCACTATTCTTTAGCCTAGGGATCGAAGGAGGTGAGCTTAGCTGTGGATTGTTGCGGGCATCTTCACATTGGTTAGTGTAGTCATGTGATGAAAGGATTTATTAGAACAAAACAAATCAGTATCTCTCATTTCGATCATGATTATATTAAAGCGCTTTATTCTGCAGAGCTTGCACAGAATTTTAATAGGTAGCACTGCCCATCACTCGCGTGCTCTCCTGCATAGGCTGCTGAGTATGAGGGTGTGCAGTCTTACTGCTTGTGAATGTAGTACATCAGTGTGTTGTTTTCCTTGATGGGGACAGTTGTCTTCACTTTACTGTTATCGATAAAGTATAAGTAGCTCTACATAAATGACGTGATCTTTAGTGTTCGTTGTGTGTTATGCCTTGAACGGGAAGGGCACACATTCATACCATTCCCTAAAGTAAGCATTTTCTGATTTGATAACACTAAAAAAAGTACCACAGCACGCTAGGACCATCTACGATTATTGACAATGGAAATATAGTATTCCATACAAACTTCACAAACAACAATTAAAGAAGCAAATCTCAAATGACTTTAAACTAGTTTTAAACAATCAGTACTTGTAAATCACCCTATTCGTCATTGAAACCCAGAGGAAATACTGTGTCCAGGTGTCTAATCCATTTTGATTTTAATTGCATTCAATATTATCTAATTTGGTTTGTGACTGAATGCCTTGCATCTTTCAAAATGGAAAACTACTAATGTCAGCATCATTTATGTTCGCAACATGACTTGTCAGTGGACATGCCCAACCCGTTTTAGGACTGCATGCAATTCTAATTGAGATATTCCCATGTGTGCTTAGTTATGTCCTCACTTAAGAGCATGTACAGTGATAATAATGACATGGAACTTACATAATGGTAACTGTCACAGACCTGCGGTTTATAAGTTCTGTAAGTTACAATGTCCATATTCCAATCTAATGGTATTCATTTTATTGACCTCTGCAGAGTGAAAAGATAATTTGCCATACTGGGATTCAAACCCAGGACTTAGTTTGCAAACAAATCTCAGCAGCAGCATAGGCATTTATTCTAAGATATTATATATATATATATATATATAATCACAGAAAATACTTTGTTAAAGGGGCTTTATGGTTAAGTTGCACTACTAAAACCTATGACGTTCACTGAAAAAACATAGTTAAAGGGGCGTTATGGTTACTAGTAAAACCGAAAAACCTCATAAATTAGCAAGTTATGGTAAGCTAAGCAACCATAACTCGCGCCACCACCGTGCACTGCTAAGACTAACACCCAGGACATCAAAGATGACATCACAGTACTCCTACGGGACCACCTCCATGCGCCACCCACAAAATACAACCACTGCAATGCTCTCGGAAAGGCTGTTCCTTTCTTAGCAAGTAGTAGGCTGTCTTCCTTCACCTCATCTTCCTCAACCGATACTGTAACCACAAAGCCTACTTCTATGGTACCCTAAATCCCACAAGCTACCTTGCAAGCAATAAAAGAGGCTGTTGATCCATATCTTTCGAAGACAACAGTCCTCTGTATATACTGCAACACACCACTGTGCAGGGTAGAGCAATTTCAAAGTGCTTTTGAAGCTGTAATCAAGAAGCATGAGAAACACTGCCCCTACCTTAGATGTAATACATGCACAACATTGTACCCTGTCCACCTACCCCTCAATATTAGTGCTTGGCGCCTCTTCCATCATTTCCCTCCCCACCCCACGTTCTAACTTCTCCTGCAAAAAAAAAAAAAATCAAAAAACAACAAAAAAGAGGTTCCTTTAGGAACCACCTCTCATAGTTAAAACATAAAACTACAAAAGTTATCTTAAAGAATGCATCTACTTAGCATGTTCAATAAGGTATATAAACTCAATAAGATTCTATCGGCCAATCTTCAAAGAGCTGCACGGCACTGATTACATTCGACCACCCCGCCGCTAACATCACTATACGATCAGAATGAGCTGCACCTACCCTACTTCAATGACGTTAGTTGGTAGCGTAGCCAAACATACATGGTCATCACCTACGTCATACAGTTATGTTACGCAGAACATGGAACTTAAACACAAACATCCACAACAAACGCAAAACTTTGGTCTTTTTTTTACAGAAATTATAGAAACATTTTATTTTAAACAAAACAGCAATCGTGGGAAAATAAAAAATACTTTTCATTTTAACACAGTGATGAAAGCATTCACTTAAGTCCATGAAAAGTTAATTAACTTTTCCAAACATAGTTCATAGGTACCAAACGTCAGAACGCCCATCACGTCATCATGCCGCACATGCAGTCACATGACAGTGTCCGTGAAGTCCGTGATGGCGTCAGATGTTCGCGAACGACGACGGAAGGAAAAAACTATGGAAAAAACTGCAAATAGTGTATAGAAGTGTTAAAGATGATGCAAGACGGTGAGAAATGGTAGAGTTTTAAGGTCAAACTTTGTAAATTGGACAAAAATGTTCCTATACTGGGGTAAGTATGATATTAGTAAGTTGTAGGAAATTAGCATGCACTGGTAAAAACCCATGAAATCCACTGAAATAACTTTGTTAAATGCACGTTATGGTTATGTTGCACTACTAAAAACCTATGACGTTCACTGAAAAAACGTTGTTAAAGTGACATAATGGTTACTAGTGAAACTGAAAAACCTCAGAAATTCGCCAGTTATGGTAAGCTAAGCAACCATATCGTGCCACCAATGTGCACTGCTAAGACTAACATCCAGGACATCAAAGATGACATCACAAATGCAGAGAAAAAACAACTACCCTTTTCACCCTGGCGGGCTTCGTATATATATCTTCCAACAACCTCTGTGATAAACACATGTGCATGTTAACGGGCATCTCCACACTAGCATTGTTATTTTAACAATACAAAAGGAAGCTGCCCTGAGTTAAACATAATCTAATGTTTCGTCTTTCCAAGAAATACGCATGACACATGAGGAGACTCCCGGGAGGAAGTGGAGAGGTCCACTGATGGCGGTCCGTGCTATTGGAGACGTAGCGTGATGTTACGCAGTGATTAGGGCTGCAGCGGAGTTGCTTGTGAGACTAAAGTTCATAGCAGGTGGGTAAGGTGAGACAGCCTTGTGGGCTAGGGTTCAGTAGGTTGGTTTATCATGACACATTGCTGGGGACTTCTTGGGACATTCGTGCTTCTGGGAAATTTCAACACCCCATATTACCAGTCATCAGCATTCTACCTCTGCCGCAGTAAAGATGCCGTGCTGGTGGCAATATGAGTTGATAGTAGGCTTTGTCTTTCTTGATCCTTTGTAATCACATTTGTGATATTCAGAGCCTCAAGAGTGCCTTTGAACCAAGTCTCTGAGACATGGTAGATACTTCATGTGTGATTTTGTATCACATGTAGAGAAGTAACAGTTTCTTCTGACATCGTTGCTCCTAGCTGCTGAGAATCAGAGCTTGCACTGCTGCCCCCTGTCATCTGGTGACTCCTGTGGTAGCCCTCTAATCTAGTGAAGACCCTGCGCATTCAATGCCTCTCAATATCTTCTGACTTCTGGACATTGGATTTCCAATTTCCTTTGATGAGCCTATGTTTTCACTCACTGCCCAATGGCTATGTTTCTCAGTCTTCCACAATGGTTGTTGTCTATCTTTCTTTGCCAATCTGCTTTTGGTTTCTTCTGTTTTGTAAAGCCTACATAACATGTGTTTAACATGTAAAAACATAGCCTTTTTTCCCCCTTTTGGGAAAGTCGAATCTGGGTGTGTTGTATTGTGCTGTGGGCAAATAATTAGCCCACAACTTGGTGCACACAACTTGGTTGCATGTGCTCCCTTGCTTCTCCAGCCGCGTGCACTCCCATGCATCGGAGGACCCCGCAACCTGCTCCATCCCCCCTCCTGCGTTTCTCTTCCTTCCTCTCGCATCTCAGCCCTTCCCTCTTCAATAGATTGTGTATTATTCGGACACTTTCTCGTACTCCACTATTTTTCTGGCATTACTTTGCATTGCCTGCATTCTTCCTCTAGGTTCCTGTTGTGTTCTGTGCCTTGTTGACTGTATTGACTTTGTTTGTTCTCTACGGTTCTAGGTATTGTGTTGCTAGCCATGGTTTCGAGCATTACATTGCCTGCATTCTTCACTTCTAGGTTCCCTGCTGAACTTTGTGTTTTGTTTTTGGTTCTGTATTGCATCTGCATTCTTTACTTCCAGGTTCCCTATTGTGCTTTGTGCTTTGCCTTGGTTCCGTATTACATCTGCATTCTCTGCTTCTAGGTTCCCTGTTGTGCTCTTTTCTTTTTGATGGTTCTGTGCTGCATCTCATTTCTAGGCATGTTGTTCTTGTTCTTTCTTGTGCCCCCCTCCCTTTTGTGTCTCCCGTGCCTCCTACCTCCCACACCCCCTTTCCTCCCTGCACCCCCTATGGTGCTCTCTATCTCACCTAACTTTTCCAACTGCTTTTCTATCGATTATCCTATCCCTCTCACTAAGTCTGGCAGGAAGAAGCTTAAAAGGTACATCCTGGTCTCTAACCCAGGCTTCCCTATCGCTGATACTTATACCAGTGCTTTCTCTAGACATATCCTTACCCACATAGTCTTTGTTGTTACCTTTCCGGGCCTGTGGACCCCCATATGGTCTCTGTTCTCTCTCCTTTTTCCTCTTCTTCCATTAATTGTGGCACCCGGTGTGAGGCACTCCTGGCCCCTTCCACTCCTTTAAGACCATCATTAATGTCTACTTAAATGGCACCGTCTTGGTTCAGGGCCTCAGGCCAATCTCCTCCTCTTTGATAGATGATTCACGAACCTTATCAACTTCCTTTCCTCTCCTGCTATCCCTTCATACCCGTCTATGGCTCCTTTGCCGCCTCCTTCCCCTGCCACCTCTTTGGCACCCCCTGTTGCTTCTCTGTCCACCCTGTTGCCTCCCTCATCTTCCACCCTTCTGGCACTTCTCTTCCTTCCTCCTCTGCCCATCATCTTGGCACCTCCAATACTTCAGCAGGGTGTACCTCTAGCCTGTATCCTCCCCGGGAGTCCTTAAAATGTGGCAACCTGCTCCACATCGCTACTCTCAACTCTCGTTCAGCTGTCAAACACTCCTCTGACATCTGCCATCTCCTGGAAGAGCTTGATTTGGATGTACTCGGTCTCACCGGGACTTGGTTCATGGCCAGCTCTGTCACAAGTTTTGACACTCTCCTTCCCTATGGCTACCAGATCCTTTCCGAACCCAGAACCAACCGTCCCAGTGGGCGGGTTGCCTTGATTTTATTGGAGTGGATCCCTGTTCTATGACCCCAATGCAGCACTCCTCCTCCTTTGAATGCCTGGTCTGCAGGCTCTCTACCTCTCCTGGCCTCTCTCTCACTGTGGCCACTATCTACAGGTCATCTGGCCAGGTCGCCCTCTTCCTCTTTGAGTGAGCTGACCTCTCCTCCTGGCTTCTTGCCTCTACCTCTCAACTTCTCCTCCTCTGAGACTTGAACATCCACCTGGATGCTACCAGCCTTTCTTCAGGACTCTTTTGCAACCTCTGCGATTCTTTCTCTCTCTATTCTTCCTTCTTGCCCGACTCACTCAGCAGGGCACACCCTGGATGTTCTGATCTCCTCAGACCTCGCCTTCTCTAACCCTCCACCACTCCTCACTCGTGGAGTAATCACTTTCTCCTTTCTTCCCACCTCTCTATCTCTTCCCTGCAGGTCAAGCCGACTCCAGCACTGACACCTACCTTCTCTGAACCGTGTGTCAGTTGAGGCTTTTGCTGCTACTTTCTCTCCTCCCCCTGCACCTCTAACCTTCATCTCTCTATCCCCAACACTCTGGATGTCCTTGCCCCTTTCATGAGGATCTGCTTGAAGCCCAACTCCAAGTGCAACTCTTGGTACGATTCCAACCTCGCCGCCCTTAAATGCAAGTCTAGGGTGGCGGAGAGGAAGTGGAGGGCATCAGGTGCACCCCCTGACAAACTAGCCAGCTGCCTACTCCAAAGGCCGTACAGACTCTCTGTCCTATCTATCCTATCTAAGAAGAGAGCCTACATCCAAGTCTGCATCTCTACGGCATCTAACAACTCGGGTGAACTTCAAAATCTGCAAGGAGCTGGCCAATCCTGCTGCAGTGTCTACCTCTCCTGTTCCCTCCCAGGCCCTCTGCACGTCCTTGGCCTCACATTTCACTACTAAAACTCCGGACGTCCTGTCCACCCTCTCCTCCTCTATCACTCCTGGCCCGTCTGAGGCCCTCTCCTCCTCCTTTCTTCTCCTTTCCCCTGTTCACCCCTGACGATGTTTCTAGTCAAGTCTGATCTATGAAAGTCTCATCAAAGCAGGTTCTCCCATGCTCATCCAGAACCATCAAGGACCACATTGACACTCTTGCTCCAGCCTTGGCCGATTTTTGCAATCACTCCTTTGCCACTGGAACTTTCCCCTCCTCCTTAAGCACTCTTTTATGCACCCCCTCCTAAACAAGCCCTCGGCCAATCCTTCCTCTCCGGCTAGCTATCACTCCTTTCCTGGACAAACTCTTGGAAAAGCTGGCCATTTCCCAGCTTAATCTACATACTGAATCGGTTGCCTCCATGACCACCAGTCTGGCTTCAGAGTAGCCAGAAGCAGGGCAACTGCTCTCCTGAACACCCCTGAAGACTTGCTCTCCAATCTTGATTTTAACCTCCCTTGTGTCCTCATTGGCCTCAATTTATCCTCTGCTTTTGACACGGTCAACCATGCCATCCTGCTCAATCGCCTCCATGATAACCTTGGTGTTACTGATCAGGCCCTGGCCTGGTTGACCTCCTTTCTCACCAATCGACCCTCTCGGATCCAACTAGGGTATTTCCTCTCTTCTATCACTCTTTCTACTTGTGTTCCCCAGGGGTCTAACCCCTCTCCCTGGCTCTTCAACCACTACCTGGCACCTCTTGTCCACTGCATTGCTACTTTCCGCTCCAATTTTCAATGTTATGTGGATGACACTCGGCTCTCTTTGAGGCTCCCCTCAGCCACCTCTGCTTCTTCTCTCATACCAGATTGTCTGGCCGCAATTCAGGAATGTTGTGCCACCAATGATCTATGCCTTAATGCCAGTAAGACTAAGATCCTCCTCATTGGGACACCTGGTCCCTCCTTTACCCTCTCTCTCTGGCTCCCCACTATGGACCCTCTGTCATGATGCCAGCCCCCGGAAGACCAGACCAGGCCCAGCAGCCCCGGAAGCAGGCATCATGCCACTTGGAGCATGCCCAAAAGCCCCAGTTAGGGGCTGTTTGGGTGCAGTCCTGGCGCCTACGGCGCCAGGCTCATAAAGATAAAGTCAGTCCTGGCGCCATGGGCGCCAGGCCCATTATTGATAACTTACCTGAAGCAGACCATGCTGCATACTCACCTGAGGCGGACCATGCTGCATGAATACTCAAGCCAAGTGAGGCTTAGGAGGGACTATTTTACTGAAGGGACTATTTTTTTACTTGGGTGGGGCTGTGGAAGAATACTTACCTGGATCTTCTTCCAAGGCTATTTAAACCACGCCCGGACAGCCACACGTGCTTCGCGTTATTCTGCTCGCTGCAGCGTAACGCTCACCGTGTTTTCAGCAGCTCCAGTCTTCAGCCACGCCCGCTTCAGTCCTGGGACTCCTGAAACAAGAAGAAATGAAGGATAAAGGTTAGAACAGGAGTTTTAATTTTAATCCTTACCTGAATCCTGATCCATTTCGCACACGGAGCTGAAAGACATAAGTCTTTGAAGCATCGCTTCACATTCCTACGGCGCCGCGCTGAACTCACCAGCTTGGCGGTACTTCAGCATTCCATCATGCTCTCTCCATCTCGCGGCCGCCCTCCGACACCTAAGGAGACAAAGACAGCAAGGTGAGAAAGGGGACTCTCTAAGGCTATACAAGCTACCCCCAAGGACTTACCTGATTTACCACGGGGGTACTCATCTCATCTCGGGTCGGCGCAGTCAACTCTGCTTCATCGCCGTACCCCGGCCCCTAAGGGGAAAACCATAATAGACTTACCTGAATCTTACCAATTGCCATTTGGAAATCTTCGAGTGGATTAATCGGCAACCTGCAAGGAATCGGACAGAGTGAAGATCAGACATTTGAACTCTTATGAACAATTGGACTTTAGAGTCAATACTGGAACTCACCAATTCCTCTACGCCAGTGAAGTAACTGGTCATCAACGCGGCCCTGCGGTCGACGCAGGATGGAGAGCTCATCCTTCCAAACCATCAGGTGAGACTAAGGAGGGGACATCAAGAGTGATCTGTGGGAAGACAACGGGAGTGGGGAAGGTGGGTTGACACTCAATTCCACGGGTGGTTAATTCCTCTTCTCCTTTGCAGAAGAATATTCCTGCGAGCCAGACAAACTAGGCTGAGCGGGCCAGTCCAGTCAGTCATCTCGGCGCTACACGTCACGCTGGTGGAAACAACAGCGGCCCAGTTCCGGTCGACGCCCCCGTGGGAACCAGATGAGCATAACACCCTCTTCCTGCTCCTTCCTGCGAGGCTAAGAACCTTGGTGTCATCTTTGACTCCACCCTCGCCTTCTCTCCTCACATCTCTGACGTCTCTAAGAAGTCAAACTACCAGCTGCACCCCCTCAGAGGAATTCCTCCTTTTCTCACTTACCCCCAGACGCTCACTGTCTCCAGGGCTCCGGTCCTCTTAGGCTGGACCTTTGCAACAGCCTCTTTCTAAATCTTCGTGCCTCTACTTATTTTCGACCTTTACAACTTATCCAGAACAGGACTGGGAGACTTGTCCTTGGCCTCAATCCCAGGGATTGTATCTCTCTAGCTCTGAAATCTCTTTACTGGCTCCCCATGGCTGCAAGGATCAAGTTCAAGACCCTCTGCATCGTCCACAAGGCTTTCTTGGGCCTGGGACCACTCGACCTCCAACTTTCTCTTCCAAAACATCTTCCTTCTCGAGCTGTCTGCTCATCCACCTCCAACTCTCTGAGGGTCAGACGCTTCTCCAAGTAGAGAGTTGGGGGAATATCTATCTCCTCGGCTGGGCCCTCCCTCTGGAACAGCCTCCCTGCCTCTCTCAAACTTGAGCAGAAGTACCTCCGGTACAGAAGCAACTCAAGACCTTCCTTTTCATTTCCGCTTTCTCTCTTCCTCTCCCCTGCTGATGCACCTGACTGCTCCACGCACTGGCCACCCTCTGAACTCAGGCCCAGGCTCCTGCATGTCCAGTTGCTCTTGCACTGCCTCTGTGCTCCCCAGCACTTAAGGGTCTGTATCTGCAATCCTACAGTTCCTTCTCTCTGCACTTATGAGCCACCCGCTGGCTGCATTTAGTGAGCTGACTGCACTTGCCCTTTGGCACTTCTCCCCTTCCCTCTTCCCCGCACTTGCGCGATATGAATGGCACAAGGCCTAGTAAGAATGTTATTTTGTCCTCCCTTTGTTTCCCCCTCCTTGTCGTGTCGCGTCTAGAAACACTTGTGTACAGGCGTGTTATAAATGCCACATCATATCATATCATATGTCAATCTTACTGAAAAAACGAAATCAAACATGCATTGCATTTACACATTCCTGTACTCCAGTGGGAATGTTCAGACAAGTTCTTATTGACTTGGATGCCTTTTGGTGGAGAGTGGATGAAATTAGGTCTTTCCCTCACATTTGGTTTTGGGCCCTGCAATTAGTTGGAAATAGACCTTTGTTTTTCAAAACCTTCTGCCAGATAACCAGTTAATGTCTACACAATGCTTACGGTTATAAAGAGATACTAAAGTCATGGCAGGCCTAAACAAAATGTTCAACTCTGGGTGCTGGGCATGTTAATCCTTGCTTGCAGTGAAAATAAAATAAATGTATGGAAA
This sequence comes from Ambystoma mexicanum, assembly GCF_040938575.1. Lineage (NCBI taxonomy): Eukaryota > Metazoa > Chordata > Amphibia > Caudata > Ambystomatidae > Ambystoma > Ambystoma mexicanum. The sequence goes on along the minus strand of NC_090934.1, from coordinate 937,996,607 downwards.
AAAGTGTGACAATTATGGGTATGATGAAAAGTAGATCTCCTTTAAGGTACTCTGTGGATCTATCTATCTATCTATCTATCTATCTATCTATCTATCTATCTATCTATCTATCTATCTATCTATCTATCTATCTATCTATCTATCTATCTATCTATCTATATATGCTTCTTTAGCGCCGTAAGCCCGCAGGAATCAGGGCGCTGAGACACACAATAGTACATGGTGATTTAGACATCCAGATCTCTGGTTCCGGTGGATATCGAGGACTATTTAAATAGGTGGGTTTTCAGGAGTTTTCGAAATTGGAAGTGATTTTCTTGGCTTCTCAGAATTATCGGAAGGGCATTCCATATCTGAGCCGCCTTTACTGTGAACGATCTGCCCATACCGGATTTGAGCCTGTATTTCTGTTCGACTAATAGGTTCTTACCAACTGAGCGAAGATGTCTCTTGGGTGTGTAAAATTCAATATTTTTCTTCAAATATTGGGGCGCTTTGCCAAAAAGGCATTTATGTACCAAGGTGAGGGCTTTAAATTCAATCCTGTCTTTGACTCTAAGCCAGTGGAGAGATTCTCTCGCTGTGTTCACATGGTCTCTTCTAGCCAATTGTTTTACAATCCTGACCGCGTCATTTTGTATGACTTGACAAGAATGTATGTCTTTGGCGCTTCCCCCTATCAATAGGGCATTGCCATAGTCCAGCCTGGATAGCACTACTACCCTGGCAATGGTAGCCATGTTGTTATCATTCAAGAACGGTCTGATGGACCTCATTAATCGCAGATAATAGGCAGTGTTCTTACGTAAGAGATTCGCCTGAGCCTCTGAATTAACCGAGGAATTCATCATCATACCCAGCGTCTTTACTTGACTGGAGACTGTAATGATGGCTTTTTTAATCTGGAAAGTTTTATATTCCCCACCCAATTTTTCCAATTGACGGCTGGAGGCAAAGAGCATCAGCTCCGTTTTTGAGTCATTTAGGCACATCCAGTTGGATTGCATCTATTCATCAATTTTGCTATATATTGCGCCTAGTTTCTCTCTGTCTTTCTGATGTGATCCCTCTATCTCTATTTTAAGTTGTGTATCATCTGCATAATTGCAGAAGAACACTTCCAGTTCTGTCAGTAGGTCACACAGTGCTCGCATGTATAGGTTGAAAAGCATGGGTGAAAGGCTCGCGCCCTGTGGCACCCCAAACAAAATTTGTGTGGGGTCTGAGAAGTTGTCACCCCAGTGAACTCTGGCTTGACGGTTGGTAAGAAAGGAAACCAACCACTTCAAGGCCAGGTTCGAACAGCCTACGTTGTCTCTGAGTGCTCTGACCAGCAGATCGTGGTCCACCAGGTCGAAAGCCGCACTTAAGTCTAATAACATCAGAATCCCCATTTTCCCTTTGTCCATGAGGCCCAGCATATGATTTTGAAGGTCCAACATGGCTGATTCCGTGCTATGAGCAGCTCTGAAGCCAGATTGCCGATGGTGTAGGGATTCTTGTGTTTCCACGTGGGCCTGTAATTGCTGGGAAGCCAATTTGTACAGTATTTTCAGGATGAAATTGGTGTTTGTTATGGGACGTAGATTCCCTGGGTCCTTTGGATCTAGCCCCACCTTCTTTACTAAGGGTGTGATTGTCACCTTTTTAATTTCTTCCGGAACGGTGCCTTCTTTGAATGATGCATTGATGATCTTAAGTAGTATAGGGGCAAAATGCTCCTTGTGTTGCAAAATAATGTCAGGGGGTAGGACATTTTCAGCACAAGATGTAGGTTTCCTAAGATGAAGCAGTTTTATTAATTCTGGTTCCGTTATTCTTATTACACTCATAGGTGGATAGTTACATTTTGTTTTTTCTCTATTCACTGTTTGGTCAGTCATGTGTATGCTGCATATTCTTCTTGTTTCTTTTAGGGTGTAATAGTTTGTGGTATAAAAGTAGTTGCTGACATTTTTTATATATTTTTTTATATTTATATATATTTTTTATATATTGTTGATATACTGGTCATGATATTTCTAGTGGCTCCCTCTAATCGTCTGTCTATCTCGGTGTACAACATATCTTTTGCATTGGATTGTACCATGGTAGTTGGAGAAGTACTATTACATGCAACCTTTTGTATTTTCTCATTAATTCAATACAATTTTACATTTAGAAAACAAAAATGCTAATTACTGTTCCAAAAGAAATTGCCCCTCAGCATGCCAAGTCCACACTCGTTTCAGATTATTTCGTGCCAGAGTTTTAGAAATTAGCCAGACACCATGGTTTAAATAAGCGTAAAAGTAATATGGAAATCGTATGAGATGGAGTCCAATTGCTACAGATGTGGGAAGTTGCAGCCTAATGAAATAGGAGAACTTTGTTCACCAGCACCCGATACACAGTGCGTGTGCAGTAGCCATCGCCGGTCAGGAGGTTGATGCAGTGGGATTGGGGATAAAGCTCGAGTTGGAAATGTTTGAGGGAGAAAAGACAGATGATTCTTTTTCTGAAATAACCTTCGTTTTTTTCTCGCCAGAACATTTCTGACTTGTCCCACGTTCCCACCCACACCCCCCTACTTACCTTGCTGCCGACTCACTGTGTCCCTGCGACACCTGTTCCCTTTCACTTCCGTGATCGGGAACCAGCACTGCAGGATCCATTCCTTTTATTATTATTTTTTTTTAGGACCGGCTGCGAGGGACACCCCCACTCACAATAGAGTGAGCAGTGGTGCAGGGGACACCCCTGCAGCCCCCGCCACCGGATAGGGGATTTGGTCAAAGTTTTCAGCCGTTTAGTATTTTTGAACGGCCAAACTTTGGCCAAATTTCCCATTCGGACTTTTGAACTCCGTCTTTTTGGCCGATTCCATGCAGTGCTGTTTCAGACGGTGAGAACAGGGATGGTGATCAGCAGGGCACAGCCGTTCTTTATTCTTCAATTTGACAAAGTAAAGTAGTCACCATTGTGATCGTTGTCTCTTTAAATATCGAGAATGTACGATGGAAAGGGTCTTTGGAGGACGGCTGGGGGCGTACCTATCTTGATCCCTGTGCCATGGGCAAACTCCAGCAAGGTGCAGGTGGATCTGCCATGACCACTTCAGGATCCACATATTGATATGTAGGGTTGGTACATTTTTTATGAGTATTTTCCCTGACACAAATTATTAGCATATTAGGCAATAATTGCAAATGTTAAACAAAAACATCTACAAAGTTCTCCCAGTAATAAACGGAATCACTTGATTGGTTAACAATCCATCAATTGCACGTGTTTCCTTAAATCTATCTTAAATGGGTAACATTATATTGCAGTTTCCCAGAAACATTACAATTACCGAATATCTTCCTAGAATTACTAAGATATCCCTATTAAAACATTATATAGATGAGAAGATTGAACATGGTGACCTATTTCACATTCAATGGATTAGGTGAAATAATCAACAACCCTGCTCGTACATCCTGTTCCCTTGTCCTACATACTGAAGGGAGTCCATCCCACAGGGATGGGGCCAAAGCTTTTTGCACTGCAGAAAACCAACTTCCCCTTTAAATTTGATGGACCCAACTGCATGCCTGGGTGAGCCCACCCTCGCTGATTCCTACAACTGTCCTCATCCATCATGCCTTTTTACTGTTCCGTGTGACTGGATAACAATTCACCGCTGGTGCTTTTTTCCTTTTGTCGCTTCATGCTTCTCCTCTATAAAATATAGTTTCTTTTCAATTTCTTAATGCTGATTCCCCACCACCTCACTGCCTAACCTTTAGCATTTGATGCTTATTATAACAGGATTTATTTAGAGCGGCTCCTGTGTTAGGAAATTCCCAGCCTGAGATACGCACAGTAGCTACTTGGGTGTCTGTGCCCCGATCAGGTCCGGGACTGATGCACGTCATGTTTGGCTCTTGGTTCCAGCGCCCTTCGCCAAATATTTAGTAGGTGGAAGGATCTTTTTGGTGAGTCTCCTCCCTCCATGAACGACTTCATCAGAGAATCGATGTCGGATGTCTACATGTCCCTCTTAGGTAATGAAACCTTTATCACAGGCACCACTGCGTGGCAACTCCTTCCCTGGTACCGTCGGGCATGGGAGGGGTTCTCCAGATCCTCGAAGACTGACCAAGGGTGGCCACAAGGCTACATCGGCTGACATCGGCTCTAGGGCTGAGGGCTTTTCCGAGCCTAGCACCGAAGTAAGTTCTGGGGGGCAGGAGTTACTGGCCACGTTGAGGGTACTTTGGTACCTCACAGGCTTGTGTCTGCGACTCCCATTTTCCCTGCTACTGGGATCCGTCCAAAGTGTCCCTTGAGGCCCAACTCTACGGGCTGCACATTGGTAAGTAAACGCCTCGTGACCCCAATGTTACAGGCTGTAGTAATCACAAAATGGCCAACCAAAACAAGATGCAGCATAAGTAGTGTTCTGACATGCCAAGGGAGCAAGCTTGTGACATTCCCAAAGTGATGCCTCCGAATGGTCGAGATCCCTGTGACAATATCCTTTGACGGGAGCTCACATGGCTGCGGTAGCCTCAGTATTGCTCTGTGCTAAGCTTTCTACCTCCGGCATTGCCACCTTATTACCAGCCTCATTGGGCAAGTACGACAAACCTATGGAGGCTTATGGATGCAAGGACTACACCAAGGCCCCTGTCATGCCTGTGGTAACCACTAGGGTTAAATCACACCTTACTGCTCTCCCAGGTAATACCTTTATACAGAGCAACATGGCACACATTCATGCTAACAGTAACATCATAGCATTCCCCTCTGTACACAGAAACATCAGATTATTTAACCTGCACTATAACTCCCACAAACACCAGCGCTTCTGTTACAAGAACCGCTATGATGTTGATTGGAAGTTGCCATGAAGATTGTGGCCATGTACGGAAGCTGCGGCTCCGTGGCGTCCGCTTCAATCACGTGATGCAGATCAAGTCATTTAAGAGTCTAGTTTACCCGCAAGTGCTACTACGTATTTTCTTGATTCCTGTCTGAACAATTGAGTTTGCTTACGGACTGCCTTGGTTTGCTCCTAGTCGGTTGTTTTGCTCTGGACCTTGTTTACCTACCTCCTACCTGAAATTTGGACTGTCCCTCGGATTGTTTTCCCTTGGTACCATGCTTCTGGCTTTTGGAACTTTTGCACCTCGACCCGGACTGTCTTTGGATTTCGCTTGCCTCACGTGTTTTCGGATTCCACGCTTTGTACCAGCGCTTTCATGAGCGTGAGAGCCAGCATTATCATCCTACAGCTAAGAGGCTTCCCCATTCATCCGGACCCATTCCCGTGGACCAGGTACTTAGCACGGTGGAGCATATCTTCTCTCACTTAGCGCTTCACACGGGCGGGGCCTCTACGTGTATTGTTGGTATTTCCCATAGGTGTCCGCGTTCTGTCGGGATAGCCATTGGGACTAGAGACTTTCATCCCGTCCTAGGCGTCCTTGTTCCGTCGGGATAGCTCCTTGGGTTGCTCCATCCCCTAAGTGCTCCCCTGTTGGTCCGTGCAAACAGTAACCTGCTTCCTCATTGGTAAATTCATTTCCATACCATACAGACACCACAGCATTCATGGTCATTGTGTTAGTATCCTAACACAGGGGTCATTTCATTCCATTCACCGATACTGGTGATGTCATATGGTTCTTGTTATCGAAATCCCTTGGGTTCTTGAGTGGAAGTGTCTTATCCTCTTCATATTGAAGGTTAGCTGTTGTCCATCAGGGTATCACAGTTTATGCTTATTGTAAGAGATATTGATTGTATTTTGTTGCATCCTAGGTTGACGGGTGTTCGCTGGTTCCATTCTTTTGAGGAATACATCCTCCTGTTCTGTAGTTGTTTTCAGACAGGGGGTTCTATTGCTAAAAAGAATTTGTCGGCTACACTAAGGGGTCAACAGTACGACAGATTCTGACAGCCCTCTTGGACATCAGGCAGGCCAGTGCTGATGTGCTTTTGACTACTGATAATCAAACGCTATGGAGAGAAATTGGCAACTTCCAAGATTTCCTCCCTCATATTGATACCTCCAGTAAAGACTAGGCATTGGGCCTGAACATGCACAGAGTGGTTTGTATATTTGTGACCAAGTTCACTCAGAAGGTTCAGGACAGGATACTGGACCTTCGGCCAGGATCTGTTACATCAATCCACAGATGAAGAGTGTAATAAAAGGAAGACCTTGACGCAGACTGAAAAGTCTCTCACTATTCCCTTCAAACTCTGGCACAAAGCCTTTCCGCAACCATCCTTCTCCAGTAAGACCAGGCAGAGTTCTTTTGGTGAATTTCCTGGCTACCAGGACAGGAAATTCAGATACTCACAGGTCTCCCAGTTCCCATAGAAGGAAGCAGCCATGTACCTCTTCCAAGGCTTTTTTGTTGCTGGATCTTCCTTCGCAGCATCTACAAATCCAAAGTAGCAATGACGGGTTGAGCCAGGTCCACACAACGCCGGTTTGCGGCAGGCTCCCTCATCACTTTTCACATTGGCGGATCATCTCTCGGGAATCATGGACACCTTTCGCTGTCTCCAGAGGCTATTGTCCGTCTGTTACTCTTCATCCTCCACCTCTCTTCTAGATTGGGTCCACCCTTCTATGGAAGTGATAGAGCCCCTTCCCCTTGACCAGAGGGGATGGGGTTTCTATTCCCATTTATTATCATTGCCCAAGAATGACGAGGCTGGCCTGTGGGCAATTCTCCATCTTTCTACCTTTTTCTCCCCAATGAAAAGTTCAAGGTGATCACAACTGCACAGATCCTGGCATCTTTTTAGAAGCAGGAATGGTTTAGCACAGTGGACATAAAGGATGCATACCTGCATGTGCCCATATAGGACCCTCACCATAAATTCCTGAGGTTTTCCATCAGCAGGAGGCATTTTCAATACAGGGGCTTCCCTTTTGTATTATATTTGGCTCAGAGAGGTTTTACCAAGCTTATGAGCGCAGTGGCCAGCTTCCTCTGTCTGAAGGGGGGGGGGGCTCATGTATACCCTTTGTGGATAATTGGAGGCAGCAGTTATGGGTGTAATTTTAGGGGGTGAAAAGGATATTTGCCCCCCTCAACTTTCGTGTAACACCATTTAGTCTTCCTCATTTGGCAGGGAACCCTTTCCGTTAGATGCCATGTCCCCCCCAACATTTTCAGCAAAGTTACTCCACAGGCGGTAGTGTCGGTCCAGCTACTAGCGAACACTATTCAAGCCGGGATTTTCAATCAACCATCACAAGTCTTCTCTGGTTCCATCACAGAGACAAGCCTTTCTTGGATTTGTGTGAGACTCCCAGGCTGCAAAGATTTTCCCATCTCAAGAACAGTTCACAGACATCTTGCCAAAGCAGCCTGCCTCTGCTCTGCCTGGTTGATTGATGGCTGCATGCGTGCTGTAAGTACCTCTTATGCGCCTGAAAATGAGGTGTCTCCATCTTCACTTAGCAAGTTCCTGTAACCAATCCAGGGGGAGGCAAACCGTTTGTATCAGGATTCCAGCCCTCTGGCTCAGGACTTGGCTTGGTTGGGTCAGATCTGCAAACTGATTCAGGGTGTTTCTTTTCAGGAAATGTACTGAGAGTAATTTGCCACTACGGATTCCTGTCACCAGGGATGTGCAGCCACAGCCACCCTCGGACCGCTCAAGGTGCATGGTGTGTGGTGCTAGAAGGAGAACCTTCTCCAAATCAACATCAATTTGCAGGTGATCAACGTTCTCAAGGCTTGCCTTACTTCCAGTCTTTAGAGGCAAGAGAGTTCTCATCCAAACCGTCAGGGTCACCTCCTTATTTTACCTGAACAAGCAGGAGGGAACAAGATCCCTTCCTTGTGTAAGTTGGCCATTAGGATTTGGGAGTGAGCCATCAAACAACAGATTTCTCTGAAGGCCATACATTTTTCGGGAGTTCTCAATGCAGAAGTGGACCTTCTAAGCTGAATGACATTGTCAGACGACGAGTGTGAGATCAAGCACGCAGTCCTGGAGATGATTTCTTTGCAATAGGGTCGTCCACTGGACCTCTTTGCCATTGCTAAAACAGCAAGCGCTCCATCTTCGCGTCCCTGCGATGAGTGGGCAATGCTCTGTCTATTCAGTAAGGCTCTCTGTCTCTTTATGCCTTTCCTCTGATCCCTCTCCACCACAGCGTTCTGGAGAGGTTCCCCAGCTGCAAGAGGTCCACTCTCATTCTAATGACTCCATAGTGTCAATCTCATTTTAGGTTGTCACACACGATGGAAGCCCCAAGGAAAGGTCTGATTCCTCTTCCATCCATACACAACATCTTACAGCAACAGCCAGGAATGTTCTTTACCCCATCACTCAATTCCTGAGTTTAACAGCATGGTTCCTGAGCAGCTCACCTTAGGTAATCTTGGGTTGTCAGCTAAAAGCATAGAAATATTAAAGCAGCCAGGAAAACATCCACACGGGGACAGTAGAGAAGCAAATGGATCAGGTTCTGCTATTAAGGTCTGGATAAACGGTTGTGTCATGATCCGCCGAATTCGCCCGTTCTGGACTTCATGGTCCATGATGCACCACAGTGTAACCTCCATGGTCCTACCATCATGGCCGGTGCTTCCGAAGCGCAGCACACCAGCCTTTTCATGCAACGTACGGCTTCCTAGAAAAAGGCCACACCCCCACAGCGCCGCGCGTCTCAGTGCTACTGTTTGGTGTAATTAGACGTGCGTTTCTGAAGTTCGCTTCATGCTCTCCTTGATAACGTGTTTCCTTCCTTCCTGGAACTCTTTCATTCCTTTTCCCTTATCTTGTTTTCGTGGTTAATCTCCTGGAAAATCCCTGTGGTCGGAGTCGGAGCCCGACTCCTTTCGAACCGACTCGCCTTCTTCCTGGTTCCTCGCCTGGATACTAAACGCTTCCTAGCAGAAGGCTACAACCTCTCACTGGACTCCGAAGATCCGCGTCCAGGTTTATACAAGTCCCGGACAGTAAGAAAGAAGGAAGCTACGCTCAAGAAAGTCACAAGAAAAGAGAAATAGGTGAGAAAGGGAGAAATTTGTGACAGATTGAGTCGCCTCAAACTTGATCCAAAGACAGATATGGAAGCCGCAATCCAGGTCCTCGTGAGAGGCATGCAAGAATTAACCACTGAAGTTCAAAATCTTAAGGCTGAGAATGCTGCATTAAAGCAGCTGGTATTGTCCAGAAATTCTGCTGCCAACGAAAGTGTCCTATTAGGCGGAGTAGTAGACAAGTATGATGGATCGTCAAAAACTCTATGTGCCTTCCTAGATTCTTGCTTGGTTCATTTCACTTTTAAACCCTACTATTGTTCCACCCCATGAGCTAAGGTTGGCCTTATGATATCTCATCTCACGGGGAATGTCTTAAACTGGGCAACTCCCTTAGTTAACGTTGGTGATGCTCTCCTGGATGATTACGATGGGTTTGTGGAAGCCCTTAAGGCCATGTTTGATCGCCCTGAGCTCGTTTACAGTGCTCAGGAAAGACTGCTCGAGTTCCAACAAGGAACCCAGGACATGCTCACGTATGTGACACACTTCAAACAGTTAGTCAAAGAGGCTGATTGGTCCCCGGAAGCCAGCTTTACCCTCTTTCGAAGAGGTTTAAATGATGAGATAAAGGACGAATTAGCCAGAGTAATCCACCCAAGCTTCTTTCAAGCCCTCGTGGACCTCCCTCTACAGATTGATTTCCGGATTCAGGAAAGGAAGGCGGAGAAGAGGAAATCCAAATTAACATCTCCTAAACCAGTCACGAACTATCCCGGTCCAAAAGAAGCAACCACTACTCCAGCCTCTGAACCTGAACCAATGCAACTAGGAGCCTTCCGAGGATCTATTTCCCCCCAGGAAAGGATCCATAGGATCAATACTGGACTGTGCATGTATTGCGCCTCTGATAAACACCTTGTAAGGGAATGTCCTATAGCGCCACCTCGGTGTTCGGGAAACGCCAGCTCCCGATCCTAGGCGGAGCACAGCTTCGGGAGAAAGATGTATGCTCCTCATCTATTCCCTCCTTAAAAGCTCCTGGACAGAACAATCTTGTGATCCTGCAAACAGTCTTAACCTTTTCCAAAAAGGAATCCTATCCCAGCCTGGCTTTAGTGGACTGTGGTGCCATGGGCATTTTCATAGACCATGATTGGGCTGTCAAACATCACATCCCACGAGAAACCAAGGAGTACAATTGGTCGAAGCCATTGACGGCAGACCCTTGTCTTCTGGACCCATAACCCACCAAATCAAGGATTTACTACTGTCAATAAATAATCATCAGGAAATCCTCAAATTTGACATCATTAAGTCGGCTCATTACCCCTTGGTTTTGGGCATGCCTTGGTTACAGAAGCACAATCCCTACATAAATTGGGCAGCAGGATCCTTGTTTCTCGACTCAGAACATTGCATGTCCCATTGTTTATCTCTTGCCACATTGCCAAGTCCTTCAGACGAACCGCAGGAACCTTAGCAATCGTCAGTAACTGTCTCCAACATCATTCAGATTCCCCAAGCATACCAAACATACTCAGATGTGTTTTCAACAGCCATTGTTCAATGGCCCCCTCTCCTCACCTTGTGGTAGAATTAGGCCTGCTCTCCGTCCTGCCTTTTTTGCAGGGGCGCTTTGTCTTTCATGGGCGAGTGCGGTCCAGTTACTTCACTGACGCCGGTCCGTTTGATATTGTTCAGGTAGGTCTTATTGCTGTTCTTTAGTTTTGTTGCTATCCTGCATGCCTTTCTTTGTTTAAAGTGTCTCTTTTTTCTCCCTTGGGTATGCAGAGCTTCAGCGCGGCGAACTGGCTTGGTTGAGCCCTGCTGGTAAATGATGGCGCTTTAAGAGCGCTATGATGCGGTAAGTAAGCGCTATGCACAGTGCTGCAAAGTCTTGCCTTTGCTAACCTGTGTTTTCCTTCCTTGTAGGTCGCAGCGTTCTTCAGCGCGAGTGGAATGTCCGGAGTGGTGCCAGCCAAGAGGTGACCAGCCAGGTAATCCTTTTGAGCAGTTCGTAATTTGTAAATGTCTGTACTGCTTTCTTTAATGTTGCCTCTCTCTACCTCTTTCAGGTCATTCTGTCCGGGAGGCATGCAGATTCGAGGAAGCTGTTCTCAGTAGCTGCGAGTGTTTAAAGATGAAGACTGCAGGTAAGATGCTGCTGCTAATGATGTTCCTTTTGTCTCCTTGCAGGTTCTGCTTCTCCGAGGTTCGAGGGAATAGCTGGACACGGTGAGCGTCACGTTGCAAGCTGCAAAGTAACGCAAAGCGTGTTGTCTTGCTCGGATGTGGTTTAAATAGCCCCAACAAAATAGTCCAGGTAAAGTAGTCCCTAGGCTACCACACCCAAAACACTAGACCGCATAGCTTGGTTCCTAGGAACCAAGCTATGTGGATGCCTCCATCTTGGCTGACAATACAATAAAGTAGTTCCCAAGCACATTGTTTTTATGGTGTATGAGCCTGGCGCCATAGGCGCCAGGACTAGCCCCATGAGGGCTTTTGAAGAGGATGCCAGGCTCTAGAGGCCCGAGTCCTGACTCCACCTGGCCAATGGGTTTGCCAGAGGGGGTTTTGGGCGAGGGTCATGACAAGAACACGTTAAAGCAGTTCTACAACATTTACGTGACCATAAGCTCCTGGCCAAACCTGAAAAATGTCAACCGTTCACTATCTTGAGTTTGTTCTTAGCTCCAAGGGTATCGGAATGGATCCTTCCAAGGTTGACTCCATCCTGTCTTGGCCTGTTCCTACTACTGTGAAACATATTCAATCCTTCCTGGGGCTTTGCTAACTTCTACAGGAAATTCATACCCGTGTTTTCTGACATTGTACACCCTATTGTAACACTCTTAAGGAAAGACACTCCGTTTCAGTGGTCCTCAGCTCAGAAGTCAGCATTTCAACAATTGAAATTGGAATTCACTCGAGCTCCCATCCTAGTTCAACCTGATACAGATCGACCGTTCCTAGTTGAGACAGATGCATCCGACTACGCCATCGGAGCAGTCTTGAAACAAGAACTTGATGATAAGATGGAACATCCCATTGCCTATTCATCCCATACCTTCACTCCCAGTGAAACTCATTATTCCGTCCTGGAGAAGGAGTTGCTAGCCATCAGACAAGCCTTCACTGACTGGCGTCATCTCCTTTTGGGAGCCACGCATCCAGTACAAGTTTTTATGGACCATCGGAACTTACAAGTGTTACAATCCCTGGAGTGCAGAAACAGCCATCAGGCCCGTTGGGCCTTCTTTTTTGCCCAATACCAGTTTCAAATTCTTCACCTTCCTGGAACAGAAAACAGCATAGCTGATGCCTTGTCCAGACGTCATGACTACGAACCTCTCGAAGTACGCTCCTTTCCCAAGGTGTTTCCTGACTTTGTAATTGTAGCTCAAGCTGTTTCTCTCCTGGAGGACATTCGGGCTAAGACGTTTTCTTCCGAACTCTGGAAGGAATACAAAAGGAATAATCTTAGGAACCTTCATCTGAAAGACAGATATCTGTTCAAGGAAAACCGTCTGGCAGTACCCACACAGGAACTCAGACGTAAGGTCACAAGACTATGGGGCTCATTACGACCCAGGCGGTAACCATGGCGCTAGTAGCGCATGGTTGCCACCGTTATTTTACCAATTGCACCATGGTTAATGGCGGAATTACCGCCCCATTCCAAGGTTGGCGGGCGGTAATTCCCCATTCACAATTGGCCCTTCCCCATTCCCATTTTTGCACCCATAGGGCTCAGTGGAAATGGGGAACGCGGTAGTTACAGTACCGCAAATTGTGGTACCGTAAATACCTCCAAGGTCCCTTTGCGGGTCCAATCCTTATGGCTGGTAAAAACCAGCCGTTAAGGTCGGGACCCACAAAGGGACCTCGTAATTAGGCGGTAAGGGGTTAACGGCGTTGCCACCTTTTACGGCGCCGTTAACCCCTTACCGCCTGGGTCATAATGAGGCCCTATGTCATGATACCCTCCATTCAAGACATCGAGGCATCACCACCAGCATCCGTCTTTTGCAGAGACAGTTCTGGTGGCCACGGATGAAAGACGACGTAAAAACCTATGTCCAATCCTATGCAGTTTGTAACCAGAATAAACATGATAACAGAAGACCAGCAGGTCTCTTACACCAACCAGCAATGCCAACACAACCTTGGGAAGTCATTGCCACAGATTTTATCGTGGAATTATCCCCATCCAGAGGGTACACGACCATAATGGTTACAATCGATCGGTTTACACACATGGCTCACTTTACACCCTTGTTAAAGCTACCATCTTCATCTGAAGTGGCTGGAATTTTCCTCGAACACATATTCAGACTTCATGGACTACCTTCCAAAATCATCTCTGACAGAGGCCCCCAATACATATCCCAATTTTGGAAACTTACCATGTCAGATATTGGGGATTCAGCGTGTATTGTCATCAGGATATCACCCACAAACCAATGGAGCAACAGAACGAGTCAACCAGACTCTAGAGCAGTATCTTTGCTGTTTCTCCACCAAAGTCCAGGATGATTGGTCACTTCTGATTCCTGTAGCTGAGTTCGTTTACAACAATTCGGATCATTCACCCATCAAAACCAGCCCGTTCTTCTGTAGCCAGGGATTTCATCCTTCAGTTCTACCATCTATCCTGCCTCATCCAACCCCAGTCCTTACGGTTGATTCCTGGATCGAAACATTAATCAATGTCCACAAAGACGCTGAAGAACAACTGGAAAAGGCCAGGAAAGATGTCAAACGTTATGCAGACACCAAAAGAAGACCAAGCCCTCATTATGCGGTCGGAGACAAAGTTTGGCTTTCCTCGAAACTTCTTCCCAGACATCTACGACCAAATAAATTGGCCCCAAGTATTACGGACCCTTCTCCATAAAAGAAATCGTTAATCCAGTAGCCTATTGACTCCAGCTTCTGGATTCGTAGAAAAGGATTCATCCAGTCATCCACACTTCCTTGCTAAAACCGTTTGTGCAATCCAACCAAACTGCTCCAAGACCCCCTGCAGTACTCGTCAATAAACAACTCGAGTTCGAGGTCTCCAGGATATGTGATTCCAGATACAGACGCAGCCATCTTCAGTATCTGGTTGAATGGAAAGGATACCCTCCCAGTGAGCGTACCTGGGAACCAGTCTCAAATATGAATGCCCCTCGTCTATTACAAAGATTTCATCGGATCCACCCAAGCAAACCCAGAGGTGCGGGGCTTGGGGGGAGGCATGCTGTCATGATCCGCCGAATTCGCCCGTTCTGGACTTCATGGTCCATGATGCACCGCGGTGTAAACTCTGCGGTCCTACCATTATGGCCAGCACTACCGAAGCGCAGCACACCAGCCTTTTCATGCAATGTACGGCTTCCTAGAAAAAGGCCATGCCCCCGCGGCACCTCACGTCTCAATGCTACTGTTTGGTGTAATTAGACGTGCATTTCCGAAGTTCGCTTCGCACTCTCCGTGATACCTTGTTTCCTTCCTTCCTGGAACTCTTTCATCCTTTTCCCTTACCTTGTTTTCATGGTTAATCTCGGGAAAATCCCTGTGGTCGGAGTCGGAGCCCGACTCCTTTCGAACCGACTCACCTTCTTCCTGGTTCCTCGCCTGGATACTGAACGCTTCCTAGAGGAAGGCTACAACCTCACGCTGGACTCCGAAGAACCGCGTCCAGGTTTATACAAGTCCCAGACAGTAAGAAAGAAGGAAGCTACGCCCCAAGAAAGTCACAAGAAAAGAGAATCAGGTGAGAAAGGGAGAAACTTGTGAAAGGTTGATCCTTTGGTGTGCCCGCATAACCAGATCCTATTATTTCTCCAGCATTGGATCTTACATGGATTCACGTGCTCATGAATATTCCCCATCGTCAGGCTGGGAATCCTTGGTAATATTAAAGCAGTTTTACTTTAAAGCTAAACCGCTAGTCGCTTCTATAGCCTATTGCTGTCACTTTGGGTCATACTGCCCTAACCAATGACATTCGTCCTCCTTAGCTCAATCCCTAGAAGCCATCTTCAGATTTCGTTGTGCATGTAAAGTGGCAGTAGGAACCAAGAAAAGCCATAGAGGGGAAGGGGGAGGGTTTGCATGTGAATCCATGTAAGATACCAGTGCTGGAGAACAAGAGTTACAGGTAAGTAACGTATTCCTTCTCCGGCATTGGCTCGTATATGGATTGACATGATCAGGAATACGATTACACATGAGTACATATACACAACCATGGGAGATGCCAATGGTCAATAGAAGCAGTAGTGCTTACCCCAAGAACACGAATGCAAAGCACTGCCTGGCCGACACAGGACTCCTAGTATCCCTTTCGATGCAGTAGAATCTGGTGAGGGTGTGGGTAGACCTCCAAGTAGCAGCTCTCCAGATATCTAGCAGGGGAACACCAGACAGGAACGCCGTAGTCGATGCCACCGCTCTGGTGGAGTGGGATCTTGGCCTCCTTGGCAATGGTCTGTTGGCCAGCTGAGGGCAATGCATGATCTAGCCAGAGAGCCACCTGGAGATGGAAGCCTTCGACAGGCCCGTTCTTTGTTCCACATGTCCAAATTTAACGGAAAGCTGAGAAGTCTTTCAAAAAGCTTTGGTGCATGCAACATAAACCTTCAAGACACGCAACATGTCCAGTGAATGCGAAGACCTCTACGCACGTCCAAATGTATTGAGGACATTTTCTTGCAAGTTTAAGAAATTTGATAATTTGACCATTTTTGCATGCACAAAATCATTTAGTATAGGATGTACTTCTGTACAACTCCTTTTATAATGCGCACAGTCCGTTTCTTTTATTTAGAATCTTGTGTCTAGGAGAGTGTTTTATTGGTCCGTTGTACCTCTCTGCTTACCTCCTAAATGTCCCTCTTTTGGGGGCCAGTCTAGATAGATTTAGATTGCTAGACTTGCCAAATTTGTATGCATTTCCCATTTTTCTTGGTCCTAAAATCAGGTATTCTCAATCAATTATAAGGGGGTCAATGGAACCTCTGCATTGTTGACAATTGTATTTTTTTCAAGTCAGGCCCTGGAAACAGAGTTGAGCAAATGGGCAAAAAGCTTGTACATTTTTTTGTACTTCTGATTTCTGGAACTAGGTTATTTGGTATCCCCCTCCCCCAGCCCATCTGGCCACAGCTGACTGGCAGCATTGGTTAGAGAGAGAGACCACTTACCGCAATATTTTTTGGGGCAGTAGGAAGCTAGGGAGAACACTAGAATACGGGTTAGTTGTGGCAACTGTTGAATGGGGGAGCAGTATGGGTGGCTGGACCCCAATACAAAAATGCAGCAGTAAAATGCAGTAAGATGTCCCATGCAACTAGATTTATGTGATCTGATTATTTACCCAGAATATTTTTTTCATCATATTTTATTAGTTACATTTATATGTAGGACATATATCAATACATTCCAAACAAACGTTGCATGTACAAGACATCTTTCATATGCCCTAGTCACCGCCCCCTTCGCCCCATCTCTATTCATCAGCTTCTCTGGGAGGAGCTAAATGTAAATAGTCTATTAAGGTGCCTCTTGTCTCTTCCAGGTGCTATTCTTTCACATACACTGCGTGTCTATATAGTTAATCCCCCTCCCCTAGCCGGACAAAAGAAGTCAATACCCTCAACCCTTCAAAGTGAGGTGTGTGCTACTTTGACTCTTTATGGCATTGTAATCCCCCTCCCCTAGCCGGACAAAAGAAGTCAATACCCTCAACCCTTCAATGTGAGGTGTGTGCTACTTTGACTCTTTATGGCATTGTAATCCCCCTCCCCTAGCCGGACAAAAGAAGTCAATACCCTCAACCCTTCAAAGTGAGGTGTGTGCTACTTTGACTCTTTATGGCATTGTAATCCCCCTCCCCTAGCCGGACAAAAGAAGTCAATACCCTCAACCCTTCAATGTGAGATGTGTGCTACTTTGACTCCTCATGGCGTTGTAGGTGCCCATACAGGTCTGCATCCATTGGGTAATGCAGCAGAGTATCATTCCCCTTCTGAGCTGCATGAAGGACCAAACCCCTCCCAAGCATCCATCCTTTATTCCCCTCCATCTATGACTTTCACATCTACAGGTTGTTCTTTCATCCAAACCATTGCGTCCACAATCTACCCAGAAATGTTTGAGGAATGGCGCTTGTTTTGGATTAAAGTGCAACCTGTAGATGTGATGTCGAAGGGAACACCCATCATTGGGGCTGTTTTGGGAAGTATGGAGGGATCGTAAAACAGGGGGGTCACCACCTGGGCGTCCCCTTTCAGTTGCACACGTTTGGCAAAGTTAACAGATCTTACACTCAAGATGTTTCTAGGCAGGTCTAGGAAGAGTGGGTCAGTTATGTCACAAGGCAGATTTATAGATATTCAAACATTGGAAATCAACCTACAAATTGGGAAATTAACTATTTTGCCATTTCTACAATTACAGGGTATTCTTACAGAAGGAACATGGAATAACTGCTTAGCACGGAATCTCAAGCCTTTTGAAACTTTGGCGGAACAACATACTCACACAAGGGGGTTAATTTCAAGGATTTATAAGAACCTTTTAGAAGCTAGAGTGCCATAATATATCCCAGCAAAAAGCAAATGGGAAGATGATTCTGGCTATCATTTACCTGACAGATTATGAAAAAGAAAACGTGATTTATTGAGAAAGGTCTCTACAACTAATCAATACAAACCCCATAGCTTCAAAATTCTACATCGGTGTCATCCTCCTCCAGGACGTCGTGACATTTGTGTTAACTTTGCCAAAAATGTGCAACTGAATGGAGATGGCCGGGTGGTGGCCCCCCTGTTTTACGATCCCTTCATACTTTCCAAAACACATCCAATGATGGGTGTTCCCTGAACACCTTCAATATTGTCACGCCCATACCCATAACCCCTCCCCAACCATCACAGGGTGCAATACATGATTTTGTAGTTGAAACCATTGTGACTCACAGGCATATTTCTCAAGAAGTCCACCACCACTCTCAATTGGGCTACTCTGCAATAGCATTCCATGTCAGGAAGTCCAGCCCCACCTAAATGTTTGGAAGCAGAAGGCAATCCTATCATTACTTTTCCCCCATAGGAACCTCCATAGAACTACCTTCACTTTTCCCAAGAATAGCTACTATGGACAACATTAGTGAGGGCCAGATTCCCAGTTACTTTATCTTGCCCCAAGCAATGTTGAAGGGGGAACCTGTAAAAGAATGCCTCGTGATGTCCGCCTGGGGACCCAGCAGCATAAGTACCCATTTTTTATTATTAATTTTATATCCCAAAAGCTCCCTGTATTCTTTTAGGTCCCGTAGGAGGGTGGGGGTCGTGTTCGCGGGCTCTTTTATGTAAAGTACAAGATCATCTGCGAACAGGGCCTATTTATATTCCTCCCCTCCCAACTACAAAGACTTTTATTAAATAGTTCTTTCCTATTTGGGCAGCCATTGGATCAAAAATCAAGATGAAGAGCAAGTGGGTGCAGCGGACATCCCTGTTGTGTCCCCCTCCCAATTTGAACGGCTTCACCGAGCATCCATTCTCCCTTGCCGTTGCACTCGTTTTTTAGTACAATTGTGCCGCACAGGTAATCCATTTAGGGCCATAACCAAGTTTCTTTAACACTTCTAGTGAGTATCTCCAGGAGACCCTTTGCTGCATCAAGAGATACCAGGATCGGGTCCTCCTGTAGATGCTTCACCACCACATGAATCAAGTCTTTTGTCTTACAGATAGTGTCCCCTCTGACCGGAAACCACACCCCAAATTAAATCCCACCTGGTCAGAAGGGATTCAATTTGGTAGGTGGGAGTGCAGTCTATTTGCATCTATTCGGCCCCTATCTGTCACCTGTTCAAGGAATGCACGCTTGTAGGTGGTTCACTTGTCTGTTGCGCTGCTCCTTACTGACCGTTTATCCAGTGTTGGGTCTAGCATTAAATTAAAGTCTCCTTATGTCTCCTCCCAATACTACGGTACTTTTATCCCAACCCATTGAACTCGTCAGAGTCATGCATACAAATTATACTTGACCCTGATTTGGGTTATGGAGGAATACCAGAGTGACCTCAAACCCTACAAATGTCCTCCCCACATTAGAAGTCTATCATTTATTGCTCGTTTTACTTCACATTTCCCTACTCACAGCTGTATATTAAGTAAGATTCCAATTCCTTTGTTTTCCCCTCTTTGTGACTCCTAATAGGAAGGACTGATTCTGCCACCTTTTATGTTTCTTTCTTCACCTTTCGATAGTGAGATTATTGTATAAAATGAATGCCCAAATTCCTTTTTGTGTGAATTCCCTGGCTGTGAATGATCTTTCATATGATACATGTAGTCCCTTTACAAGGAGGCTATACACCATCGTTCTTCTGATATGTCATCCATTGCTTAGACGTTATTTGTCTCTCATCACACCCTGCCTTCTTCCTTAACTCTGCTGCTCCTTTGCTGAAATCCCTCCATGCTATTTTTACTGCAGCCTTTATGTTATGTTTGTCACTGTGCCCCACACATATTTTACCCTCAATCGTTTGGCTACCACTCTGCCCTCTCCCCGTCCCGAATTGTAACAAGCCTGCATTCAACCCTGCCTTCCACTACCAAATGCGGGTGTGAATTAGGCTTGCAAACCCCTGCAAGAGACCCTGTCCAACTCACACCTCAGTGTTGAGAAGTATAAAGTTAGGAGTGCACCCCCCTCACCCTTCTCATCCCTTTTGAACTTTTTCTTTTAACAAAACTACCCCTTTTTAAAAACGCCACTTCCAATTAATAACAAGGCCCCAACAACCTAATTTTTCCAGTGAGGTAAATAAGTCATTGCATCGTTTCCCCTTTCATGTCCAAAATACCCTCTTCACCTTCATCCCCTTATCCCTTCCTTCCCAAGAGCTATTATAACCTCTGTGTTGAGGTCACCCATCCTTGTTGCATCCCTGTATTCTAGTGCCCGGAGGTGTACTTAAACCCCGACATGTATTAGTTCCTGGGAGTTTCATTTGACTTTTTTGGGACCCTGTGTCACTTTCTGCCTCATGTGTTCCGGCATTGTGCGATTTATTTCCCATTTGGTGTCTTGCAGTCAAGTGATCAAGTTGCATCATCTATCTCTACCCTCTCCCTCAGAACATATGGCTCTCATTTTATTTCAAAGATCAGTGCCAAAAGGTATCCCCCTATGTACCTGAAACCCTTGTCTCGCAACAAGCAGGTACGGGCATTACATTCTCTTCTTTTGGTAATGTCCCGGTGGATAAATCTTGCAGTATGCAAAACCTGTTTCCCTTGTATTCAACTCCTCGTGCGTTCGGGCTTTGCTAAGGATTTTAATTTTGTCTTCATAATAGTAGCAACATATCACACATGATCTTCTTACTAAACCTTGCTCCCACCTCTTCGTGCATGATCCATGTTCACGGTGAAACCCCCTTCTTCCTTGAAAAAGATATTCAGAATTTCCTGCACTGGTTTCGCCACCTTCTTAAGTATCTCCCATTGCAATTCTGCAACATCAAAGAAACGAAGATTGCGTCTTCTTTCACACTTCTCAATGTCATTGACCTTTCCTTCAATATCTAGGTATTTCTTTTAAACTTTTGTCAATCTCGTGCCATGTTTCAATTGCAGAACATCTGCCATTTTCTCCATCTTACCATTCTGGCTCCATAACTGACGCTTTGAGGTCTGATCGCATAACCTTTATCTATCTAAAACATCTTATTTTGTGGCCATCTCCATCTCCGTCCCCTTCATGATGGAATGCCACTGAACTGATCTGGGCTGTAAGCAAATTGATGGAGAACCACAGATCAGGTATTGGGCCTTTCAGGGCAGAACATTAAAAGGTCTTCTCCTTTCTGCAAAGGATAAACTTTACTCTAGGTTCCAAAGGATTCACTATTCGACTATAAACAGGTGCCTGTGACAGTTTATGCATCAATATTAAGATAGAAAGTAACAGAGCCCGGATTTCTTGCGATGATACAGTATAGTTGGCGATTAATAGTTGTGCTTTCCAGAGTTTTGTCATAAAAGTGTTTTAATACGTGATTAGAATAGGTCAGCCGACACATGTTTCAACCCATCTGGGTCTTTTTCAATGCTGATTCGGTACAGTAATTAACAACTGGTGCCAAAAAACCATAAAAAAACACACACAAAATAAAAAAAATATTTTTTTAGATCCAACAGAAAACATTGATTGTATAATAAACAGAAAATAACAAACGTGGCGTTTTTTTTTAATGCACATTTTATTGTTTTCGGGGCAAACATAACCAACATTAACACATTGCTCTACATAATAGCCTGAGAACTGACAAAAGGTGAGATTACCAATCCTATAACATTGGGCCCAACATCGGCTCCCCTCTCAAGGGATCCCGTCCTACCCTCCACCCTTCCCCGCTCCCATTTTCCCCAAACTTTCATACATTTCCCTGGGCAATCCCGCGCATTATAAACACATCTTTCCAGGACCATACACATGTCCATCTCAGCTGCTCACTGAGCAGTCCGCAGTCATTCTGGGTCCGCCCAGAGTGACACAATTACTTTTTTTGATCTGCCCAGGGGGACAGATAGGAATAATTTCTCATATTTGGTGAACCCTGCCTCAACCCACATTCCCAGCAGCACACACTTTGGATCTCTGGGACCTCAGATTCCAACACTGCTGACAATCTGTCAATACATTTCCCCCAGAAGAGCTGCACCTGTGTAAACTCCCATATTATATTAAAGAATGTGCCTCCAGGTCTCCCATACCACACACAGCCGTCATTTTCAACACTCTCACATTCACACAATTGTGCAGGAGCAGTAAACCCGGTGGAGGATCTTGTATTGCATGAGGTGTAGCTTGGCTGACGCTCCAATTTTCCTAGGGAACCTCAATGGCTCCACCCACTCCTTGGGATCCAATGCACCCACATCGTCTTCCCATCTGCCCTTAAGACAGGACAGTTCCTGGGACCCAAAAGCCAAGACCACTTGGTAAAGAGTTGAGGTGACCTTGGTCTCCATACGTGCAAGGAGTACATTAGCCTCTAGTGGGGAGCCCTGTGGTGTATCATGCAGATCTGTGAACTGCAACCTTACTGCATATGCCAGCTGCATGCATCTATAGCCTTCACTAGCCCCGAGGCCAAACCTCTCATGTAGTAACTCAAATGAAGGAGGCTACGCTCTTGCACAACGGCTGCCAGGGACCGGATCTCAAGACACTCCTAATTCCTAAAGTGATCCATCCTGAGAAGCTCCAGAAGATGTGAGTTGCACCAGAAAGGCCGACTTAAGGTGGGTCTCCCATCCCACATGCCTGTGCGCCTCAGCCCAATACCTGTTGAACAAATGTTGTCATGAGTGGGAGCGCAAGCCGTCCCCTCTTCCTCCCATATAGCACTATCTACTCTAACCCTTTTTAGGCGTGCCCCCAAAATTCAAGTAGGATTGTCTAATGTTGTATCCCGATGTAGGGGTCTCTCTCGCTATCCAGGTGTCCCAAAATCCACTCCTACTGTAGTCGTTCCAAGGAGATCACAAATGGCAGGACCAGCCAATTGCATTGGACCGAGAAAAAGAAAACTGCATTCGAATTCCATCCAAGCGTACAGTACATATACCTTACACCACTTCTGTGGACACAGGCCACAGGCATGGCCACCCATCCATGCACCCTTGAATGCAGCTCTGGCTATGCTATTCCGGTCTAACAGCACACATAGCCATCCACACTGAAACCCCTGACATACCTCAACAACTCTGCCATTAGTATACACGACAACCAACAACATGATAGTAGATCTAACTGGACACACATCAAATCATCAGCACTAGCATTCTATCCTAAACCACCAACAGCACCCACCCACGTGCATGACCTCTGGGCTGCTTACTGGAGGCTAGCCAGCCCACCGAAGTCCTAAAGCATCAAAAATGCACACATGCATCTTTTAGTTTAAACTATTAGAACCTCCTATACATGGACTGCAGTCACTAACGGTGTTCCAACCACGAAGCGCATTGAGGCCATACAAATGGGAAAGGGTGCCATATAAATGACAAATACAAATACAATACAATACACTTGTGCTGGAGACCTCCCCGCCATCCAGCCCCGTTCCACTGTGATGTGTGATAGCCCGAGATCCATGTTCAGCCAGTCATTCACCACCCCTAGTTGTGCCACCCAATAATACCATTGTAAGCATGGCAGACCGATCCCCCCTCCCACACGGAGTGCTGCACCGCCCATTTCCCCCCCACAAGAGCTCTCTGAGAACACTCTCAATCCTCCGAAAGACCAACCTAGGAACCGGGAGTGGGACATTCTGCAACACATACAAAAACGTAGGCAAATAAATCATCGTAAAGAGGGCCACCTCGCCCATACAATTCAATGGAAGGGTCTGCCAGTGTGTGGCATCAAGTCTGGTTTTGTCCATTATCGGGTGCACGTTTAGCCTAAGAAACTCTGAGAGGTGTCTGCCCAATTAAATCCCCAAATATCCAAATCCTGTTGTCGATACCTGGAATGGACAGACCTGTGGAAGGGCCTTATCCCCGCCCTGTATGGGAAACAGAACCGATTTCTGCCAGTTGACCTTGAGGCCGCTGAATCCCTGGTATTCGTTTAGGATTTGCGTCACTGTATGGCAGGAGTTGGATGGATCGCGCATATAAATCAGCATGTCATCAGCATACAGGGAGACCTGCTCTTCTCCTCCCCATGGCCATCTGAATCCTTCCCAGTCTGGGCTGGACCTAAGCTCCACAGCTAGTGGCTCCACTGCGAGCTGAAAAGTAAAGGCGAGATGGGACTTCCCTGGCTCATCCCTCGCCCCAAGGGAAATATCTTTGAAGTGATCCCGTTAATCCTGACTTTGGCCATCGGTGAGTTATATATCAGGCAAACCCAACTCAGGTAGTTCTCCCCAAACCCCATGCCCTCCATTGTGTCCCACAGTGAGTCCTGATACACAGAGTCAAATGCCTTCTGCAAGTCTACTGAGAGTAAGGCTAAAGGACCAGAGATGGTGGAGCCCAAATGCACCCTGCCTATATTAATGCTGGTAGATTTGAATGGCAGAAACCACATTGATTCGGGTGAACTAGATGTCCAATAACCCCCAGCAGGCGGTTAGCCAAAACCCTCGCCAGGACTTTTGCCTCCCCCTTTATGTGTGAAATCGGCCTGTAGGAGGCGCATTATTCTGGTGGTTTGCCTAGTTTGGGAAGCACTACTATATGCGCTATCCTTTAATCTTCAGGCAGTATACCGTCCTGCTTCCTTTGCAAGAATAGCCAATGCAGTAGTCGCACCGTCACTTCCCCTAATCTCTTCCAGACCTCTACTGGGAAGCTGTTCGGTCCCAGGGATTTCCCAAACTGGATTTGGGAAATAGCTGGTGCTATTTCATCCCTTGATATATCTGCCTCCAGGTCTGTTCACTGTGCGCTATCAACTGTGATAGAACTGCTGGGTCAATCACCCTTGGTCTGTTGACCCAGAATTGTCTCACCAGAGCGCAATAAGGCCTCATAGTATGTTGCAAATGTCTGTGCGATCTCTGCACCCTCCGTCAGCACCTCCCCATTGTTAGTCTGTAGAATCCGCACATGGCTTTTGCCCTGCTCCCTCTTTTCCAGCCATGCCAGCATCTTCCCTGCCTTATCCCCTGCCTTATAAATCTGGCTTTGTTTGTGCCAGTGTGCCTGATTTGCATTGTCTAGTGTGACGTTTCTGAGTATTTCCTGCGCTGTCTGCTGCAGCAGCTGTGCTGTTCGAATTCCCAACTTGGCAAAATTCACCTTTGCCTCCTCCAGTGCCACTTCTGCTTCCCTCACTGCCGACCTATGTTGCTTACGCCACACCGCCACTTGTGAGACCGCCTCCCAGCGGAGAACAGTTTTGAATCCCTCCCAGACAGTAATAGAGCTGTCTAAAGAGCCTTCATAAACAGAGAGGTATTTCTGAGTGTTGTGCCATAAAGCACCAGAGAATTCAGGGAAACCCCAATAGTACGAGTTTAACCTTCACATGGGTGGGGGCGATACATGCCCACACTTTAGATCAATGAGCAGTGGTGAGTGGTCCGAAATTCCCCTGGCTAGAAACGTTGCACAGAGGAGTCTGTGACTGTCACCCTGCGGGATAAAGAAATAGTCCAACATGGACGTAGAGGCGTGAAGCCCCAAAAGAAATGAAAACCCCTTCTTCCCAATGTGCAAGCACGTCCACCAGCCCATGGCCATGGCGAAAGAGCACTGTTTGGTGGATAACTCCGGGTTCCTGATGCCCACCTGAGACCTGTCCAGCCATGTTTCCATAACATCATTGAAGTCCCCTCCGAGGACCCGTATATCTGCTTGAGCCTGCACAATGATCATTTGGAGGTCGCTGAGCAGCTCCTACGTAAGCGGGGTGAGGGGGTGTAAACTGCCAAAAAAATACATGTGGCCCCTCTACAGCTCCCCCAAAATAATACAAACCTCCCCCAGGGGTTCAACCACACTTCAATGAGCAAAAATGGCATTCTCTTATGTATAAGGATCAGGGTACCCCGTGACCCCTAGCAAAATCTGCATGAAAGCCTGTCCTGTATTTGTATCTCGTGAAGAATTTGCAGTGCACCCCCGCTAAGTGGGACACAGTAAGGAGGGCCAAGTCTGGCGACTGTCTGTTAAGAAACTGGGGGACAAGCCTAAGCTTAATACTGGTGCTCAACCATTGACATTCTATGTTAGAAACGTGACCACTTTGTCATGTGTCATTCTCCAAGGAAGCCATATGCCAGGCCCCGTACCGCAGGGACCCCCGTTCTCCTTTAGGGACCTGGGATGAAACCCTGACCATCTTCACCTCACCCCACCAAGCAATGTGGACCAACCATAACCAAAAAAGAAAATGCAAATTCTCCAACACCCCACCCCACACTTACCCCACAACTGAAGCGCTGTTGCCCAGAGTCTGTGTAACTCAAACATGAATGGATCTTCTACTGAAACAGCTCAAGAAAACCCCCTCCTGGGCGCATGCCCGGGAGCTCCGCAGTTCAGAAGCCACATTTTCTGAAGTACATCTGCATCAAAGAGCAGACATAGCCACTAAGTCATATCCTGCGCCATCCTTCATAGAAAAGTCATCCGTCCTCCACCCTTTCCGGGGAGTTGCCCCTGTCCTCTGGAGTCCTCTGATCCTGCGAATATAGCAGGCCAAGGATGTTGCATGTTCTGGCACCTGTCTCTGCGTCTCCTTCAGTGCCGTCGGGCCGATGCTGACTGGAGGTTGGTCTCATACCACTCCGATGCTGCCTGTGGTGTGCCAAAGAGGAGTGCCTTTGCCCCATAATATACTTTTAGCTGCGAGGGGCAGAAGAGGGCATACTTGATGCCAGTGGTGAGCAACTTCTTCTTGATTGAGTTAAATGATTGTCGTTCCCGCTGGACTTCCCTCGTGTAGTATGGGAAAAATCCAATTTGAGAGCCATTGAATGTAATTGGACCAGGGGCCCTGGCCATTTGCAGGAGACATGTCTGTCCCGATAATTCAGGAGCTTTGCAATCACTGTATGCGGGTGGTCTCCCGGAACGGGCCTGCCAGTGGCACTTTGAAACACAATTCTGCTCTATAAAGCCTGTTACAAATGCTCAATAAAATAAAATGTTTAAATACCCTGTGTACTCTTTCTATAGAGAAGTTGGAAAGCTTCTTCGGTGCCATGAGGTCTGTGAGCCATTGCTCCAGGAAAAGCTCCATTCAGGGCCCCTCTCTTCGGGGTTCTATGTGATTTCATCGACGGACTTTTCATCGCGGTGTTTTTTGCCACAGATTGTTTTTAGAAAAAAAAACATCGATTTTTTTTTTTTTTTTTTGGGGGGGTTACCCCCCGAATCCTCCATCCGTTTAATTATTTTAACATTCCCCTAGACACACACCAAATTTATTTAATTTTTAACCCCAAAAATAAATCTTTTTTTTTTTTCAAAAAAAAAAAAATCGTGGCAAAAAACCCCGAGATGAAAAGCCTGTCGATGAAATGGTGGTATACCCTCTCTGGGAGCTCCAAGATGCAGAGATTATTTCATCTCAACCTCCCTTTGCTATCCTCCACACTGTTTTTCCCTGGGTTTTCTGTGTTAACACTGCTAATTCCTTCTCCATTTTTTTCACTGCATCTTCAGTGTCGGATATTCTCTGTTCCGCCTCCCCCACCCTCGAGGAAATCCTACAGAAGTCCTGCTGCAGAAAGGAGACCTCGGAGGATAGCTCATTAATCTCTTCTACCACTGAGGACCGGGACTCAGCAATGGCTCCCATGATGTCTCTGAGCGAAATTGTAAGGTCCTGGGCCAGAGCCTCAATATTAGGGATGCTCGGTGTAACAGGCTGTGAAGCCGCTGGGCCATTTACTGTAAACTGTTCAATTTTGCTTTGCTGTGTTGCTTTTTGGGCTTTTTCTTTGGCCATGTTGCCTTGGGCAGCCGTCCCTGAGGAGACGTGTCCAATCCCCTGTGCCTTCCACTGCATGGCCTGCATGTGCCCCTCACTGCCCGTCAGTGTTGCTTACAGCCTCTCTGCCGCTTGCACAGCTGCCCTCAGTTGTGTTAGGTGTTGCTCTGGTGAAGTTGGACACTCTGAGGAGATGGCTGTTCATGGATCTTAGAGGGCACAGGGGATGTATTTCTCCACTCAGCCTCAAAGGTAGGCCGGGGCAGTGTTCGTGGTGCACTTTTGTGCGATGGAGAGGGTCTCGAATTTATCCCATTCACGGATCGGCAGCCTGTGGGTGTCTTTCTTGGCTTTTGTGACGTGGTCCTGCTTAGACAAACCTAGGGCTGCTCGGAGGTCATTGATTTGGATTGTTTGTAGCTTGCACAAGTTACGTTCAGAGGTTCCTGCAAAGAGAGCGTTGCAGTTATCCAGTTTGCGTCCAGTGATGGCTCTGGCTATGATGAGTCCGTTGGTAGTAGTGAGGAAAGGCTTACGTATTTATTTATTAATTTCAATTGTAAAGCGCACAAACAACCCGTAGGCATTGAGGCGCTGTTGCAGGTACAAAGTACTAGACAAGCTAGTGTGGAGCAGGCATAGTTACATACAGATACAAGGTAAGGTAGGTATAGCCCAAGGCATAAAATAAGCAGTGTTGCATAGCAATTTGCTATGCAATTCTGTAGGTTTGCTAATTAAAATCGACACTTGTGTAGCAAAGCTAGCTATTTAAGTTACCCTGTTCAGTGAAAGAACAGCTCGCCTTGTATTCCTCGCTTACCCTCTGCCAACCCTCTTGTCTATGCTCACTGCAAGTTCAAATGGGCTAATGGAGAGAGTGTGCAGCAGTAATTCTCTCATCCACCCTTAAATGCCAAGGGCATGTGTGGGAGTGCTAGGCAAGATATTTTCTTTTTCAAATAATTAAATACCAGAAGTAATCAGAGTGATAATTGTATTAAGCAAACTATATCATGTCTGGCAAAGACCAGTGTGTGTTATATATTTTTTTAAAGACAGTCTTGCAGTTCCATTCCTAAATTGCATTAAAGTTTAGGTTACTTTATCTAAATCTCAGTGTCAACTATATTTCATTTTGTTGGGGATGATGTATCATATTGACGAGTGAACACTTTTGAAAATGTACATGATAACACAGCCAAATGCTTTTGATGGCAAACCTAGTTCAGGGACCTAGTTGCATGCATCTAGTGCTCAACTCATGAGCTGATCCCTAATCCATGACATTCTATCTAATCTCCTTGTTGCTTTATACCAGATACCCTGAAAATGAGAGGGCAGCAAACTTCAATATTTCACAGTTTCCCGAGTCCTCTGCCTGCTACGTCATCTACTCTGCTTAGTCTCTTACTTTTGTGACTCTTACATAATGAATACACAAAGCTAACTAGAAGTTTATGCAAAGTAGCTATCAATAGTTCCATCTAGTCTGTAAATCTACAGCTCTACTGCAATAGCATACACTGTAGTTAGCCTCCAGAACTTGCTTTGCTCTATAATTATGACTGCATTATGTATTAGAACCTGCGGGAGAGAGCTAGCCAAACTGTTTTCAGAGCCTTTTTACAATATCTATTGTGCCAATTCATGCAGCTAACCTTTTACATTTTACAGACACTCATTCAGGGTTCGCAAAGTCTACTCACCCACTCGCATAGTCAAGTAGATTTAATAAAGGGCGAGTACCATTTGGAGGGGATGTTTGAAATTATTAATGTAACATTTACTTTGCTTGAAGTAAATGTCAAATAAAGGTTTCACTGTGCATGGCTGGCTGCTGGGTGGCAGCAGTATGCCAAACAAAGTGGGTTTGTGGTGACATGCACCATTTTACAGAAAGCACATTTAAATTTTTTGTCACACGTTGCCATGTGTCGAGTGCATTTCTCTTAGGTCAAGTCGGTAAACTAAGTAACTGGACCTGCAGGTCTGGCCGAATTTTAAAGAAAGTGCAAGGTCTGACTCCTTTCACTAATGTCTTACTTCAGCGGTACCCAAAAATGCTGTATTGATGCTTATTTTATTTATTGGGTACGAATAACTGCTTGTGACATTACAATTATTACTACAATATTGCTAATCAAATGGTTTACTTTGCTAATCAAGAATATTTTAATTGGCAAATTCTGCTAATCCATTTTTGAAAACTAATGTATGCCTTTTAGCCTGATGGCAGTTATCATGCAAACATGCAGAATCATGACCAACTGGCAATAATCCTACAATACAAAATCTTATGCTAGTGTTGAATAGGCATAGTTAGATACAGATATAGGTAAAATAGGTTTAACTTGATGGCAGTTATACAAACATACAGAATCAGGACCGACTGGTAATTAACCTACAAAACAAAAGCTTAAGGCGGTGGGGCGGGAGAAAGTTCATGGTGAAGCGAGCGGGCTGAGGTGGGAAGTTCAGGTTTAGGTGAAAAGCTACATTTTTTATGCTTTTCGGAGGATCCAGTAGGATTTCTCTGCCCTCAAGCAGGGTGGGAGGTCGTTCCAGAGCTTGCCAGCTAGGTAAGGGAAGCTGGAGCCTCCGGCTTTGCATCTTTTCACTTTGGGAACTATAAGCATGTCGCTGTAGGGGGTCCTTGTGGGTCTTGAGGAGTGGGCTTTGGCAATCACTTTGGAGAGGTATGGTGGTGCTGTGTTGGAAAGGCAATTGTGGGTAATGGATAGTGTTTTGAAGATGATCCGCTTCTGAATGGGGAGCCAGTGTGCGTCTCTTCTAACACTAGAGATGTATTATCTTTTCGGGATGTTCAGGGCTGCTGTCAGGGCATTATTCTGGATGACTTGAAGTTTGAGGATGTTTCTGGAAGAGGTGCCATTATATAGGACACTGCAATAGTCTATCTTAGAGCCAATGATTGCACGGCAATGATTAGGCAGTTATGTTTAGAAAGGAAGGGTCTGGCTGCATTAAGGACCTTTCGTAGCGGAGGCTGCTGAGGAGGCAATGGCATTTACTTGTCTGGTCATGGTGAGTAAAGCGTCTAGGTAGACCCCTAAGGTCTTTATGATGTTAGAAAAAGGAATTGCGCAGTTGTCGATCATGAAGGCAGAATATTGATTGTTGAGATTTTTTAGGGCACTTGGTGGGCCAACAATCAGGATTTCTGTTTTGTCGCTGTTGAGACAGAGATGATTGGCAGCCACCCATGTCTGAATTATGGAATAGATCAAGTTCAGGGTGTTGGAATCTTCTATGTAGTTGCCTGAGAGTGGGATCAAGATTTGAGTGTCATCGGCATAGTTAATGTATGCTATGCCGAGAGAATATAAAATGTGGAAAAGAGGCCGGGTGAAGATATTGTAGAGTACAGGGGCGTTGCAGGATCCTTGTGGCACACCACAGGTGATAGGTGAAGGAGAGGCGTTGGCGATCTCTGAGAAAACTCATGACACTTGCATTCAGGAAAGATGCTATCCAGGCAGTGGGTGACGGAAAGAAATGAGCGTGAGTAGCAGAGGATCTGGTGGTTGACCAGGTCGAAAGCCACAGAGAAGTCTAGGAGGAGGAGCAGGGCTGACTTGCCTTCATCCCTAATGTCATCTAATTGATTTTTTAAATTGAGCAGGGCAGACTCTGTACCATGCCTTGGGCGGAAACTGGATTGACACATCTCTTGCATGTGATTGTCCTCCAAGAACTGCTGAGCTCAGACCAACATTTTTAGGAGGAAGGGGACAGTCGTGATCAGTCTGTAGTTTGAGGTAGCGGCTGGGTCCAGGGACGTTTTTTTCAGAAGAGGGAGTACCCAAGCTTCTTTGAGGCTGGCTGGAACAGTACTTTGAGAGAAGGAAGTGTTTATGATGGTGGTGATAATGGGGGTTAGTATGTCGGTACAGTCTTTGGCAAGGGGTGCAGGGCATATGTCGCATTTGCATTTTGAGGATTTTGGGCTGTTAATCAGTTTGGTGACATTGGTTTCGGATAGGTCTCTGAAGACGAACTGAGTGGTGGGCGACACAGAGTTGGAGGAGGGCGGGCTTTGCTAGCGGTCATGGGTACTATACTGAATGTCGCTTGTTAAGATAGGATCTTCTTATTTAAGGTGTCAATTTTGCCTAGGAGTGCCTCTTCGATACTAGAGCACCAGAGCGTGTCTTTAGTGATGGTTGGGGGGGAACTGCGGGGGATTCAAGTTCTCTGTATATGGATATTATTTCTTTTGCATCTGACTTGGCATTGCTAATTCTAGTGTTGAAGTAGTTGGATTTAGCTGTGATTATGGCTATTTTGTATTGTTTGGAAGCTTTGGTGACATCCTGTTTTGCAGAGACGGTGGGTTCTTTGAGCCAAGTTAGCTGTGCTTGTCGTTTCAGGGTGTGTAATCCTAACAGGTCAGGGGTAACCCAAGAAGTGGAGTGTCTGACCAACTTTGCTTTGTGAGGTGCCAGAGAGGCTAAGGTGTTAACTGCCTTAGAGAGGATTGGAGTGTAGGTATCCACTAGTGAGATAGTAGGTGGTGAAAAGAGCCTGAAGGCGGGGAGTGTTGATTAGGGATATATTGTCTCTGGTGAGCTTCTGTGAGCTCATTGTGACAGCAGGAGGAAGTGGGTTACGTGGTGCTGTAGGCTTGTTTGGCTGTGTGATAGAGAAATGTATAATATGGTGGTCGGACCATGGACAAGGTGTATTGGCACTTGTGAAGATTTGGCAATTTGCGGTACCGTTATTAGCGCCTTCCCCATTCCCATTGAGCCCTATGGGGGCTCAAATGGGAATGGGGAATGGCCCTGGTGAATGGGGAATTACCGGTCCCGCCAACCTTGGAATGGACCGGTAATTCACCAGGGTGGAGTCGGAACGCGTTTGAAGGCAGCCATGGCGCTAATAGCGCCATGGCTACCTCCAACCTCGTAATGAGGCCCAATGTGTTTAGTGTGTCAGATAATGATTTGGAGGGTAGAACATTAGGCTTGCTGGTGTTCAGTAGTTTTGTGATGTAGGCAGTGGAGAAGGCAATTGCATTGACCTGGTAAGAGAGGTCAAGGGTGGCGTTTAGGTATATGCCCAGGGTTTTGATTGCAGAAAATGTATGCATCCAGTTGCCGTCAATGTCAAATGCTTTGTCAACTGGCTCTATACTGCGGAGGGTGGAGTGAGTGTCTACAATGTGGGTCTCCGTTTAGTCATAGTTGAGGCATAACTGGTGGGTTGCCATCCAGTTTTGGACAATGTCATAAACTGAGTTGATGGTTGCATCGTCTAGGTGGTAGGTGCCAGAGAGACGGAGGAGGATTTGGGTGTCTTCAGCATAGTTTGTGTAGGATAAGCCAAGGGCATCCAGATGATAAAAAAGATGTTTTGTGTAAATGTTGTACAGGGTTAGGGAGATGCAGGATCCTTGTGGGACTCCACAGGTTAGTGGTGTCGGTGGGGCATCATGGTCGCCCATGAAGATACGGGAGGATCTGTCTGCTAGGATGGATTTGATCCAGTCTGTTGCTGCTGGTGAGACGTTGTGGCGAGGTGGTTGCAGAGTGTCTGGTGGCCAATAAGGTTGAATGCTGCTGATAGGTCCAGCATGAGGAGCAGGACAAGTTTGCCTGAGTCTTTGATGTCATCTAACTGTTTTTTTAGTTTCAGTAAGGCGGTTTTGGTTTGGTACCCGGGTTGCAAGCCTTATTGTCGGATGCCCAGGCAGTGGTTGTTCTCGAGGTGTTGTTGGACTTGGATATATGCTGCATGGTCGAGGATTTTAAGGATGAAGGGTACGGTGATGAAGGGGCAGTAATTAGTGGGGATGGTACGGTCAAGGGAGGTTTTCTTAGAAGCCAGAGGATCCAGGCTTCTTTCAGGGCAGTTGGCACAGTTTTTGTTGCAAAGGAGGAGTTGATGATGGGTGTAAGCATCTGGGCACAGTCTTTGATGATAGGGGCCAGACAGGCACCTCCTTTGCATTGGGAGGGCTTGAGGCCTTTGATTATGTTTGTGACTTTGAGTACTGATACCAGGCGGAAGTCAAATTGGGAGATGGCTCGGCTGGTAGGAGGAGGGAGGGAGGGGCGTGGAGGTGGCTGGTGGTGTAGAAGGCAGAGGAGGCAGTCCCCCTGCCTAGATCTTACAGTGATGCAGAACAATGGTGGCAGATAGTATAAACCGCTCAGGGCCTACCTCATGGCATCTGAATCTGCTAGAAGGAAGGCTGAGGTGATTTTCCCAGCAGTAGTGGAGGTGCAACTAGAGCCTCCGTTCTTGTTGCAGCGAATGATGGAGGCTGGAATGATATGGTCAGAGTATGAAGTAGGTTTCAGGGAGGCAATCATTTTTAGGAGATTCGGGAGAAAGAGAGCAGTGAATTCAGTCCAGGGGGGCAGTTTACGTGCCGGGTGCAGGGGGTTGCTAATGCTGTGAGAGGTTGATTAGATGGTCTCTCAGATTTTGTCTATTTTTTCAATAAAAAATGTGTTGATTCTGTGGCATTTTTCCTGAGTTGCTGGTACCTTGCATTTTTTCTGAGTTGCTGGTACCTTGGGGTCAGGTGAGGGTTTGGTACAATGCTTTACTACTTCAAAGAGGGCTTCACTCCTATTAGGGGCTGCTGCAATGGTGGTGGAGTAGTAAGCAGCTTTGGGCTCAGTTATCCTATGGTTTCCGCTGAGATATTTGCGATTGGTGACGTCTCCCGAGTTATGGTTTTTGTGCCACTGTTTCTCTATGGCTCTGATTGAGTGTTTTTGGAGGCTAGCTCAGTGGTATACCACAGGGCAGATGGGTTGGTTTTAGCCGGCTGAATTTTTGGGGGGCATAGCAGAGTTGCTGAATAATTCCAGGAGTCCCGAGGTATTCCCTTTGATGGGGAAGATGGCAAAGTTTGCTTCTAGCTCACTGACTGTGAAGGTTTTGAATGAGCAGCATTGAGTGAAGGGGAGTTTAGCTTGACCTTTGTGAGCTGTGGTCGAGTGGGTGACTGAAAATGGGATGGCGGCGTGGTCAGACCAGTCAAGTGGGAGATGGTCTGCACAGGTGATGCAGGGGAATGATGTGAAGACTAAGTCTAGGGTGTTGCCTTTGTTGTGCGTAGGTTAAAGCACAATTTGCAGACAAGGCCACTTGAGACTATGTCAATGCAAAATACATGTCTGCAAGGCCTCATGATGTATATTGTGAGACAGGTGGCCCTTGACCAAGCCAACTGGCCCTCTTTTAGGCCATGTAATGCATAATTTGGCCACAGCCCCTTTACAGAGCACTGCCCCCTCAATTTTGTATCGCACTTAAAACACTGACACTGATGGTCCGGGACAGGGAAATGTTTCTTTGCTTGTCCACTGCAGGATCAGCTGTTCACAGGCCTCCCACTGCTAGGAGCACATGCTGAAATGGTGAAAGGCATTAGCTTTCAAAGTTCCATTGACTCTCATCAGGTGTTG
Organism: Ambystoma mexicanum; assembly: GCF_040938575.1. NCBI lineage: Eukaryota > Metazoa > Chordata > Amphibia > Caudata > Ambystomatidae > Ambystoma > Ambystoma mexicanum. The sequence goes on along the minus strand of NC_090934.1, from coordinate 937,961,698 downwards.
GTCACACAGTGACATGAGCTAGTGTTGGAACTGAGACATATTATCCCAGATCCTGGATCAGAGCAATAAAATGTCTACCCAAATCTGGAAAAAGCCCTTGTCCCAGTGAACCCTCTACCCACATCGTTTTATGTGTTCTCGACATTGTTAAACTATGCCAAAGTTGGGACACAAACCCAGGGGTGAGACACTTACCCACAAGACCATGTGAAGGTCTGGACACGATGCCTGTGAAATCACTCATTAGAATTGTACTCTGCAGGAAATATTCAAATAAATCGTCTAAGGTTTAAAAGTTGTTCACCTTTTATACTTTGCTAGCAACATTATAGAAAATGCTCATCTCCTGGATTATTTTTCAGCTGTTTGTGATTAATCTTCCGAGGCAAAAATTATTATGGGAGGTCATGAGAGCAATCGCCCACCCTCTCCCGTTGCTTCAAGCAGGCCCGCGATGGCCAGAAACATGATGGATTTTCAGGATAACCCTCATTAATATTCATGAGATAGATTTGCATACAAGGATTCTAAATGTAAGCAAATTCTTTCTCATGACTATTAATGAGGGATATCCTGAAAACCCTTCAGGATTCCAACCCTTGAGGCCTGGAGTTGGACAATCCTGAAGGATCCCACAGTAAATTTCAATTTCCAGTACTGAAATTAGCAGCAAAAAAAACTCAGTGCGGTGATGCTGTGTCTTTGTTGTTGTTGATCTTTTTCGTGTGTGACCACCCTCTGACAAAGTCATCTGTGAAACATCGAAAGCTAATGAATGTTAACATCTCAGCGTAATATTATTACTAGGTCCAATAAAAGTTATCAGAATCTTGGATCTTGTGTTATTTTAAAAATGGACTAACATGGCATGAAACCTTTTTTGCATTTGGGATGGGAAAAACAAAGATGAAGCACACTCGTTTCGTTCGGATTGTTTCTGTAACAAAGTATATATTGTCAGATAACTTTATTATGTAATTTGTCTGCTTTTCAATGTATCTCAATAAAACGAGGCATTATTTGCCTCGAACCAACAAGTCTCCACATATTTATAAAAAGTTAAGCTGGTAAGATTTGGTGAATGCCTATATTGCAGACTGGCCTCAAATTCTGGTTTAACCACTGAGCCAAAGCATGTGATCCTGGGAAAAAAGATCGAATTGTATTGCGTTTTATGTGAAAAAATGTGCGTCTCTTGAAATGATTAACTTAGCAGGTTTCACTGTTAACAGAAAGGCAAATGCCCCTCCCATTGTTCCATGCTTAATAATGACCACTCCTAGTTCTCACACCACAAAGTTAAGTTTCTCTCGGCTTGCTCATGGCAACGTCTTGCAATGTCACTTTCCATGATGTCCTCAGGTATCAAAGATTACATCTTGCAATGTCCTGGTCTGCGATATCACTCATAATGATGTCAGTACATATGTAAATGAGGGTGCCAGATGGCCTTTTGCAACACAGGGTCTCAGAAACCCTACGCCCAGTTCTAAGCAGATATCTAACATGTCAGCTCCGTGTATGTAGAATGACCCTTCCGATTTATTTTCTTTGTTCTATATATGTAAAAGTGCGGTTTGTTACTCATGTTGTTGTTAAAAATATGGATTAGTGGTAGGGTGACCAGACTTCCCGGTTTTCCCGGACAGTCTGGGGAAATCGCCCTCCGTCCCTGGGCCCCGAGGCGTTTTCTGCGGTCCCGATATATGCCGGATCCAATTAATAAATCGGCATCTGGTACGACCCTTCCGTGAAGGCTTTTCACACCCTCATTTCCTCCCCTTCTCCTCCCTGGTTGCTCTTCTTCAATGATAGGAGTGTGCCTGGAACATGCCCACCCACAACAGGCAGCGTCAGACAAGTAGGACTACAGTTTTATCTGAGTCCTGTTTGTGTTTGACTGCAGTCTTACTTCTATGTCTATGGCCTGTCTTGTTTTTCTTTTTTTATCTGGTCACGGTATTAGTGGGGAAGAGAGGTGTAGGGGTTTTGCTGTAAGCACTGGGTGTGCACCCCAGACTGCTTATCGTGCACCTCTGTGTGTTAAGTGTGCTGCAAATCCATTTTGTAAAGTTGGACACACCAATTCAAGGCCCTATTTTGGCTACAATAAAACTACATTTCCTCAAAGCTATGAAGCTTAACTCAAGCACTGTGCTCGGTACCTGAGGCCACGCTGAAGCTCCCCGACTGCAGGCAGTCCCAGCTCCTGGTTCGCGCGCTCTGCTGGAGGCACGTGCTGCTGCTGCTGTCCATCTTTTCGCCGTGTGTGCTCTGACCAAGGCTTGAGGGTGCGGACGGCGGGCGTGCCCTGCTAGAAAGAGAGGTTGACAAGGAGACAGTTTGGGCACACGCAATCATGACAAAGAGCAATACATCTGTTAGAAGAGGGGCAGGAGCTAATGAGTATGGTTCAGGGCCAGGGAAGGCTGAAGATATGTCTGGGCTGGTGTGGGCCCATTTCAACATGAACTTTGGTACCTTCCATTGCCTTACAGATGGGCGGTGCCTATGGGGCCTTTACGTTATACGGAAGTCAAAAAGATGCAGCAGGTGGTTAACAAGTTTCTGGGACACAAGACTGCTAAAATTGGGTAGCTGTTTGGGCCCCACCCAGTGCCCTGAAAGGCCCTCTTACTGTGCCTGCCTAGAACCTAAATACACGAGTTCTAGAGGGGTTCTAGTCCTGTCTTACTCACCCGCCAAACAATGCGCCACAGAGCCTTGGCTCCTTTATGAACAATCATTCGAAAAGGTTAGTCACAGGCTAACCCAGCATCAAACATGATCGTAGAAAATGGGTAATTAATTTAATAATAGACAAGACTCTAAACCATAAGTACCACAGAAGAGTTCGAAGGGGAGTCTCCTGCACCTCGGTAGATTGGAATGACTTCATCTCTATGCATGGGATTTATGCAGAGCAAACCTACTGACTAGGGTGGACTGGCCTATAGGGGACTCTGGAGATTTCCGGGTAGGCCTCTGCACCCCGTGCCTCTTTTGTGCAGTGAGCTGTTTTATTTTCAGATTGTCTCATAAGAAAAGGGTTGGGCTTGCTGAAAATGTGTAATAAGAGACCGCTTTGAACATTATTTCCTGGGCTTCTTTTGGTTCCCAGCCCACCTCTGCCTACTGACAAAGCAATGGAATGCTTTGCAAGTGAGTGGTTCACTAGCAAGCTCTGAGGCCTGTCCAGCTATATCTTCTTATAGGTAATGGGTGTTACTGTCGCTGTTCTCCGGCTGGAAAGTGCCTTCACCTCTAGCGCCTGTTCACATTCTCACTTAGGATCTAGCTCAATCAGCTGTTTAAGATTTCCAAAAATCAATGACTATACCCTCTTCCTCCTGAGGATGCAACCTGGAACTCTGCCCAACGTTATTCCCCTGCCTACCAAAATAACATTATCATTTCTAATGTGGTGCATTTTCCCACAGTCTACCTTTCTACCACTGCGTGGGGCCAGCGTGCGATTGGAATGCGATCTTTCGTACTGGTGGCCAGAGCCAATGGGATCTCTGGATCTTAGAATTCTGCCACTTCCTTTCCCACATGATGTTTACGTGCACCCTAGGACATTCATACAAACTTCCATAGTGGACTGAGCGAGCTCCTTTATGGCAGTGTATGGTACAAAATGACAAATGGATTCAGCCTACAGTTTTTACAACACATCAAAAATTCCTTATCAAGGCCCCTTTCAGTTTTGCACATCAGGACTTTTTAAAGGTCTGGTCTCATCATCGCATTATCAGGTGCATTAGAGTCCTAATCCTTAGCTTCGCGCAATGATATTTGACATCCTATCTGATCAAATGCGAAAACTCCCAAAAACCATTCTGTATTAGTCTCTGTATAATCTGTAGATAACTTGTGAGGAGGATGGGGGGCGGGAAATGTATATACTATAAGGTTAATGTATATCGTTTTTCACTTCTTCCCTTGTATGATTTTTGGCTCTTGCGCATTTTATTTTTTTGACTTGAACTTCTTTGCTTGTTATGTTTAATTGTGAATAAATGAAAATACATTTTTTTTAAATATGTGAAAACTTTGTCAATCCACTTGCACAATGGTCCGCCTCCCCAGCCCATCCCACCGACTCATTAAGTAAACCAAGCAATTTCAGATCCACACTTTACTCTTGCGGGCCATCATCATGATATAAGGGAGCAGTCCACCACGCTCACTCTGGTTTATTTTTTATTTATATATTTATATCGCACCAAAGCCCGCAGGCATCGAGGCGCTACAAATAGAAACATAAAATACAACAAAACATACACTACTTAAATCCATTTAAATCTATTTGAGAAAGAACAGTAAAAAAGGAAACAGTACAATCATCAAGTCCATTATTCAGTCGAAAATTAAAAGAACAACCCTACTAAGGAGCAAAGTCCACTTCCAATTTCAGGTCTGATGATGCTTTGTAAAGATCAACACAAAGGGCCAAATAAGATGGCAAATTACTTCTGCCGCACCTTTGACCTGCATATCCGCCTGGGCATGGCCAACACTCTCGACCAACCCACCTGAGGGAGGATAGGCTGCAGATTTGATTTTATTCCCAAACTTCCTGGAAGAGGCTGCTTTTAAAGTTCTACCCCTGATTTGGATGCAGTGAGTGGCGGCACACGTGTACCTAAAAAATGCATAATGAATGGTTTAAGATTTGAGGCCTGAAGTCCTGTAGTGCTCTCTTTTTAGTTTTGGCTTTTAAGTAGCATTGTAAGCACTCCCTATAAGCACAAACTATTGGCATGGGAAGTGGAGATATGAGGCAGATGGGATGTGAGGAGGGACACACAGCCTGTGGGTGTTCTTTGGTTTTTGACTGACCTGTTGGACGCCCATGGCCATACCAGTCCCTATGGCCATTCCCACCCAGTACAACCTCCTCCTTGCCCAAAACACACACTGCTGGGGTCACTTTGAGACCGCTCTTTGCTGTTAAGGAGATTACAAAGTTATTTCTAAACAGTCTTATGAAATATGATGGTTTAGTAGCAGTTGTAACTCAGCTACTAGTGTAATAAAAATGTCTTAACCAGGTTTTCATTCAGTCAGTTGATTTATCAGCAATATGTGTGTCTTTGCATTTGTTCCTTGTACTGAATTTGTGTTAAAAACATAGGAAAAGCCAACGTGTTTTGCTCTTGTATTGTCAGTCGAAAGCCATTTGCGAAGCACTGCCATGATGTACCCAGTTGCTAAGCCGATTTTTTGTAAAGGTTTTTTTATGAGTTAGTTGGTTTGCAATATAAAATCTTTTCACTGTTTAAACATGAAAAGAAATATTACATATACATAAAATGTATTACTTTCAAACATTAAAATATAAAGAAATAAAACTATTAATACAACGTGTTTAAACTTGAATGCCTAACATTTCAACCAACTCTAACATCCTATGTAAAGTCAACAAAGTTGTTAGCTATTTTCAACCATTAGCTCAGACCAAGGAATATTATCGCTTTCACTGACACTAAAGTCTTCAAATTGACCAAAACATCTGTGTTTAACCTGTCTTGTAGTTTCACAATCCAGAAATAAATGTTTGATTCTTTCGATACAGTCACGTTTTGTGCAGTCGACAGGTTCTAGAGCTCTCCATTACCGATATTCTAGGTCCCATGTATTCCAGGGTTGGCAGTATATTAAACTTCAACCTGACATAAATACCGCAAACTTTATAAAAAGGGAAAAGTAAGATATGTCTACGTAGCAATGTTCTTTTCCTGGGAAAGTGTCTGTAGTACTTCTAAAGTGATTATGTCCAAATTTAATGAATTGTTTCGCACCCATCGATGTCAAAAAGTTTTCTTTTAACGAAGATGAGATTTGCAATAAGTGCAGTACCAAGCGAAGATAATAACTGTATCATATTTGCTCCAAATTGGTTCAGTTAGGGTATAGCATTTCTTGTAAGCAAAGTGTTCAAGGTTTCAAACATAGACTTAGGAGGAACTAACATTTTATTAAACAATCGTATGTTAGCCCATAATACTCGCGTAGCCCGGGAGGTCAACCCAAATTCATGCCGCATTACACAATTGGGAGTTGCCATAGGAAGGTGCAAACCTTGCTTCCAAATGATTTCCTCTAGGGAATTTAGAAATGGACCGATATCGATCAAAGAGAACTCCAAGCCATTGATTAAAACTGGAACTACTTTGGCCAAATAAAACGTGTGAAATGGAATCAAAGAAAATGGACACAAACTCCAGCGTATTCTCTTCATCTAGGAAATCGGGGCTGAACATTTAGCTCTAATATGATCTTGAGTAACCCCTTGAGATACGTTATAGGTTAGGTTAAAGCCCAGATATTTAATAGAATGGCACAATTCCAGAGGGGGTACTCCAACCACCCATCCCATCCCCTTCGTCTTACGTTTTAGTGAAAATATCACTCTAACTGATTTACCCCCATTGACTATCAAATTGTTATCTTCAGCATATGAGGAAAAAGCAGTAAGTTTATGCAGCAGTCCCGCAGGGGTCAAATCATAGAAGGCCAACCAGTTAAGCTTCAGTGAGCAAAGAATTCCATGAACTGGAGGTTTAAATGTATGGGTGGCTTCCTGGGTGTGCCTGTCTGTGAAAGGGTACACACTTAAATGTATGGGTGGCTGGGTGTGTGCGTATGTGTATGGTGAATGGTGTGTGTGCTTGTGTTCAGAGGTGCAACGAAACCTACATTTATGGGGGGTGCGAACCATTTAAATGTTGGGAGAGGTGCTAACTTCACGGCGGTGGGGGGGGGGCACACTTATTTGTGTGGGGCATCTAACTTCTTTATGCATTCTAGTGAGACTTTTCTAGTACAGCATCTATGTTACAAGCAGTTAACTCTCTCCTTTAAATCTGAAAGCATCCACGTATGGACTGCTGTGAGAATAAGCGGTCTCCTGTCCCCTCTTTACCCTTCCACTCACTTCCCTGGCATGCAAGTACTAAACCCACATCAAGACTTCAATTTCCTGAAGAATTATGCATTTGAATGCAGGTACTTACAGTGAAATGCTTTATGTTAGTAATTTCTGGGCTTTTGTTAACGGGGAAACCCAGGTGCCATTTAACATCTGTGTCCTGTTTTGTCCGGCAACTGCTCTGCAGGTCAGCCAGGTCGAGTCAACATAGCCCAAAATGTCAAGGGTGTGGGCTTGGGGGGAGGGCTGAAGCCTAGTCAGCTCAATGGTTTTGCACCACTATTTGTGTTTAATCCTTGGTTACTTATTGGTAATCTTCATTACTCATAGCCCTATTCTTCCCCGTCCCAGTACTTATGTGTGAGGCACTTTGACTCACACACAATTACTGGGATCAAGTAGAGGGACATGGAGGTAATGCCTGGCTTAGTTACCTGAACTCTTCCTTACTCCTAGTCCCACTCTTCCTCATCCCAGTACTTACCTATGAGGCAAGGAGCCTCATACGTAAGGACTGGGACAAGGAAAATAAAGTGGAGGTCATTTTGTGACAAGAAGCAGATTTTGGGGATTGGGGCAGGGGGTGAGAGGGACAGGCGATGTGTGGGGGTGGTGGTAGTGCGAGACGGGGATTATGCAATAAATCAAAATGGTCATCCATTTCCATGCTAAGCAGGCATGATATGTGGTATTAGTGGCTATAGAGGCATTTTGGTGCAGCCAGTCTAACCATTTATTAGTTTGGCTTGACCCTTTTTTAACTGGGCATCTCTAATAAATCAGTCCTGCTAAGTGTAATCACCTGGCTGGACTGGCATTCGGGTGCTGCCAGTCAAGCCATTTCTTACTGCAGCATTGTATGTTTTTCTGGGCATCTGTGATAAAATGACCATGATAAGTGTTATTGCTTCGACTGGCATTTTGGTGCAACCAGTCTAGGTATGTCTAAATGTGGCCTGGCATGCTTTACTGTAATATGTTATTAAGTGTCTAGACTGGTCTACATTGTGCAGCCAGTTGGACATGATTTAATTGTGGCATAGCATTATATTAATGTTCCTGTGCACTGTTGGTGACCTGCATTTGTTGGATTTTTGGATTGGTGTTATAGTACAAAACAACAGCAAACGCCCTGGCCTTTTAGCCAATATTTCTCAGAAAGTGTGCTTTATAATGCATTAAAACACATATTTATATCTTTCTCCTAGTGCAATGTGTGGCGTACCCCTGCAGCCGCCCATTAGTGCATATTGCGCAAGTGTGGTAATTTAGGCCAGACCAGAGTGTGGCGCGACCCATGATTTGTTGCCAAGTTGGGGGGGCCCTCAGCATGGCTCTCAGGGGGCCCCCCAAATTTTGTGTTACGCCACTGCGAAGGGGATGCTATTCCAGATCCTGGGGCTTTCGATAGCCTCCTTGCTTTTCCCTTTTTGCTTTTTCATAGTTTTGAATTTAGGGATGTTCATGCTGCTGGTGCTGCATTGGCCTCCCAAGATGACCAAGTTTCTGTGCTAGGTAGAGTGGTGCTATGGTGGGGGATGACTTTGCATGTGAATGCCATTTTGAAGATGCTGCTTGCTTGAAGAGGTAACCAGTGTAGGTGATTCCTGGAAGGCGGTCATTTGTGCTAGGTCATTAGATCCACCTGCTGCCTCCTACAGGGTGCATATCAGAGGGAGTAGTTTGGTATCATGGATTCCTGGAGTAGCAGGGTTCTTATTATGCACTGCAGCGGGAACTCGTAGATTGCCATCTTTGCTTTCTTGCCAATTTGGACACGAAGTTGTGAAAGAGGAATCTGAGGGATTTTGCCTGTAATTATAGTTTGGATAGGAAGCCATCAAGTTTCATGTCGCTGGGCAGCTAGCGTATCTGGGTATTCCCAGAATTATTAGCTGAAAATTGTTGCTATCACTAATGCTCATTTATTATTTAGATGGCTTACTGATAAAGGTCACAGAACATAAATTGCTGCCTTACGCAGTCGCTCCATTCATTCTGGAGACAACCTTCTGGATCTGCCTTACCTCCAATCACTTCCTTAACCCACATACTTGACAGAAGCTCCTCAAACTCCTGATACCTTTTCTTCATCACAGCCACTGCAGTCAGGCCTATATTCATTCCGAAACTTTTTTTTTTTTTATTATCTATTGTTGTTTTTCGATACAAATGTGATCTTTACAACAATTAAAATTTTACTTTATCACGTTACTATTTCTTAAAACATTATTATACCATAAAAACCAGTTTCACAATACCAGATAAGCTCACATAGCGGTTCTTTACGCAAAACCTTGTTCGCATTTTAAATACTATGATAAATGTAACTTATACATACCTTATACTTATACATACCCACACATTATCATCTCCTCCATTTAAATATGCCATATACAAAAAGTTAAAAATCGATGATTTCTCATCAGTATATATAAATACTTGTAACATTTTCAAGTATATAATGAGTGCACTGCCACCTCATCAGCTGATATATTTAAAAGCTCATCAACCGATCTATCTAAGCGAAATTCCCTACACTTTAGGTTCTTTTCGATGACATATAACAATTGCACTAAATCTATAATCAAAGGCATTCTGTAGCCCGACATACATTGTATCCAAAGCAATTCACATTGATAAGATGATGTTTCGTTGTAATATTTCGACAGATTAGTTTGCCGTACTTTTGTAAAGAAGACACAATGTATAACAAGATGTTTCAGGGTTTCTTTTTGACAATTTTTGCAAAATCTGCAGCCTTCATCTTCTAAAAATACACAATTAGACCATTTCTCAGTACGCTCTAATGTTGGAAAGAGGTTGAATTTAAACCTCATATAAAGAGAGTGAAGCTTGTGACCAGGGCACAGACTCAAATATGGCAATATGGGTGACTGTGTGTGTCGAAATCTTGCGTACTCTTTAAATAAGGCATAAGACCCGATTTTGTCTAGTTCACTGCCCAATCATATTGTATTAGTTTAACCTTTACAACTTGAGGACGTTTTATTAGATATTCCCTTTCCATAGCTAATAATGCTAGCTTTTCATCACCCTTTTTTCCTGCCTCAGCTACAGATGTTGGAACACCCTTTTTTAACATGTTTCCAAGATCTTCATAAAGGGAGTTCGACAATGGGTCTAACATTTTTGCATGGGAGGCAAGCTTACGCCACAGATATTTAGTGGCCAAGGATGTCAGTCCTAGTTCATGTATAATAAGCGAATTTGGGAGTGACATAGGCAAATGTAAAACTTTCTTCCATATTTTCCCTTGGATTCTGTTTAGCATGGGACCAATTTCCAAGTAGCACAAGTCTAACCCATATATAATAATTGCCTCAACTTTGAGCTTGTAAAAATCAATCAAGGGGATCATAGAAAAGTTGCAAATTCTTGACTAAATCAGTTTCATTTGTGCAATTAGTGGCATAACTTTGATTGAAATTTTTACTTGCCATTTATTGATAGAATCAGAGTTATTCAGATTGTATCCCAGATAAATCATCCCCAATGCCCGAGGGATCGACAGTCCCTTTATTTTCCATTCATATCTTACAATCTTTCGCTTGTTTGTAAACACCAAAATATGGGATTTTTTTGGGTTCAATTGAAGATTGCGATTTTCACAGAATTCTACAAGACATTCTAATTTGTTTTGTAGCCCAAAGGGCGTTAGGTCAAACATAATCAAGTCATCCGCAAATGCCAACCAATCCAAATTGAGGTCCCCTAATTTGATCGAAAATGCCTTACACGCAGACCAAATTGTGGCTATCTCAGATAAATAAAAATTAAACAGTGTGGCTGCGAGATTACAGCCTTGCTTTACACCTACATAAGTTCGAATAGGAGGTGTTAAAGATCCTTCCTTGTCAATCTTGATCCTGTAGTTTGTATCAGAATGTAACATTATGATCATTGCTATCAGGTGAGCTGGAATTAGGAGATCTTTCATCCTTTGCCATAGTAATTGTCTGATTACAGAATCAAATGCCCCTGATATATCGATTAGGGCCATATAGATCAGACCATGTCCTTTCTTTCTAGTCGATTTCAGTAAGTGGGCCAACAAAGTTGCATTCAACTGTGTGCCCATGCCTTTACGAAACCCGGTTTGAAATCGTGAAAGAATTTTATGTTTTATAATGAAAGCATTTAGATCTTTAAATATTAATGCAGCAAAGATCTTTGCAGAAATATCAATTAACGCTATGGGTCTAAAATTATTGAGATCATTCAATGGACCCTTTTTATGTAGTGGGATTATAATCGCCGTTAGCCACTTCTCGGGCGCCTTCTTTGATTTAAACACGCATTCTAGCCTCCTTAATATAATTTTTGCCCATAAGATCGGGTCATCCTTTATGACACACGGTAGGATGCCATCCGGTCCAGCAGCTTTAGAGGGCTTTAGCTTCGCTATTGTTGAAATAATATCATTCCATTCCCAAGGACATTTAGAGGGAAGAAACGTAGCCAAGTCTAGAGTCAGTATCTCCTTAAATTTCGGTGGTAAGGCATACTTGGTCTTATAAATTGTGCTCCAGACTTCCCCACTTACTGCCGAGCATAAATCTGGCTTACCCTTTAGAAGAGGATCTTTCAATGTTGCCCAAATTTCCCTGGAGTTTTTCCCGATTAAGTTCCAAATCATTTTTTGATTGGTTTCGATGAATATACCAATTTTCAACTGTTTAACATAATTTCTACAACTTGTGATGATTTTTTTTTTCTGATTTACATAACCCACTGTGTCATTAGATACCTTTGTCAATTTACGAATTTTGTTGTTTTTTTGTTTCTTCCTCAATGCAATTCCTGCGTTATAACTGCTCCTACAGGCAGGCTGTTTGACTATTGAGCGTTCCTTTACCAAAGTATCAAGAGGACCACGTATCATGGCCTCATTCTTTCTTTCCCATGCGATGACCTCGCAACTGGTCGTCGTTTCGGTATTTATTTTTACAGTGTCTCTGTTAACCAGGTAATTTAGCTGCCTATATAGGCGAGCATCCCACCTGATGGAGATAGCTTTCCGATCTGTCTCCAATAAAGACAATGCAGGCTTAATTTCATACAACGGTAAGTTACAATCTAAAAGACATTCCAATATGCAGTGATCACCTCGATGTGGCTGTATGATGTTACAATTTGTTGTAACTCCTATTAGCGTGTCCGAAATTGCCAAATAATCTATGGTTGATCTCTTCTTGCCACGGGACCACGTATATACATGCTCGCTTTGTACAAAGGGTACAGCATACAATTCCCATTCGTTCAAGAAGTTCCTCCATATTTGCCCCCTTTCAAATGTCAATATTTCATAGATATTTGTCGCTATATCAGCTTTTACCGTTTTGGAATTAAGATTTGAATTAAAGTCGCCACCTATGATGATTTGTGCATTTGGAGCGTCGATTGCAACTTTTAAAAATACAGAGTTCACTTTTTCAATAAACACATCTATTGTTATGGTCGCTGGGTTCCAATACAGTGCAATAATAATCAACTGAAAGGGCACTTGAGCATTCGATGACACTTCCACAACCAATATGTCTGAAGAAGAGTAGAATTGCAACAACTTAGTATAGTATAAATGTCTCACAAGGATAGCAAGACCACCAAATGGACGGCCCTGTATACCCTTTACCGCACGTGAACAAAAGGCTACATATCCTTCCAAATAAATGTCTTGGGTTGCCATAGTTTCCTGCAATATAATTATAGCTGGTAGCTGTGCATGTGAAATATTCTGAAACCATAGCTCCAGATTGTTGAAACCACAGCAATTCCAAGAATTTATAACCACTCTGTTGTTTTATTGTTTTTCTTTGGCTGGCATGTCACCTATTAGAGTTTTCATAAGAGGTTCCAGCCATGCCAGGCTTGTAGCAATTTGTGCAACAGATTCAGATTGTATTCTGATTTTCTCATGTAGGGTTGCAAACTGGTTAACATGTTCTTCAATGAGATTGTTGTTATGTGATGCTGAGGGCTGGTACTCTACAAAGAGTGTAGCATTTTCCAATGAGTTGTACATGGATAACTCATACTCAATCAATTGAAGATCTTTTGAATGTTTCCATATTGGGGCAGCAATGATAGTGTTTTGGTATTTGCATAGCATTCGACCATTCGATACATACGGTAAGCGAATACAATCAATGTCGTTAGATACTAGGTTACGCAAAGCTGGTATTTGATGGAATACCTTCATCAAAGATCCTCGATTTAAGTTGGGTTTATCTACTTTCGTTGGATCCACCGTCCAACCCATTACCAGTTTCATTTCGGGCCCCAATGTGTTATAGTAAGACCATTTATCCGCACACTCACCATCAATGTATGCAGCAGGAGGTGTAGACTGCAATTTCTGAAGTGCATCAGGGCCTCCCTGCATAACTTGTGAGTGGATAGGATTTTGTTCCTGAGAACTTGCAACTTCATTCACATCCTGACTTATTTGGTTCAGGACACCACTAATTACTAAGGTGTTCACAGCAGAACGATTAGCACTGATGTCGGCTAGATTCTGAGATTTTTGGACTAAGGAAGTAATTTTTTCATCAATTTTTTCAAAAAAACGCTGTAACTGCATTTGTATGAGAATAGGTGACGAAATCACATTGTCATCGATTATATTTACATCATGGCTATTTGATGGATCATCTGAGCCCTTTTCATTTGTATTCCCGTCTGAGCTTGAGGGAACGATGTTTATCGGCACAGTGGCCCTCATTACGACCCTGGCGGATTTCGCGGTGCAAAATGCACCGCGGAGCATGGCGGAAAGCCGCCGATAGCGCCATGGGGGTTGGCGGATTTACCACCCCATGCCGACCTTGGCGGAGCGGTAAATCCCCAATCCCCATTTTACCCTTCCCCATTCCCATTCTTGCCCCATAGGGTATAATGGGAGTGGGGAAGGAGTTAATTACGCCGCCGTAAAGTACGGCGGCGTAATTAACAACGAGGTCCCTTAGCGCCATGGTTTTCTCCGCCCGGTAAAACCAGGCGGAGAAAACCTCCATGGCGCTAAGGGAACTCGTAGTACGGCGGACGGGTCCGCCGCGATTACCGCTGGCGGTATCCCACTCCGCCAGGGTCGTAATGAGGGCCAGTGTCATTTATACCCAATACAGCTTGACTTTCGATATTAAGTTGCATTATATCTATGTTGTTGTCATCCTTAGAAGCGCACTTATTGTTGTTTTTTGTTTGTTGTTGCTTTTTTACTTGCTGTTTTTCTATTATCATAGACTTTTTGTTTTTTACTTTATTATTACCAGCCCTATCGGACCCTGCTAACGTCAAGGGATTTTGCAGGGAGGCATTTTTTTGTCTTTTCAATGCTTTTGCATGCATTTTTTTAGTTTTCCGAGACATAAAGAATGTGCTCTGGTTTCTGTTTTCTACCTCAGCCAAGTCGTCAATACATTTCTGTTCCCTCTCGCTAGGATCCGAATTTAGATCAATCAGATCTATAAGCACAGAGGGACTATCAGGAGCGTACCTTGAAGGAGATAACTTTTGGGCTTCATTTGAGTTGAGTACTTCAGCCATCCTTTCTTCTGAAATTAGATTTGCGGCTAGCACTATCTTTTTTAGGATCAATATTCTTTCATGTTGTAATTTGGCTATCTCCTCATACGGAGGAGTCTGATTCAATATCACGGTCTTAGCCCCACTAGTTAAATTTGTTTCAATAGGAATTTCTATTTCTACATTCTCAGTTTGAGAGGCTACAGATTTTACATTTTGCAACTTATCCTCTTTTATTCCAGTTACTATTGCTTCTAACTTTTCAGTATGATGACGCTTCTCACACAAGAGTTTCTCAGCCCAAAACGTGTGACATTTTTCTTGAGCCATCAAAAAGCCTTCGATCTTGCATATTCTTGAATTGATCTCTGACGTTGCTAGACTCAGAGCACCGATCGCCCCATGGGTAAATTCGTGCCCCTTATCCAGCAAGTTCAGGATTCTAGTCAAGGCTGGAAGATTCTGTAATTCCTGGGGATTTAGATCCACCAGAGTGTCTTCTAGTGGATATAACGGGAATGATGAGGTAGGATGATGCAGTTTTTCAGAGCTTTGCTTCGATGGTATCGGGTCAATGCCCAAGACAGGTGAGTGAGGATCAATTGTGTCAGATTGATTAAATTGGATTTCATGTGTAGGTGAGCTAGCGGAATGTTTTAAATCCCTAGCCCCCCATCCCTTTGCATTTTTCCTCGTTTCTTTTAGTTGGTTCAAATTTTCGGCTATGGCTGCATGAAAATGAACTTGCTCCCTGATGCCCCTTGACTCTGCAGCAGGTGTTGAGGGGCCATTTGATAAACGTGTTCTGCTGTGGAGTTCTGCTAGAACTACTGGGGCAACTAATGAGATATCTGTAGTTGGGATATTACAATCGTCGCCTACCGCTCCTAGTATTGAGCTATCAGTAATGGGTACATTGTGTATTGGGTTTGATGGATAGATTATACTTTCTTTCCCTTCCCTGTGAATTTGGGCCACAATGTCAACCTCATTTACAGTTTCTAGTATTTTGACTTTTTTTAACCCAGGTGGTATAGGATCAATCCCATTTGTATCCGCTAAAGGTTTCAATTGCGAGCTAACACTCAGGTTCTCGGTTATACCTTTTCCTTTTTTCCTAATTTGGTTAACCGTTTCATGAGTGGACTCTTCATCTGACATATTCCCCTCAGACAACATTGAGGGTGATCCATTTAGGCATCTCTTCCCATTTCGCAGTTTTTTTACCATGATGTACGTAAAGGCACAACCAAACCCACGCAATCAACACAATACTTAAGATACTTACAACCTAGAATACTTCTCAGTGTATACTGCGAGACCCCCTAAACACACTCCATGGCACCCCGCGCCACGCACCGCGAACAGCAAACAGTACTTGTCCTGTACTTGGTGCGCGGCGCGGGTGCGCCAGACTGCTACAATTTGAATGCAGAGCAACGTGACTCGTCACAGAGGGCGTGACCACCACAGTAGGAAGTGCCTTCAACACAAAACGAAAGGCGGAGTTAGATGCCTGTGATTGTGAATTGACAATGTCGTGTGCACAATTATAACGTATTGTTTTACACACGCCGGTTGAAAGGCACACACGTTGAAAGGCACACAATTTCTATTGAGGCAACACAATGCTGGCACAAAGCGGCGCTAGATAGGAACAGTCACCTTTCAGGTCAGGCACGCTGGTGTAACCAGCCAAGACTTCCTCCTTGCAAAAGCCTACTCGCTGCAGCAAAGTCCGCTAAGGAAGTGAGACGGCTGCAGTAATCCAAAAGATGTAAGACGAAGGGCGCAGCGGCAGCAAACAGTACTTGTCCGGTACTTGGTGCGGAACTGTTTTCTAACTGTCATGAAGCTCCTTGAGATCATTGTGAAGGACGTGTAGCATTCCAGGTCCTCGCCCTTCTGGGCCAACAGTTCCAAAATGCCCGATTGCTCACTATTTCACAGAGGTTTCTGTATCACCGGAGACCTATATCTGAATGTTCCTTGGGTCTGTCCTAACTCGGGCCTTCTTCTGGAAACGCTACCACCTAGGGTTCTTTTCAATATTTGAGTCCGATGATATGTTCACCCCCTTGCTGTTTGAACTATCATTTTACTATTTTAGCCTTTATATCAACCACTCTCCTGTGTGTCGAGACTTAACTGAGCACCAAACGAGATGGCAGTGCATCTTGCCTATGGTAGCCAACTTTCCCTTTGGTTGATGGAAACCTCTACAGCCAGTTTTGCGAACTGCAAGTTGTTGTTCCTGTGGACCATTAAGGCGTCTGCTCTTGTCTCCATACTCTTTCTGTCAATCCCAGCTTCCTGTCATCTATTGGTCCCTCACTCGCACCCATCTTTCTCACCAGGCTACTTCCCTACACTAGATTTGTCCCTCCCTTGACGGCTTGTTCTGTCTTTCTGCCTTAAAAGTCCTTTCTGCTTTCCCATCTCTTGTTGTCTGCTGCAAGATGTTATTGGCAATTGCAAAGCTTGCTCCTGCCATTGGTACTGCCTCATCGGGTGTTTGATAAATCTGGGAGTTCATGGGTGAGGATTCAGTAGGCTCTAGTTTCTGTGTATAGTAGTGAAGTGGAGGCTATCAGGGTGACGTGTGATCCACAGTGTGCCAGGAGTTGTTCTGCTGCGTACTGTCGCCAACATTACGCAGCGGAACAACTACAGGCACATTGTGGATCACACGCCACCCTGATAGCCTCCACTGTGACTTATGCATGCATCATGTATGCCAGTGGGAGATACTCATCGTGGAAACTGTTAATGAGAGTCTGAAGTAGGAGAAGTGTTGGCAGCATCATTGGCCATGCTCATCCAGTGGTACTGAGTAGCTTGATGTCCTGCAGTGATGTCACAGTTACCCAATGGGACATTATGTTGGCAGGGAATTTTAAGCCTTTCATTATTTTGGCACTTGCAGTTCCTAGAGTGCAGGTGCTTCTGAGAAACTCACTGGCATTCAGCTGTTGAATAGGGAGGGATGTGTGTCTTTAGTTCTTCTGCATTCACGTAGCCATACATTAACGTTGTCAATTTTACCTCTTCATACCTTTACTTCTTTTGTCTTTCACTTCTAACATTCACTTCGTCATTATATAGTGGGACACCTTGTGTATGCCCCCTTTTCTTCTAACCCATATTCTTTCCCCTAGCCCCTCCTAGACTCCAACCCTAACCTTACCATATCCATTGCCACCTTCACAATGTGAAGAAGATGAATTAAAGGTAAGAAGTAAATGCATGAGAAGGTGATGTCTGATTAAAATGAATATAGAAATGTAGAAGTTTTTAGGCGAAGTAAAGGGGGGCTGCCATCAAATAGATAGTCAGGGCTTTCTCAGCCCCTTCTTCCCTTTATACAGCAGGTATGTCTTTAAGAATATCTTTCTCTCCTGAAATGTGCCTTCCCTTTCAAGCAGTCTCTATTCTCCCTTATAGTCGTCACCCACTTTTTTCAGCAGTCTCTCTTTCTGACCATCCTTCTGTCAGGTGCCCCTGGCAAGCGGGCCTAACAGTGACTCCTAGCTGACTGTTGGCTGCTGGCCTTAAAGGGGCCACAGGAGTAAGCATGTGTGTATTGCAATACAGTGTTGCTAGGTCTGGAAAAGATCCAGGGCTACGCTAATGTCGGGACTCTCGGGACTCGTGGCTAGCTAGCCTTTTGGTTGTAGCCCCTGAGCTTCCATACTGGGCTGCAACCAAAGGACCCAGGGCTATAGCCATCCCCCCACTCCCACAGCGACACCTCTGTGCTCATTCCTGTTGTCGAGGTTCACTGCCACTCTGAAGACCTGCTAAAGTGTATCCCACCGCTCACTGTCTCTCGCTGTTCTCTCGACGGCCGCTCCTAGCATAGGTGGCAACTATGCCTATTACTCCCGGCCTGTCTTGTAAATCGTACAGCCCCTCCTGGTATACACTGCCACCATTTCTGCAATTCTCTGCCCACCTCCCTTATTTCCGCATTAGCTAGCAGCTGGCATATATTCAGAGGATAGCACAGGGGCAATGCGCTGGTCTTGGAAGCAAGAGCACAGAGGTTCGAATCCCAGATCCACTCTTAGAAACTGAACTCAGGTATGATATTAGGCACTTTATAAAAAAACCAATGAAATAAATAAATATTTTAAAAAAATGTAACCGCTGCTTTGCTACACCTTCTTTTCCTGCCCTGATCAGCTTGTCGTGGGCCTGTGGTTGGGCATTGGTGAACAAACACCCAGCGCAATATAGTAAGTGGCTGAAACGGTACTACTAAAACTAGTAAAGTCACAGGTCCGTCACAGGTAGAAGCAGTGAAAATTCAAGGTGGTTCAGACCCAAACAGCAGCACATTAATAACGTACGCACTGAAATGGTAGGGGAAAGTTGGAGGGCCCACAGAGAGACGAAAGGCGCCCTTTGAATTTTGAGAAAAGGGGAATTCTACTATGTTTGCTAGATACAGGGTGCTCACAGCCATATGAGACAGGACTATTTAGAGCAGCTTTTACCATTACATATTTCTGTGCTTTCAAAGCCAGCAATGGTTTGGGCACATTGGATATTTAGGTTAAATAGACAGTATGTCAATAGAAGTGCAAACATGGGTGTGGACTCATTGTAATCACTACCCCTTTTGTGTTTTCATAACAATACATGGTTGTCTGCATGGCCCTGTTAAGTTGCTATGTGTCCCCGTCCTATGTGCACTATCTTACAGGAAGTATTTACAGCCTTTCTTTAACAAAACCCATTCCAGCCAGGAACTGAAATGGATTTGAACTGTGCTTACCAAACTTTTTCAGCTGTACCGCTGTTTCCCTATGTTTTTTCGCAACTATTTGATTTTAAGGTTAATAGTAATAACGTCTATCGTGTTTAAATACTACCTCAGACAATACCTGGTACGGCTGCCTGGTGGTACGTAACTCCCTTGTTCGTAAAGAAACACCTCAGGGCAGACCTTGTTGCCCTTTTCCTCCTTCATTCTCCCGGGCGCTGGTCCCCCCTTTATCATTTCCCTGTTGTGGACCCCAGACTGCGTCTGGCTGCTCAAGCACTCATGATCGCGACTGGCTGTTTGTTCCCTCTGCTGCTACTCCCCCATTTCTTCTTACCTTTAGCTGTATTGGGCCCCTGTGTAAACAACTCTTTTTGTTTGGCTGATAGAAAGCCTGACTTGTTTGTTCTTCCTTCCTTAAGTTGCTGGCTTGAGCCAATTTAATTTTTCCCCCTGCCATAGAAGTTAACCCTTTCATAAATGTTGTCATCTGGGGCATAGTTTGCCCCCCCCAATCTAACGGTACTAACCCCTGTAATCGCTGCCTGCGCCACTCTGATTGACAAACGATCTTGTACAGGTGTTGTGTAAATTATATGTTTAATTATTTCGTTATCTACTAGCTTCTCTTTACTGGCCCTGATCCAGTCCGTCACATTTGTGATGGGTGTACTCGCACCCTCCATTTGGCTCCTACTATACTTGTCTACTTACCCTCTTAGCTTGCTACCACCTTGTGACTGCTGGCTCTCGGGTTGGATTTTCGTGAGCCTTTGCCAGACTGCCACTCCACCGTGCAGTGCCCCTGTTGTCTTTGCAGTGCACCTGTGAACTTAGGGCCCTAAGCGGATAGCGCATCATGCAGTTGGATGGGATGCAGAGTGACTCTTTACACCAAATAATCATACCAACTCAGGAAGATGCCAAAGTTTGTTTACTGTTTTATTATCAATTGTCTAAAACAGGGAGTTACAACGGACGTCGCATAGCATTATCTCAAAGCATTTCATAAAAAATTATACTTTTATAGTAAAAACCCATCATACGTGACGTCATACTATGTGGCAAATAAGCGAAAAGCCAAGGGGGGTAGTGGTTGGCTCAAGGGGAACATCTAAGTATTCTTTCTATAAGGGGTTGGGTTGTGATTGGGTCTCTACAGTCAGGTGGACAACTCATGCCCACCCCTAGTGCAGGTCATCTTCAACAGTTATTAGAAACACGGTACATCATTGGCTCTCATAGCTCCATTAACTGGCTGCGGTTTCGCCTTTCTTCCGGAGTAATTCCTGTTCTTGTTAAGATACACCACTCTGCTGTGCTCTGCCGCCTTTGGGCAGGCTTCACCTCCTTGATGTGCGAGGTGCAGCCCTGCCTGAGGGTTTTGATTGCTTTGGCACTGCTCCCTGTGCTACTTCCGGTGAGCCCATTCATAGCACCTTCGTCTCGCAGGTTCCCTCTATTTTGACGCTGTCTCTTTGGCTGCAGATCCTCTCCGGGCAGCATTTGCTCTCTCCCTCGCATTACCACTATTGGGTGGTCAGATGCATACTGCCTTACAGGTTAATAAATGGCTGGGGATTGAATTTTAACTGGAATTCAGCCTTGTAGGCCATTATCATGGAATAGTGCCTCAACGCCACCGAGGGCAATATGAGGGGGAAGGGCACTGTCCAAAGTCATCATTTCCCTTCCGAGCCTGAGGTCTGTAATAGCACTTTGCTGTAAAATAAACTATTGTAATCAATGTGGTTATTAGGCAGCTGCTATAGTCAAAACGGAATTGGTCAATAATAGTGATTATTGATGACATTTTGTGCATTCTCGAGCGAAGCAAGGACGCTTAATAAGAACAATGATGCAGTTGCTTGAAGGATCGGCCTGGTTAATATTGCCATTCCCACCCCACTGTTAGGAACTGCGCGTGATGGGGGTCCTTCATAATGTTTTTCTGTGATGTAGTATAGTGCGCCATGTACAGCGTTGCATCAAAGGAAGACAATGGGTCCCGTGGAATAAGTGAAAGGGGCTCTGTACGTAGCCCTTATTCACTTTGCATGGCGGACGAGGTTGAGGAGTGGGTTGAGGACTGACCCGCGGCGGAGAAGGCAGGCCTAAGTAGGGGTCTTTTGAATTGGCGGTGTGCTGACAGCCACAGTAGTGGGAGGACAAAGGGGGTAAGATAGAGGTGTTGCTGCAGGAGTATTTGGCCACGCAGTGTGCGAGAGATAGTGAATTTCGCTACTGGGGAAGGGCGCTCAGCCAATCAGGTGGCTGGAACAGTGGACGAGAATAGACATTGTCTGACCGCTGTCCCAACCATCCGAGGCCCTTCCCCCGGATGGTGCCTTTCTTTTTTTTGGTAATGTGGGGAGGCAACAGTAGCTGCCCCCCCAAAAATACCCTGATTCTTTCCCACCCCCAGTGCCTTAAGTGGCACTACAAAATGAGCCTTGGCTCATCAAGGGGGTGTGACCTAACGGCAGGGGTTCTGCTGGCTCAGGGCCACGCCCCAGTGACGAGCCCCGGCTCAATGGGCTACTGGCACTCCTGCCAGCCAGCCTTTTGTAGAGATCAGCACCCTCTCCCCACAGGGGAGAGGGTGATGATCTCTGCATTTATTTTCTATAGGCTTGCCTGGCAGGGGACAGTGCCTCGCCTATAAAGGCTTTAACGGCCCTCAACAGCTGGGGAGGGGCAGCATCACCATTAAGGCTGAAAGGGTGAGGCTGCTGGAAGTGGAGGCCGTTTTCATGAATACTGAAACTCCCGTGAATGCACGGGAGCTTCAGGATTTAGGAAACAAGGCCTCTGCTTCCAGCGGCCTCACGTTTTCTCCATAATGGTGACGCGGGCCCACAGGCATCTCTTGCTGAAAGGGATGCCTCGCAGGAGCGGCGCCACCATTATAGCTGAAAGTCATTTTTTTCTGAAGCCTGAAGCTCTCGCACACGAGCGAGAGCTTCAGGCTATGGAAAAAAAGGCTTTTCGTTTAGTGGCCGGGGCTGCCAGGGGAGATTAGTGTGCCCCGGCAGGGCTCTGCCTCAAAACGAGATTTCGGAGCCTGCCGGGGCCAGCCCTGGCAGTCCCCGGCCCACTTAAAGCCCTGCCCAACTCCTCCCTCCATCTCCACTTACCTGCGGGACCAGGGCTCTGTGCTCTGGTCCCGGTGCTCCTCCCGCCTCTGGGCCACCATAGACATATAGCAGAAGCCATCGTTTTTTCCATTTTTCTTTTCTTTATTCCTCACACATCAGCTGTGCAAGCAGCGCGAATCTCCCAAGGAAAAAGAATGAAAGCCATTTGCACCCTGGATGAACCCTGGGGCGCAAATGGCTTTCAGGAGGGCGGACATGGCCGGTAACAGCCCACAGCCCGAGCTGACGCCCTTGCATTATGCTCTCTCACATCCAATTGGTCAAGCATTTTAATCAGGTTGCTGTTGTGATGTAGGACATCTTTAGTTGTCAGGTGACGCACTACTTCAGTTAGCAAATAAATAAGGATCCCGGCCTCTGCACGGAGCGACCGTTGACACGTAACCAGGAGCCTGTGTAGCTATTGAGAGTATCCAGGCCCGTGGAGAGACTCCCAACAGTTGCTAATTGTTCTTACAGCTCTGCACTCCTATTTGGCTTTCAGTCTTTATCAGTATATTTTCTGGCTGATGCCTGAATATTTAAAATATGCTCTCTGTATAAGTGAACCAATGCGCCCCAACTGCTTCATCAACATTCCAGGTGCGTTGTCATTTTATTTCATGAACAAAAATAGCATTGAATGGCAATGGCAACACTGTTGTCATCAAAGACGGAAGCTGACTGTGGGGACATCACACGATCGCGGGAGCGTGTTCTGGCGAGATCGCACATAACGTGATCTCACAAGCCCACGCTCCGCGGGAAAATGTTCCCGCTTCAGAGCTGGCAGCCGGCCAGATGAAGCGGTCGCACCACAGCGCTGCTCCTGATGAGGAGCTGAGAAAGTGAGAACTTGCAGCAGCCGTACAGCACAGCTTCTAGGGTGCAACACCATAGCCACAGGAGGCTACATGGGGGCCCTAGAAGCTTACAGCGTGCCATCATAGTGCACACACTTCCCACAGTGATTCAACTGGAGAAGTCCTGAACTGAACTGAACTGAACTGTAAGTAAGTGCTTGATTTGAGCTTGGACATTAAGGGTCCACACCGGTTGCCATTTAATAAAGTCGGTTAGAACTCACTACAGCGTCCTGTCGTCCCTTAAGGCCACAACATAATTGGCGACGAGGATACCAAAAGCCCCACGGCCCCACCATGCAAGGCGCCACACTGCCCCCTGCCTTTCTCCCTTCACCAGGGACACCAGCAATTCCATGGATGCAGTGGGAGCCCCTTTTCTCCACCTATCTGGAAGCAGTGGGCGGCACGCGGTATGCCCCGGTCAGGAAGAGGGCGATGCTGTTAAATGCATTGGGGGTTGAAGGTCAGCGCATTTGTGCCAGTTTGAAGGCAATACCTGCGGCCGATGATGACGACGACGACGACGTCGTCTACAAGGAAGCGACTCGTCGCATTGTGAAGAGGTTCACCAATAAGGAGAACGTCGTACTGCACAGGCTGAGGTTCTACACCCGCAAACAAGAAGGGAGCGAACCCGTGGACGACTACATCACCAGGATGAGGGAGCTGGCTTTGCGCCTTTGGCGAAAACGCAGAACAGGTCATCTGCGACATGCTCGTCGTTCACACTAACTCTAGGAAAGTGCAGGACAAGTTCATACAAGAAAAGGAGGTCACCCTTGACAAGGCCATCCAAATTGCCAGGGTGGAGGAAGAAACCTCCAGCAGACGCAAAGAGGCGGGAAGTCACCTGCCCGTGCCCGAACTTGCGGCGCTGCAATGGAGAGGGCGCAGAGACAAGCAGTCCCGCGACGGCCCTAGAGACAAAGGTCCCAGGCAAAAGGAGGCACCCAAATGCTATAGATGCGCCAGCACCAAGCACATGGCGTATGATCGCGACTGCCCCGCCAGGAATAAAGAGTGCTCCAAGTGCGGACGCATTGGTCACGTGGCTCCGGCAAGCACGTGGCGGGAGAAAACTGTTTCCCGTGTCAATGGTGACTGCGCTTCAAGCGATGATGACGATCTACAGGACAGACCCATGGTCGTCATGGTCAACACCCCCCATGCCAGGAGGGAAAAGCCCCACTGCACCATTAAGGTTGACGGAATGGAAACGCGCGTCATGGCAGACTCGGGATCTGACCTCACTATCCTCCCCATCAACACATATAAGGAGATGATGGGACAAGCAAAAGTAGAGATCAGAACGACCATGCAAAAACTGACGGTGTTCGGTGGTGCAACTGTCGCCCTTTTAGGCTACATCAAAGCCCGAATCGATTTCAAAGGGAGGTCTACCACCACCAAAGTGTATTTCTCACCCAAAGGCCCAGCCGTGCTGGATGGTATGATCAACACGAACTCAGCATGAAACTACATCCCAGCACTCCGGAACAGGTACTCATGGTCTCCTCAGGAGCAGCGCTAAATTTCAAGGAGATGTTCCCAAACCTGTTTTCCGAGAACCCAGGGAAGGTGAGAAACTTTGTCCACAAGATTCACCTGAAACCCAACGCGATCCCGGTGAAACACAAAGTCAGGGCAGTACCTGCCACAGCGAGACCCGCATTGGATGCCCACCTTCGGAAGATGGTCGAAGAAGGAACCATCGAGACCGTGGAATCCTCAGAGTGGCTGAGTCCAGTAGTTTTGGTCAAAAAGAAATCCAGCAACGACCTCAGGATCTGCATCGACCTAAGATGTAGAGGTAATCACGGATAGCTTTCCACTCCCCAGCATCAACCAAATCGTCCTCATGATGAAAGAGGCGGCAATCTTCTCTAAGCTGGACATGCGTGATGCCTATCACCAGATTCCCCTGCACAAATCCTCTCGCCCTCTTACAGCGTTCATCACTCCTTTCGGCACATTTCAATATACCCGCATGCCATTTGGGTTGTCGTCGGCAGCATCCTCATTTCAGAGGATGATGAACTCCTTACTTAAAGGACTCACAAATGTTTCCTTCTTTCAAGATGATATCCTCGTGTATGCCAAAGACAACGAGACCCATGACAAGGCACTCAGGTCAGTCTTGAGCAGGCTTCAAGAGGAGGGCATTCATCTACGCCATGAAAAATGCATCTTCGGAGTGAACAAGGTAGAATACCTTGGGTACTGCATCTCAAGTGACGGCGTCAGTCCCAAGAAGAACCTCATGCAGGCCATAACAGAAGCCCCGGCTCCGATGTCCAAAGAGGAGCTACGCTCATTCCTGGGCCTAGCGGAGTACTATGCCAAATTCGTCCCTAGATTCTCCGAGACCACGTCTCCCATGAGGGAGCTTCTGAAGAAGGGGGCAGCCTACTCTTGGGGCCCGGAACAGAACGAAGCTTTCTGTGAAATCAAAAGAGAATTCTACACGCGCCGTGCCTGAAACCATACAACCCTGAATGGGACACCTGCATTACCACAGACGCCAGCGCGTATGGCCTGGGGGCCACCTTGACCCAGAAGAAGGGAGACACTGAGAATATTGTGGCGTTTGCATCCAAAGCGCTGTCATCATCGGAGAAGAATACACTCCACGGTTGAGAAAGAAATGTTGGCATGCGCATGGGCCGTCAACTACTTCAGATCGTACGTATGGGGGACGAGATTTAAGCTGATCACCGACCACAAACCCCTCATTCACATTTTGAGCCCGGGCGGCACCAAGACTGCCCCCCCGAGGCTGGCCAGGATCGCCGCAAAGCTTCAAGAATATACTTATGAGATAGCCCACATTGGGGGTTGGAAAAATGCACAAACGGACTGCATGTCCAGACTCCTGAACCAAAGCGCCCCTGGTACCACATTCTTGGAAGATGAGTGTGTCGTAGCCTCCATCAGTGACTTGAGGAACGGCGAGTACATGGACCTGAGTGAGCGCCACTGGCAGGAGGAGTTCGAACAGGACGATGCCCTGCAGCACGTTAGTACCTGGGTTCGCGAAGGATGGCCCAACGAGAGAGCGATCCCCGAAGGCCTTCGTCCCTACTGGAAAGTGAACGAGGAAATCACCACCATGAACGGTCTCATCCTCAGAGGCGATCAAATCATCCCGCCCAGCGGAATCCGCAAAGTGATACTGTGCAGAGCACACTCAGGCCACCTGGGATGCAACATGAGCAGACGCAGGATACGCGACGCCTACTGGTGGCCAGGCATGGACCAGGACATAAGACAAATGGTCGAAAGGTGCCATGAGTGCACCAACAGTGACAAGCGCCTAGCCGTGAGGCAAGCCCCCATGCTGCCCACCGAAGTCCCCAAAGGGGTGTGGTGAAAACTAGGTTTGGATTTCATTGGGCCCCTGGACAGCATGCCCCCAGAACACAAATACGGGATAGTCATGGTCGACTACTTCTCCAAATGGGTGGAAGCTGACTTCACTTCAGACATCACCACAAGCACAGTCATTGAAGCACTCACCGCCGTATTCCAGCGGGAAGGTCTACCAGAAGAACTCGTCACAGACAACGGAGTCCAGCTAGTCTCCCGAGAAATGGAGAAATTTCTCAAGCTCAACAACGTTCGACAGCGGAGAGCAAGCCTATACCACCCACAGGCCAATGGCCTGGTTGAGCGGACAAACCGCTTCATCAAAGGGGCGCTACAACTGGCTCATGCCTCGGGCCTAGACCCATACAAGACAGTCAAGGAAGCTGTAGCAGCCCACCGCCTCACCCCCAACGCCGTCACAGGTGTTTCGCCATTCCATCTGCTGAGGGGGAGAAGGGCAGCATCCTCACTGGTACCACCCTGGCTCCATCAAGTGAGGGCTGACGAAGACGTGGACATGGATGACGTAGTGTTTCGCATGCAGCGCAACAAAGAAGCCATGAAGACCCAAGGGGACTTGCATCGAGCCGCTCGACACACAGCAGTTAACAGAGGTCACCTGGTGAAAATACGCCTCCCCCACAAAGACACTTCGACTGGCTCCAAATACAGCAGTCCCATAGAAGTCATGGAGAGAGGGTCAAACCACATTTGCACCAGTGACGGAAGGAAATGGAATCTAGAGAGAGTGGCCATGTACCGCAGGAAGGAAGACATGGAACAACCACACTGGGATACCGGAGAAGATCAAGACCGCCAGGGGACATCCAAAAACCCTCGCCTCTCAGAAAGAGATGCCTTGGGGCCACGCCATGGCCACGAGTTCTCAAGCCCCAATTCTCCAACTACACCCAGGGAGTCACAGCGAAGAACAAGACAAGGAGAACTCGAATCACCCGCACCTCCTCAAGAGTACTCCAGCAATCCTACCCCATATACAGATCTAAGCAGACCGCAGAGAGAGAGAAGAAAACCCAGCAAGTTTGCAGACTTCGTCATGGAATGACCACCCATCCTTTTTCCCAGCAAAGGAGGTGTGTGGGGACATCACACGATCGCGGGAGAGTGTTCTCGCGAGATCGCACATAACGTGATCTCACGAGCCCACGCTCCGCGGGAAAACGTTCCCGCTTCAGAGCTGGCAGCCCGCCAGATGAAGCGGTCGCACCACAGCGCTGCTCCTGAAGAGGAGCTGAGAAAGTGAGAACTTGCAGCAGCCGTACAGCACAGCTTCTAGGGTGTAACACCACAGCCACAGGAGGCTACATGGGGGCCCTAGAAGCTTACAGCGTGCCATCATAGTGCACACACTTCCCACAGTGATTCAACTGGAGAAGTCCTGAACTGAACTGAACTGTAAGTAAGTGCCTGATTTGAGCTTGGACATTAAGGGTCCACACCGGTTGCCATTTAATAAAGTCGGTTAGAACTCACTACAGCGTCCTGTCGTCCCTTAAGGCCACAACACTGACCTGTATAGAGCTGCCTTAGAGCGCAAGTAAGCATAATCCAGTGACAAAAGAGTCATTGGCATGAGCACTGCTAGCAGCAGAGCCATTGCAGGGCCTCCCTCCACGAAAAGCTGCTGATTAGAAACAGGCTCTCACACAGCATTAAGTGGCAATTAGAAATTCTGATTGCCTTTGTATTGTCACTTTGCATGTGCTGTGTGAAGCAGAGTTACCTTAGAGTGAATCTGCCCAGCGCGTACATAACTATGGTTCCATCTCTTGAAAGCACCTCTTTTCTGATTATCTGCCTGTCACGTGCCATATGTTAGAAGCTGAGATAACCTTGAGTTCCAGGTGCACCCCCCAGATCACAAAGGCAGCTATTGCATCCTGAAGAGTTTAGGGGGTGTCACGTGGTTAACATTGATCGACCCAAAATGGCCGGACATAAAGAGGAGATTGACAAAAGGTTTATTTGGGGGCACTGTACATATCATGGCCAAAACAATACACAGCATGGCTTTTAGCTGGACCAAATGTGTCAGAATGAAGATTCTGCAGGATGAGGGCAGTGCTCCAGGGCATCTTAAGGGACTCTCAGGGAAGTTGGTGTCCAAATAAAAAGGCCAGGCCTCACCATTCAGGTTAAACAAAGTAAGCTATGCTTATCGTCTTGGGTTTCAGAGGTCTCCGCAGCCTTAGCCTCTGGCCTTCTCTGGGACTCCTCTCCTTGGTTCTCAGTCCCAGTTTTAAGAGGTTCCCTCACCCTTCTATGGTCTTCTCAGGGGTCTCTCTGTGCTTGTTTCCCAGTCTTAGCTTTAAGAACTTCCTGCCCCCCACTCTCATGGGCTACTCAGGGTGTCTCTCTCCACTTTGTTCTCAGTTTTCGGTTCAAACAGGAATGGACTGAGAACCAGAAGAGGCCCTGGATTTTCTTTCTCCAAAGTGGACCCATATGAAAACGTGCGCGCGGAAATAGCTTGTTAGTTTTGTGTGCTGCATGCCGCAGTTTACAAGATTTACAAAATTCTGAATGCACACCAGGTCTATGGTGCAGAGATCCATCGCGGGGAAATCTCCAGACTTCCCCGCAGGCCTATCCACCACTGGTTCTAAGGGGTCCCTAGACCCTTCTTATGGAAATCACGAGGGGTACCCCCCTCCTGGGACTGGAGCCTGTTGGCAGACTCGGTAAGTGGTGTCACAGTGGAGCTAACTGTTGCAGTCTGTGCTTAGTGTAGAATGTTGTTGAGGGGGTGATGACATAGGAGAACCGAGGGGAGAAAGTTGTGGGTGATGACATATGGGCTGGAAAGTTGGAGGGCAGAGTGTAAATGGAGGTGGCTGTTACTTAAGAGGTTGCCGGTGGTGAGAAATAAAGGAGCCTTCCCTTACTTTGATGTAGGCTGTGGTCATTCACCTCCAACCAATTTGCGACAAGAGTTTGGAGGTGGGCAACTGAACTCACTGCTCCTCCTATCCTCTCATCGCTTTCGCCTTGTCTCTGTGTCATGCCTGCTGTGCTGTCTGCATGCCTGGAGGGCACCCAGCACTCCTGTGAAAACACAACCGTGAAGTAGATAACCGTACTGCCGAGACACCTCCTCTTCCCAAATCACAGACAAACACCAGCAGGAGTAAGCCCCAGCAGACTGCACAGCTTAACATGTAACTGTTCCGGCATGAGTGGCCATATTGAATGAGGACTAGAATGCGCCTCACAAGTCCATCTCATTACCATTATGCACTGCACATTTTCATTGGCATTAAATATGTTACATCCTCACAGCAAGGAAGAAGCAGTAGGTTCTCAATGTTCTTCTGCCTTGTCCTCTGTTCGTCTTGTTCTCTGTGTGCGCCCTGAGACCCCCGGGCGTGTGGCGCATTACAAAAATTAAAATAAATAAATAAAATAAATATGCTCTGGTGGCACTAAGACTATAGAATGCCCTAGTGTCCTCATAAGTGATCATACTGTACAACCATCATATTACTCATACAATGGTTGCAGCAAGCATGGCAGCCTCATTCCTACGTGAGCCCAGCCCTCCTCCTACTCAATGGGAGAAATGGATACAAATGTTTGATACATATCTAATTGCCTTTCTGCTGCCTTCAAAGTATCTATATTACTGCACAATCTAGGTGCTGTAGGACACAGTATTTATGGTGGGTTGCAAGATACCACTGAAGAAGGCCCAGGAGATGTGGATGAATTTGCCAAAGTTGTAGCTAAGAGAAAAAATCATTTTGCACCAAAGACTAACACAGTTTTTGAAAGGCACAAATTCTTTCAACGTACTCAGGAAGTGAACACATTAGTAGAAAACTGTGTGGCTGCCCTCAGGGTGCTTAGCCGCACATTTGATTTTGGCGAATTGGCATTGTCGCTACTCGCTCATCAAGGAACAACTGGTGAGATGTATGTCTGAACAATCCCAAAATACAAGACCGATTTCTATACAAGGATCAATCTCTAAAGGAAGAAAGGTGTAGCTCACAGTATTGAGCAGATGGCCACATGTATTAAGCAAATGAAGTTAGATAAGAATGAGAATGCCTCATGTGTGCTGTCAAGCCCAATGAGAATAAAATGAATGACTGGATCAGAGACACTTAATGCTTTTGATATGGGAGTCCCAAACATTTTGCTAATATCTTATTCTGTCTCCTGAATTGGTTGCTATCCTCAGTTGCAAGAAGAGGTGACTTTTTGCCGCTTTGTGCAAAGATTCAAGCAGCCCAAGACCGGGTGAAAGGTCAGTTAAATCCATTAAAGAGGCTACAGTAGAAGGAGGGAGTAATGTATTTGATGTGTCAACTGTTTGTAGTCATAAGGGATGTTTTGGGCAATTTCAAGATTGAAGGAACAGAGAGCATGAGGAAAGTAGATAGTGGGTCACTGTGGACCTCGATCATGAAGACAACATACACCACTGAATTATGCCACACTCCGGATGAGTTATTACCACCAGATAGTCGAACATGCCTTACAGGGACCAGCAATGCCGAGCATGTATCTATATTGCAAAGACAGGTTTGCCTCTATTAGGATGGGAAGAACAAAGAAGGCTCTTCACCCGAATCCAAGCGTGTGTAACAGAGCTGGTGTGACAGATACCTAGCCAAAAGAACATCCAGAAGTGTTCTCTGAATCTTGGCAGAGTTAAAATAAAAACGTTCAGTATCACATTAGACTCCAGAAAGAAATGATCTGACTTCTTTCTGAAGTTGGACTAGTGAATGTGCACAGGACTGGAGCTGGAGGGGCACACAGGAGCACTGTCTGGTGTTTGTGTCCCGCACTGCTCCACGCTGCAGCTGCTGCAGTGACTCAGAG
Organism: Ambystoma mexicanum; assembly: GCF_040938575.1. Lineage (NCBI taxonomy): Eukaryota > Metazoa > Chordata > Amphibia > Caudata > Ambystomatidae > Ambystoma > Ambystoma mexicanum. The sequence goes on along the minus strand of NC_090934.1, from coordinate 937,930,225 downwards.
CGGAGTAGGACATGGACACCTGTTTGCCGTGTAGTGGGCTCTGCTCAGGACCGCCCATGTCCTGGCAGCGGGACACCTCCCGTTCGGCACCGTCATTATGAATGAGGGTGCCGAACGGGAGGTGTCCCGCTGCCAGGACATTTGGGCTGGTGGGTGCTGAAAGAGAAATGTGTCCTGCTGCCAGGAGGACAATTGATCATTGTGCCCTGCCACCATCCCAAACGTTACGGTCCAGCTACTAAGAACCACCAGATGGGTAGGGGGGTGGCAAGCTGCAATGCCGCCCCATGCTTGGTATGCCACTGCCTTTTGAGCATGCTTCAGCAGCAGCGGCCTTCCAAAGCATCATGGAAACCGTTCTGAAGGGACTATTGCAAAGGGTAGTATTTCAGGACAATGTACTAGTGTATGGTGACACAAAAGAGGGACATGACTGCACACTTAGACAAATGCTGGATTGTCTAAGGAACGCAGGAATAACTATACAGAGAAGCAAATGCAGGGTTGGTCTATTCAAAGTTGAGTATTTGGATCATAATCTTTCGCTGCAAGGAATAGGACCTCTAGCAGGATTAGTGGATGCTATAAAGCTTGCCACTGCTCCCACAAGTAAGGACCAACTGCAACCTTTTTTGGGGGTTGGCAGAATATTGCCATAAGCACGTCAAGGATTTTGCCGCAAACACCACAACCTTCAGTTCTCTTCTTAAGAACGGTGTTCCATGTATATGGTCAGAACAGCATAATCAGATGTTTCAGTGCACAAAGGAAGATCTTGCCAAAGTTCCCTCTTTGGGTAGTTTTGTGCCAGGCCGCCACACCATTCTTACCGTCCATGCAAGTGGACTTGGTTTTGGCACTACTCTCTCACAGTATCAGGAAGGGTTGGGGGAGAGCACAGTAGCTTTTGCATCGAGATCCTTGAGGGGTGCAGAAGCACACTATTCAGTGATTGAAAGGGAGGAACAGGCTGTATAATTGTTTGTGCCCAAGTTTACCATTTACATTTTACCTGTGATTTAGAGTACGGTCGGACCCTGAGCCGCTTCTGCAAATGGTCAAAAGAATATCTGGAAGTGTTCTCTGACAGCTTGGGAGAGTTAAATAATGTTGAGCATCACATTAAACTCAAGGAGAATGCTAAGCCAGTGTACATGAGACCAGCCTGATACCTCATAGTATACGGGATGGTCTGCAGCACTCATTGGACATCATGTTGCAAAGAGAGGTGATTGATAAAACTGAATGTTCAGAATGGATAGCCCCATATTACTGGTCACCAAACCCAATGACAAACAAAGAGTGACCACTGTGGCAAAGTCCCCTTCTTGTCCTTGCTGGTGGATGGTGGGTTACTGCCATGGGCCAGGTTTTGCTGGGCTCAGGGAAGTATTACCTGGCTACCCCCAACATGCCACAAATGGTAGGTAGGGCTTTGCCACCATAGAAGCTCCTGCCATCTTAAAGGAATTAAGGAGCATGATGTCCCAGAGGTGGCGCATCTGGAGACTCGGCTCCCCTCATGTGGGTGCATAAAACCTATATACATGCATAGAGAAAAAAAGGGACCTGAACTAGGACAGAAAATTGCGAGTCAACGAGTCCTAACACAAGGCTTTCACTCTAATACAGTGGATAACAGATAGCTAAGGGAGTCCACCCGCAGGGCCATGCCTGGGTGTGACAATGAGAGAGGACTGCACAAAGTAAGGAGTTAGCCTGCCCCAAGTCCAACATCTAAACTAAAAGTCATCCTCAAGTGTGGCGCCCACCAGCCAATCTTTACACCCTTTGCCTATTGAGGCACACCTGAATCCCCTTACCCCAGATAGAGGTTTGCAGGCAAAGCCAGCTTGTGGCAGAAAGTGAAAGGACTGCCGAAAGGGAGGGAGGAGTTAATCCAAACTCTGATGTCAGGACTGTAAACCATACTAAGGGGTGGTGCCTGATAGCTAATCCCCAACCAGCTCCCTAATAAAACACACTGGAGTGTCCTTACACTATAGAGAAGCCAGGAGGTGGTACCAAATCTCTATATAACAGAGGGCATGTCCCAGAAGGCTGGAGGAAAAAGTAATTCAGAGCTGGCTGGAGAGGTGAAAAGAAGGAGCTCAAACAAGGAGACTGGAGAGCTCCTGGAGCCTGCAGAGAGCAGGAGACAGGAAGCTAGTAGAGCGGCCAGAAACTGGGTTAAAAATGTGTCAGGAGGTTGCAGGGCTGGGAAAAGAAAGACCGAAGATTGGGAGGAGAAAAAACCAGAGAGCCAGGACTAATGAAATCCAGAAGGCTGAGAGGAGAAAGACCAAGAGGAGTGGGAGAAGAAAGACTGTGGGCTGGGAGGAGAAAGACTTTGAGGGCAAGGAGGAGAAAGATTCAGAATGCTTGGAGGAGAAAGACTTAATGGGCTAGGAAGAGAAAGACCCAGTGGTCTAGACATAGACAGAGGAATATGGGCCATAGCTGAGTAAGGGGGATATGGGCCTCAGTGGGAGCACCAGCCCACTGGCTATGTGCAGGGGGTCGGGGGGTTGTAGCTGAGGTCTTATTGCCTTATTGTTGCAATGTGGAGAGTAGACACGGCTAAAGGACGTGGCTACTAGAGATGGCTGAAGGCCATGGGGCGGTGGGATCTGGTTACTTACTAGCCAAGGAGATGTGGGCCACGACCGTAGGCTGGGTCCTCTGGACATGGCCAGTGGATCTTGGGATTTTATGACAATTTGTTCTAAAAGGACAGTGGCCATTAGAAAACATTTCAAATTCAGTGAAAAAACCTTTGTCAATATAAAGGTCATCAGTTCTCACACCCTTTGAATTTCATTTGTCACTTCCCACACCTGCTGAGTTGGTATCAGGTGAAAATGTCTTTTTTAAATTAAGGAATTTAAAACAGACAGATTTAGAGTGCTTGGAGACCGCTCCGAGTGGTCTTTCTGAGAGAAACTGTTATGCCCGTGCCACACATAAGTGTGTGTAGGGGCTGCCAGGCGTGGCTAGGAGAGGGAAGTCACAGGAGTGAGGTAAGTGTGTGTGTTTGGGAGTGAGTGTCTGTGTGCCTGTGAGGGAGAGCAGGGGGAATGTTTGTAGCGGGGAAGGGAGGGGCAATGGGAGTGGGTAAAAGTGTGATTGCGTGTCTGTGTGACTGGTGGAGGATGGGGGGTGTGTTGGGCTCGGAAGGTGGGTGGTCGTGGATGAAGATGAAATGGGCTTTTCTGGTGGTGAAACACCCCAATTTCCTAGAAATCCTACCAGCTCGGGAGAGGATCTGCGTGGCGGGGGCAGGTTCACCTTTGCAGAGAGGTTTAGAGGAATGTGATATTTTATCATTTTGAAGGCCACACAAAATTAGCTGAAATAAATCAGTTGTTTTTGTGTTCAGCCTTCAAAATGCTAAAATATCACATAGAACCGCTGAATTTCATGGGTTTTGTTGCAATACATCGGATCATCTTAACACAGTACTAACTGAAGTTTTCTCACTAATATATATATATTACAAATACTTTATTTTTGCCACAATGGATAATTGGAAAAATGCCTTCGGGTCCTAGCAGTTTCCCTTGAATTTAAAAGGGTGTTCCTCTCAATGAACACTCTAAGCATACAATTGATAATCGATAAACTATAGTGATTCAGGGATTCCCTTTCTATCAGGGAAGCTCATATCTCTCTGTCTACTTCCCTTTCATTTCTTTATGTTTGTAGCGCTCAGCACGCTTCTTGCCACCTCAAAAACACATTCTCAGCGATAGAGTGGCCAGCACTCTTCTTTTTTTTACCATTATAATTTTTAATAAATGTTATAGTTACTGCAACATTCATTACATATAATTTATGCCAATAGCATTCATAACAATTACAGTAGCAATCGCCCCCCTCAGTACATTAGTTTCCACTCCATCCGCCCTGATAAGGACTTTGGTCCTCTTTCACCCCTGGATTCGTGAGTCTTTTCTAGAATTCATTGCCCCAATTCATTGTGGCAGTTCCAAGAATCAACTTTACATGAATTGATTGAATCAGATTCAAGTTAGTTAATCAAAACAGTTGATCACAATCAGTTTAGTGCCTTGCGGGAGTGCCACATATCTCTCCCAATTCGTCCCCAACCCACGTTTGCTCCCACCCTTTGAACTTCCCATTATGCTTACTGTTCCATTCTTGTGCTACTGCCATTCACTTCACTAGAGACCAGTCCTTTGCCTTCAGCCTCTTCTGCCCCCTCTCTCCTCCCCACTAGACTCCATTTTGTAGTGACCAAGCCTCTATTCAATTTCCAAAACCTCTCTTCCATCCCTCTCGGGGCTGGGCTCACATCATCAGTCCGACTGTTCAACCTACCTAGGCGGGTACCATTTCCCTCGACTTCCCCCCTGTACCTTGAGCCCCATTACTATGCCAGTTTAGACTGTGCTGCTAGAGTGATTAGCATAACAGTGTAATGATAATGTGGTCTCAACTTTCATAAAACAAAATATAAAGAAACAGAAGCTATGATTTCACCTCCATATAATGGTCCCTCCGTAGACTACTATTTACACCCTCCCAGCCTGTCCTCATGTATGAATCTCAATGTCTCCTCCTGCCTGTCAATGATCCCGCTTGGTCCCCTCGATGCATGCCTTAAAGGGGTAGTACACTCAAAAATATCATTGTTTAAAAAGATAGGCCATAATGAGAAATATATACCAACAATATATTTTTTTAAAGTTGCCATGTAAAATTTGTGAGAAATGAGCCTCGAAGTCTGATTTTTAGCACAAGCGGGCATCTATTTGGGAAATGAAACAGCCTTCTCTGTTCATGTTACGCTCTGCTCTTGCGGCACTAATCAAGCAAAAGCCCCCTACTGGGAGCTTTTCCTTATTGCTGCTGAGAGCAGAGAATGCTGGAAGGCTGCAGCAGGAGGACATGCTTCTGGTGAGTGCTGCCTTTACCTTATTATTCCATTTTACCCCACCCGCAATCCTATATTCATGAACTCGAGTTCTCCGAATTCATGATTATAGAATTGTAGCTGGTGTCATAGTATCAATAATTTGCGGTATTTTCTTTTCAATTTTCCAAGGCTCGCCTGAAAATGTAAAAGGAAAGAATGGGTAATTATAAATACTACACCGCTCACCACAATCGGCGGTTGGCAGAGCCTTCATAAATGCTGGTACTTTCGCTTTCAGTTTCCCAGGCTTGCCCGGAAACTTGAGATAGTACCAGAATTATTGAAGACTCTGCCGCCTGTCTTCATAAATGCTGATACTTTCGTTTTAAGTTTTCTGTGCTCGGGAAACAAAAAACGGAAGTCACAGCAATTATGAAGACTTCGCCGGTGGCCGGGGAAGCATTTATAATTGCTGTGCCTTTCATTTTACGTTTTCTGAGCTCCCCTGGGCCACGGGAGCAGAGGAAACATAGAAAGTCACAGCAATTATGAATACTTTGCTGGCCGCCGGCAGAGTATTCATAATTGCTGTGACTTTCATTTTATGTTTCCCGCACTCTGGAAACTTAAAACGAAAGACTTTGCTATTATAAAGACTCCGCCGTGGCTGGCAAAGTATTTATAATTGGCGTGCCGGCAGCCGGCGAAGTATTTATAATTTCTGTGCCTTTTATTTTAGGTTTTCTGAGCTCTCTTGCACTGGGGGAGCAGAGGAAACATAAAAATAAAGTCAAGGCAATTATGAACATTGTGGTGGCCTTCTTTCTTCATGTTAAGCTCTGCACTCCGGCAGCAGTAAGCAAAAGCGCCCACTAGGGGACTTTTGCTTGATTAGTGCCGCGGGAGCACTGAACAAAGGAGGCTGTTTCATTTCACAAAATGAATGCCCCCATGTGAAAACTTTGAAGCTCATTTCCTACAAATTTTTCCTAGGGACCTTTTCTAAAAATATTTTGTATATGTATTTTTCGTTATGGCCCATCTTTTTAAACCATAACATGTTTGAGTGCACTACCCATTTAACTGTGTTACTCCGGTGCCCTGTAGAAATTTCGCCCAGGTTAACCGGAAGTCTGCCTCTGTGTCTCTTAACTTGTATATCAGTCGCTCATACGAGGCTACTCTGACCCTTTCCTGCTCCCATGCGCTCAATGACAGCCCTAAGTTTGATTTCTGTAACCGTAAGATTATCTGTTTTGCCACCATCAGTGCTGTACCCAGCCATTTCTCAACCCCCCGGCCGGTGTATACTCGGCTCTTGCGACATGTCTTGCAAGATGCATAATATTGGGTTCTTTCGGGTACCCCACCCTAGAGTTCGCTATATTACCTCCCATATGCTCTGCCAGTATCCCTGCACCTTTGGACAGTACCACAAGGTGTGCCCTAGATCCCCCGTACTGGTACCGCACCTCCAACACTTATCCTGTGTTAACTGGGCAGCTTTAATCTTTTCTGGTATCCAGTACCAACCCTGTCAAGTCTTATGATGCATAAACCTTAAGCTTTCCGCGTGACCCCTTTCGCAAAGTTTTTAAAGTTTTGGAATATGCAGTGTATTGTCTCCTTTGAGTTTTGCTCTCCTAGAAGCTTTTGCCATTTGTCCACCACTCCTTCCCTACTCGAGTACAATCAATTTATTATGTAAAGCCGACATACAAGGCCCCTACCCCAGCTCCACTTCTCCAGCAAGGTCATGATTGGTGAGCTACATATCTCTCCCTGTTGCTCCCTAACAACCCTCTGGACGCAGTGCATCAGTTGTCCATGCCTCCGCTCCTCTTCCGCCCCCCCAACCCCTTTTTAACCAGAGGTCTTGGAAGGTTATACAACCATTCTCCTTCCAAATGTGTCTCACCTGCTTTATACCTGCCTCCGCCCATCTCTTCCAGCAGACCTGCCTTTCCCCTATCCTTATCCTCTTGTTATGCCAGATTGGAGCCTCCAGATGCCAATATCCATCCACCTTAAACCATGCATGAGCCTTGTTCCACACTGTAGTGTTTGTGCTGAGTATTGGGTCCTCTTTATCTTTCAGCTCCGTTCCAAAGATAACCCGTGGGCCCTCCTTCCGTGAAGGTTTTTGCTCCCATACCATGCATACGGGCCTGTGCCCCCACTCGCCCCCCCCCCCGGATGTATTCTGCCACTTGACACAATTTCTGAGTGACATAGTGTACTTCCATTTGAGGTAGCCTTAGCCCCCTGCCTTCACTAGCGCATACAGTTTTCATGATTTCAGTCCTGGCCTTTGACTTTCCCACACTAACAACTTGATGCTCTGTAGTATTTGTTTCATCAGCACCATCTATACTTTTGGGGGCAACATGCCAAATACATAGATTAATCGGGCGGCCGTAACCATTTTAACTGTTTGGATCCTCCCCCAATTAGACAAGTTCAGCGAAGCCCACCTCTCAAACTCCACTTGCGCCTTCCCCTATGCTGGTTCCACATTGTCCCTAGTCATGTTTGTGAAGCCCTTATTTAGGGATATTCCTAAGTACTTGAGACACTCCCGTACACATCGCAACTGGGTCTCCTCCACACAATCTTTGTAGGTTATATCATTCAGGGGCATTGCTTTGCACTTTTCCCAATGATTTTATATCCGGAGAAGGGGGAGAAAACGCCAATTGTTTTCATCAGCTCCTTCAGTGAGTGGACTGGATCCACCAGTGTTCGCGTAATATCGTCTGCGTATAAAAGCGCCTTCTGTTTCCCCGCCAGTGCGTCTATTCCCTTTATGCCTGGGTTTAGCCGAATAGCTATGGAAAGCGGCTCCAGCTCCAATATAAATAGTAGGGGGAAAGCAGACATCCTTGCCTCGTTCCCCTGCCAATGTGAAAGGGCTCAGACTCTGAACATAAATGAAATAAAATGAAAGTGGAACAATAAGTGGTCTTTTGGTCTGTTTTGCTACCCTCTTCTTTGTGTGTGATTACGTTGCGGCTGGCTGTGCACCCAACGCGGGATCTGTCCTTTCTTCTTGGAGTCTGTCCTCCAATCGTGGAGTCTGTCTCCACCCTCCATTCTCCTGGGAGAAGCCCGCTGCAGCCTAGGAACGCTACTTGCATAAAGACATCATAACAGCGCAGAGCTTGCGCGGAGCACAAGTGGAACAATAAGTGGTCTTTTGGTCTGTTTTGCTACCCTCTTCTTTGTGTGTGATTACGGTGCGGCTGGCTGTGCACCCAACGCGGGATCTGTCCTTTCTTCTTGGAGTCTGTCCTCCAATCGTGGAGTCTGTCTCCACCCTCCATTCTCCTGGGAGAAGCCCGCTGCAGCCTAGGAACGCTACTTGCATAAAGACATCATAACAGCGCAGAGCTTGCGCGGAGCACAAGTGGAACAATAAGTGGTCTTTTGGTCTTGTGGGCGAGTGAGGTGTGCCGTGCCCACACAAACTCCATAATCAGCATTAGGTAAGCACAGAGTGGCTTGACTGCTGTGTGGAATCAGTGTTCTTTTATTTATGCTCATTCCAAAGCTGCGGTGCATGAAACTGTTAATTACGGAGAAGGGTTTGGAGGCCCTGAAAGAAAGGGACCCGGGGAACATACTAACCGTTTAAGAGTGCAGCACACTGGCTAGTGGGGTACAAACCCATTTATTCTTAGAGGAAGGGGGAAAGGACGTTTATCTACAATCTCTACAAAACGCCCCCACCCCTATTCTCACAAGTAGTGGCTAGAT